>NC_140173.1:6657574-6862574 GCF_963971535.1 Notolepis coatsorum | reverse complement strand
TGTATGCAACCCCAAATGGAAGTAAACAAACCTTCAGCTATAATGTCATTGTGTGGACATTCAGTTCTTTCTGCTAGGCACTAGGAGTAACAAACAGGTGTTCTGCGAAATTCTACTCCCTGGCTGAATTCTGCTGCCAGCGCTCCTGCGCTTGCGCACGCATGCGCATGACCCACAATCCTTTTCCACGCGTTTTCAATCTACAATATTCTGCTGCCGAACGTCTTGTTTGACTTGTTGATGGTGGGCAATATCTTAAACATATTTGTACATACATAACTTATTACTGTATAAGCATGTAAATGTTTGCATGTAATTGGCTTTGCAGCAGAATGTATAAAGTATGTATAAAGTAGATGATAAAATGTCGTACACCTGTTGGAGTTCGGAGTGAACGTGACTGTGATGTATTAGGTTCGGGTTTGAACCTCTTTGATTGCCGTTGTTATTGTGACGTCACCAGGAAGGCGACAGACACAAGTTGAACGTGACAGACGTGAGCGACATGAATGGATGCAGATACGAACGAGTCAATAAAGGAATCTTATTGAACCTCGGGTTAAGCCTCGTCAATATAACATGGTGTCAGAAGTAAAATTGGAATAAGAGGATGGCGCAGTTTCAACCTCCGATGCCATTGAGTCTGCAAGGCAATCTTGCTGAAAATTGGAGGAATTGGACACAGCGCTTCGAACTATTTAGCATCGCCAGCGGCATCTCAGAAAAGTCTCAAAAAGTGCAGTGTGCGACGTTTCTTCATGTCGCCGGAGAGGAGGCGATTAAAGTATGTAATACTTTTGTCTTTACTGAAGAAGAAAAAGACCAAATAGACATACTGAAGAAGAAATTTCAGGACTATTGTGAGCCCCGGAAAAACTTGCCATATATAAGGCACATATTCTTCACACGTGCACAGAAACAGTCAGAAACAATAGATGCCTATGTCACGGATTTAAAGTATAAAGCCAATGATTGTGAATTTGGTCAGTTGAACGAATCCCTGATAAGAGACAGGATAGTGTGTGGCATAACTAATGACCAAGTAAGAGGCAGACTGTTAAGAGAAGCAGATCTGACACTAGCAAAAGCCTTGGATATTTGCCGTGCGAGTGAGATCACAACCAGTCAAGTGAAAGCACTGACAGAAGAGGTGGATGTGAACAGACTGAGAACAGTCAGGCCAAAAGACAGTAAAGTTGCAGATAGCACAGGTCATACTGAACCAGATGAGTCAAGTTGCTACAGATGTGGTTACAGACATGGAACAAGGACATGTCCGGCAATTGGACAAACATGTAAATCATGCCACAAGAGAAATCACTTTGCCAAGGTGTGTAGAGCGCAGGGCCCACCACAGCACCAATATAAAAAAAAAGCTGCATGCAATTGAGCAGAGTGAGAGTGATGAGGAGGAAATGTTCATCGGCACAGTTGAAGTGGAGCAGGAAAAACACATCAGACTGATGGAGACAAAATTCAAGGAAAATCCGTGGAATGAAACAGTGAGGATAAACAGAAAAGCAGTGACTTTCAAACTGGATACAGGCGCTGACTGCAACGCCATGTCAGTGAAAACGCTGAATGAACTGGACGTTAGAGGCAGACTCAGGGTGAGCAAATGCAAACTAGTTGCTTTCTTTGGGCAAAAGATTTCACCACTGGGCAAGAGAGCACTGACATGTGAGTACAAAGGCCAAAAGCATAATATAGAGTTTGAAATTACACAGCAGGATGTACCAGCTACACTAGGCGGAGCCACTTGTGAGAAACTAGGTTTAGTAAAGAGAATGCATGACATTTCCAAGGAAAGTGACATTCTTAAGGATTATGATGATCTGTTCAGTGGACTGGGCTGCTTACCCGGTCAGCATCATATTCAAGTTGACCCCACTGTTACACCTGTAGTGCATGCTCCCAGGAGGGTCCCAGTCGCGCTCAGAGACAGGGTAGTTGAGGAACTACAGCGCATTGAGAAATTGGGGGTAATAACAAGGCAGATTGAGCCAACTGAGTGGGTTAACAGTATGGTGACTGTGGTCAAACCAAATAAACTCAGAATCTGCATGGATCCTAAGGACTTAAATGAAGCTATTAAACGGGAGCATTACCCATTGCTCACTGTGGAGGAAGTAGTTTCCCGTATGCCAAACGCCAAGTTCTTCTCAGTGTTAGACGCTAATCAGGGTTTTTGGCAAATAAAGCTTGACGAAGAAAGTTCAAAGCTATGCACCTTTAACACTCCCATAGGTAGGTACAGATTCTTACGTCTACCGTTTGGTATTTCATCTGCGCCAGAGGTGTTTCAAAGGGCAATAGCACAGATGATTGAAGGTCTAGAAGGTGTCGTAAACATCATAGATGACATGCTTGTATGGGGAGACACCAAGGAAGAGCACGACCACAGGGTGCTTAAACTGTTAGACAGAGCAAGGGAATACAACTTGAAACTTAACAGGAACAAGTGCGCTGTCAGGACAAGTGAAATAAGATACATAGGACACATACTCAGCGCCAGTGGGCTGAAACCAGATGGGGAGAAGGTGAGAGCAGTGACACAAATACCCCCACCACAGAACAAACAGGACCTGCTCAGGTTCAATGGTATGGTTCAATATCTCGCCAAGTTCATACCAAATCTGTCAGATGTCAGTGCACCGTTAAGGAAGCTGCTTGAAAATGACATAGAGTGGCACTGGGAGGAACCACAAAAGAGGAGTTTTGAACAAATCAAACAGCTGGTCACTAGTGCTCCAACCCTGAAGTTTTATGACGTCAACAAACCAGTGACTATGTCAGTAGATGCCAGCTCAGAAGGCCTCGGAGCGGTCCTACTACAAGATGAGCAACCTGTAGCTTTTGGGTCTAGGTCTCTCACTGACTGTCAGCGCAGGTATGCCCAGATAGAAAAAAAGCTACTTGCTATAGTCTATGGATGTGAAAAATTCCATCAGTATGTTTATGGAAAAAGCATACACGTTGAGAGCGACCACAAGCCTTTGGAGAGCATCTTTAAAAAGCCTTTACACCAAGCTCCTATGAGGCTACAGTCAATGCTGCTTAGGTTGCAAAGGTACAGCCTAAAAGTCACCTACAGGCCAGGCAAGGAACTTCATATTGCAGATGCTCTAAGTCGAGCGTTCCTGAAAGAGCAGAAAGAAGATCTATTGGAGAAAGACTTGGAAGTGAATATGATCACTCTGCAGCTGCCGATATCAGAGGAGAAACTGCACACATTCAGAACAGCAACGGCAGAAGACCCCGAAATGCAGCTACTAAAAGAAACCACACTCAAGGGATGGCCGAAAGACAGAAGTGCTGTACAAAAGGAAATTCAACCCTATTGGACATTTAAAGAAGAAATCTCACACGCAGATGGTCTGATGTTCAAGGGAGCAAAGCTCATTGTTCCGCAGCAGTTGAGACAAGAAATGATTAACAAAATCCATGAGTCACACTTAGGAATTGTAAAGTGCAAGGAAAGAGCCAGAGACATTTTATATTGGCCATGCATGTCTTCACAAATTGAGGAGATGGTATCTCAGTGTGCCATATGTAATGAGAACAGGAACAACAATCAGAGAGAACCGTTGCTCCCACACCCAGTACCAGACAGACCGTGGTCAAAAGTAGGGAGTGGTCTCTTTCATTATAAGGGATCTGAGTTCCTGCTGTGTGTGGACTATTTCTCAAAGTTCCCGGAAATCACAAAACTGAGAGACACTACCAGTGGCAGTGTCATTGTCGGACTGAAATCAATATTTGCCAGACATGGCATTCCTGATGTTGTCTTCACGGATAATGGTCCTCAGTATTCCAGTGCTAAGTTCAAGGACTTTGCAGAGAGCTGGGAATTCATCCACACCACGTCGAGTCCCGGTCACGCCCAGTCAAATGGGCAAGCAGAAAGAACAGTACAGACTATCAAAAATATGCTGAAGAAATCAGAAGGAAGTAATGGCGACCCCTACATATAGCTATTGGAGTATCGCAACACACCGCTGGAAGGTGTAAGACTATCACCGGCACAGTTGCTCATGGGACGGCGGCTGAAAGGAAAACTGCCTGCCTCGACATCACTGCTCACTCCAGAAGGAACTACATACGTGCGTAGGCAGTTGAGTGACAAACAGGAGAAACAAAAACTCTACTTCGACAGGCAAACAAAAAGACTGCCTGACCTACAAGCAGGAGAAAACGTCAGGGTTCAAAGAGGTGAAACATGGCAGCCGGCCGTGGTCCTGCACAAACATGACCAACCGCGTTCATATGTGGTTCGCACACCGGATGGGAGACAGTACAGGAGAAACAGAAAATACCTGAGACAAACGGAGGAGAGAACTTTTCCATCTACAAATGAACAGGATGCTTACCAGAACGTGGACTGTGACACGAGAGAAAATCTGGCAACACGTACACGTTCAGCTGAGAACACAGGTGTTGCAGACCAAACAGAGACACATGATGGACAATCTGAAATGCAGCCGTATCAGACTAGGTCTGGTAGACCAGTTAAACTACCTCTTAGATACAGAGAGTAACTGGAGTGTTTTCATATGCATGTGGTTGGAGTATTTTCATATTCAAGTTTTCGCATTAAGTGCTTTGCATTATGTCATGGTTCAAGTGGGTTTAAGTTACAGGATCCTTTAAAGTGAAAGTTGTCTGTGACTAACATTGTTATTTCATTTACAGCAGGTGGATGCTGTGGTATAATTATAATATAATGTTCTCATGTAAATATATTCCCCTCCCCTATATCCCCTTACCTGTGCCCCCCCCCCTATCTGTGGAATAAGACATCCCCCTCCCCTCTCCCCAAACCTGTACCCCCCCCCCCCCATCTGATCTATCAAATGGGACCACACCCCCCCCCTTGTTACCTATATAGGTCTCCTCCCGAGATCTATCGGGGTCTTTTACCTGGGTCATTTCAGCTGATCACCTGGGGGAAGCCCTCAGCCATTCTCTCTATGTATTCTATCTGTTTGGTTAATAAACCTTGTTATTATCCAAACCTCGGTTGACTGAGAACATTCTTCATCAGGATATCTACAAATATCCCACAATTGGCGTCTACGAACTTGTGACGGACCTTCTTGCGTCCTACCGGCGTGCTGTATTGTTTCAGCTATACAGAGAAAAGTGAGTATAATAGACTGGTCGACCAAAAATGTATGGCAAGGAATTAAAACCTTCCCGCTTTTCTCTGTGCCAGGTGAATATTACAGAATGTTGTCAAATATTGAGATCATGGCTGAGTAAGAATAATGTGCATTAATATATCTGGGCTGTATTGAGAATCGTACTGGGGAACGCGTGTACCTGGGTCCTTTATCTGGACAGATGTTCTGAGAGGATGGGTTGTTAGTGCTATTCCCGGATTTGAGCTGTTGCCAAACCGAAAGTTAGGGCACAAATTAAGGTTGTTGGATTGCTAACCCAAGTCTAGCCGATGCAGACTGAAATATAGGCAACAAAAGGAGATACGTGAGCTTATTAGAGTGATATCATTGGAAAACGCTACTCTCTTAGAAACTGTTCTGTGATTCTTTTGGCAAAGAGGCGGGAAGTTAGGACCGAGAAGCTGTTATAATCATAAATTAGATTTAACAGAGTAACGTCATATATTCATAGTTTCAACCTCAAACTAAGCTCACAACCTCTTCCATTCCTGAAAACGATGTATTCGGATTGAATTAACCAATTGATCATACAGATAAGCGGGAAGGTGACCGGCGATGTATCGGTAGTACGTGAATGTACATTTAACGGGACATTAGTCGCGGGTTGAAGGGACCGAGAGTATGATTAAAAGGTATATATAATCTAATATATCGCTGGTAAATTTCGAAGTCAGGTTCGGTCGTTATGACTTTAATAACGATGTATAGTTATATCAAGGGATAAATGCCTTGTCGCAGCGGTGCTGGTCGACTAAACGAACAGCGATCCAATACAGTCAGATATATACACACGTTAACTTATATGTATTAATGTTTGTTTGTCTGTTTAAAGTCTCGTTTGTATGCGCACAATATGCCGACTGATATCGCGCCGAGCATTGAGAGACGAGTACCGTTATACAGAGAATAACATTGAGGTGCAATTCACGCGACAAACTAGGATAGTAATTTCCGGAACCAACAAAACCGGCCCACGGGAACGACCATTTGGGAAGTATAGTTTTATCGTTTCAGTTTGTTTACGTTTTCACATATGCACAGGCGCGTTCATTCGGTAACAAAACGCTGGGTTTAGGTAAATTCCAGGCTATTGAGAGCTCGCGGAACTAGTACTGCAGGATTGCAAAGCGTTATTTCCGAGGCGAATGAGAACGCACAAACGTCGCTTGGAGCGATGACGTCACGCTATGCGCGCCGTGGAGTTATGGTTTTGTTATGAGCCTATCCATAGGCGAACGTAAAGTTTAATATGCCCGAGGGCGAGGGTATATGAAATCCACGTGTAGTATATGTTTTATTTGTATATGTATGTGCACGCTGCTATTGGAAAGTGTTGAGTTGCTGTGGCGAGATGCAGAAGTGTTTCCAGGAACGCATTGTCCCAGACAACCAAGAGAAACGAACCGAGCATTGCATTGACGACACGTAACATGCTACAGCCTCAGGAACCACTATTCGATTAAAGATACACATGGGCACAAAAGGGGGTAAGTTAATATGGTTATTCAATAACTGAACTGAACTGTGAGGATCCAACGTGAACACGCCAGCTTTTTCCGGTAAGTATTAAATCCTAATGCAACTGCATGACATAACTATCTTCTCATTCGCAGTGAATTATAGCTATCCCATATCGCTTGAGTGATTGGTTTTCATTACTGTACATGTTATAAGTCACATAAAGCTAATTACAATGTCTGTTTCAGAATTATAATACATCTGTGGGCGTACCGGTCATACTGACCAATACGAGGAGCTAAACAAACACTTCCGGTTTCCGGTATATGGCAGTACAGGAATTGTAGTCCACATAAACAGCGTTAGATTAGACTTTATAAGCTTTTAATGTTGAAAACTTGGACACAAACAACATAGATTATGTTTAAAAGTAAGATGTTTAGGTTAACAAGTAGGTTATATTCACTTGAGTTAATGTGTTTATCTAAAGAACCAATGAAAGATAACTAGCCCTTTCCATTGTAAGAAATTTTTAAACATGATTCAAAATGTGTGGTTCCACATTCTTATGGTACTTGTGTACATATGCGATATGATTGATAAATGATAACACTATCATTACATCCTAGGATGGGATGGATGAGAACTAGCTGATGTTTTTGTTAAGCTCACAGACAATCAAGGAGAACCCACTCAGATGGTCTTAGAGGAGTGGGAAATTAACATGTTTTTTGTATTTACAGGAGGCAGACTGAGTTAACTCTAAATTGAATTACAAAACAGTGTTTAAACACTCACTCAAACCAGCTGAGAACGATGTGGAGTTGAAAGACAATGAAAATAGCCAGTCTGACCACACCTATAGAGACTCAACTTAGTATCTCCACTATACTTAGTATAGTAGGAAGTATCGCTTTAGATGCAGATTTTCTCTTTGTTACCACGAGACTCAACCGAAGATGGTGTGGAGCTGAGAGACAATCGATTGACCATTTAAAACAAATCTGCATCCAAACACCCACATGTAAATTTCTTTTACAGGAACGAGACGATAGCAGACACTATTCAGAGTGGGCACTTGAAACCCACAGGGTATGGAGTGAGAGAGACAAAGCAATGCAAATGCCTGCACTCTGACCACAGACTTGGTGGACCAACAAAGAACCACTTAGTTAACATGAATCAGACACGAGTGAAGAATTTGCAGTCATGAAAGGCACCATATTTCCCATACTAACAAAATAACATAACTTGCATGCTATCCCCTCCTTCTATTCTCTGTTTATAACCAATAACATGCATGACTATTCTTTTAACAACTAATACATTTCCATGACTGCAAAATATCAACCACCAAAATTGAAGCACAATTATCTAAATGTACAAGGTATACACGTACATTGATCATTTAGCTGACACTTTTATCCAAAAGCGACTCACAGGTTCTGTATGACAGGACATCAAAAAGGGCACAACTCTATCAGCTGAGTAACAATGGTCATCAAAGTGTTGAGTGCTACAGTGTAGGTTAGTTTTCTTAGGACGAGTGCATGACAGTAAGGTTAGCTAGGGTTAGAATTATTTGTATCAGTTGAAAGCAGGATAATCATTTACACAATGATTATCAAAATGCACAAGGTATATTAGAGGTAATTAAATTAATACTACTTAAGAGTAGACGAGAAAATGAATGATTGTTTTTTCATGCAAAATTAACTGGCTGCCTAGATTTTATGTTTTTCCCCATGCTAAATTATGACAAGCCACACTGAGACGTGAAGAACGCCAGAGAAGGCGTGACGAGGTAAGTATCCTGAGGCACACCCATCGCACAGGTAAGATCAACTTCAATTTAACATCACAGACTATGAAGAAAAAGAGCTATTTTATCTGATTCAAGACTTTGGCCATTCATTTACAATTTTATTTAAAGCCTAATGCTGTAAGATCTAGTTAGATACAAGATCTGATAAGATTGTAGTGAATGTGACCTTCTTGACATAAGGAATCACTGCTAATACAATTGGCTTGCATTTTATTTACAATGAATTGAATTAATCCCAAAATGATTTTCCTCTTTAGCAGAAAGGCGTTGAATCATTTATGTGAAGAGGTTTTCTAAGGCAATTTTATCGCACAGATCATATTGGTGAGAGGACACGACAAGTGAGAAGGAGTGAGACGACGCGTGACCTGAACCACGAACGACGGCAGGACCAGGCAGAGAGGAACACAACCCAGTGACCTGAGCAACCCACGACAGCAGAGGACCACCAGGGACGCCGCCAAAGGAGCTGCGGACACAACCAGGGCGACGACAACAACCGTGGGAGAACCACCAGCCCACACAACACAGACGTCCCCAAAGGAAGGGGAGCAGAGACAGAAAGGACGACATGCAGCCTCACCCCGGCGACCCGCGGCAGACCATCTGCAAAAGGGAACTGAAGTCCCCGACCATCAAGGTGGATTCCCATGACAAGATTGTCATCCGTGTGAGAGAGAGCGTCCTACAGACAGGCCACTACACCAGCAAACCCTCGCCCCTCTGGTACCGCGATGACGGGGAGCGGGGGACCAACCACCACACAGCACGTTCAAGACCACCCTACCGCCATGTCTCAAGGCCTGATAAAGGTCAAGCGTGAGCACAGTGGCAGACATGTGATGGTGGTGGAGAACAACATAGGCTCCAGGAAAAGAGTCTGCAAGGCCACTATAGTTGACCGCCCCACTGCTACCGGTGACCCTTGACAAGGTACACAGGGAGTGGACGGCGACCTCCTGTAGGCCCCCTCTGAATGATGGAGGAGTGAATGTTCCCGACTGCACCGTTAAGAAGAGAGACATCAGAGACCTGTGGACCAAGAGGCATCTGAACGCCACATTGTCCACATTATTATGTATTTATTTAAATTTTACTGTGTTACTGTATTACATCACATTTGAATTACTTAGGTTACAAAATTGTATTGTCAGACGAGAAAGAATCAGTTGGTTTATTCTCTCATAGAAGAGGACATGTAACGTTGTTGTTTTGCACCTGTATGGTGAACAGTTGATAGTATATGCACTAGAATTACATACAGAAGCGATGCATAAGACGTTTTATCTCCTCATTTATAGAGAAGAAATGGAGAAAATTGCCTGATTCTAAGTAAAGACCACACAATTTTGTTTTTCACCCTGTGCACTCTGACCACACAGAGACAGTGCTCACATGTATGTAATAGTTTTATTACTATGCCTGTATGCACAACCATCACATTAGCTCCCCTGAGTCACGACATGAACGACTGAAGGTATGCCAAGATATTTGCACAGCTATAGCTTCTAATGATTATGTTAATTGTTGTTTGATATCAGAGTTGAGGACCACTCATTGATATAGGTATTTTGAGCGATTAATAAAAGAAAAGGGTGATATCTATTCCCACATCTCTGATATCAAAATAACACAGACCGCAGTCCAGTCGATCATGTCATGAATCATGTATATAAATAATACTATTTTAAACTATTAGGCCAACCAACAGATCACATTGGCCAACATTTTCATTATTTTAATTATTTTCTATTTTATTCATTATCTGATAACCAATGAATTACATCGGTCCCATTCTTGTACCATACCTATTCACGTTTACCTGTTCCAAACAACCCTGGTATATTATACATTAATCTCACCCACATTATAAGAAAGAAAAGTGAGTATTGTGGTATAATTATAATATAATGTTCTCATGTAAATATATTCCCCTCCCCTATATCCCCTTACCTGTGCCCCCCCCCCTATCTGTGGAATAAGACATCCCCCTCCCCTCTCCCCAAACCTGTACCCCCCCCCCCCCATCTGACCTATCAAATGGGACCACACCCCCCCCCTTGTTACCTATATAGGTCTCCTCCCGAGATCTATCGGGGTCTTTTACCTGGGTCATTTCAGCTGATCACCTGGGGGAAGCCCTCAGCCATTCTCTCTATGTATTCTATCTGTTTGGTTAATAAACCTTGTTATTATCCAAACCTCGGTTGACTGAGAACATTCTTCATCAGGATATCTACAAATATCCCACAATGCTCTGAGTAAACATTTAAGTTGGGAAATGTTTGTTAAGTTTGTTTTTGGGAAATAGGACGTGTTAGCAAGAGTTCAAGCTAAACAAAGGTAGAATACGAAGTTCTGTTTGAGAAAAAAAAAATATGTTAAAGAGAAGGATGTGATGTATTAGGTTCGGGTTTGAACCTCTTTGATTGCCGTTGTTATTGTGACGTCACCAGGAAGGCGACAGACACAAGTTGAACGTGACAGACGTGAGCGACATGAATGGATGCAGATACGAACGAGTCAATAAAGGAATCTTATTGAACCTCGGGTTAAGCCTCGTCAATATAACAGTGACGACACCCAGCTGTCAAAAGATATAGGCCTGAGTTTAGCGTTATCTTGTTTTAAAATCACTTTTGTATGCATCAAAAATCACTTGTGTGTTAATAATATCACTTTTTATGCATCAAAAATCACTTGTGTGTTAATAATACTTATCCCGACCCTGGTCTGTATAGCAATGGAGAATCGGTGGACCGAGGTGGTCAATTTGATTTCATTGGGAATATACCCAGACGGGTTTGATAAATCCCAGAAACTCAACCTAAGGTATTGCAGTAGTATTTTGATAACCATGGATCTAGATGACTGTAGTGGAGTTCTCAGTCCAAACTGCCCGATCATTATGGAAATATTATGTTGGTTGAATATTGGTTAGTTAAAATACATGGGTTTTAGAAGTCTCACATTAGATCAGTGATAAGATTGATTAAATTAGGCACTGGAAGAATGTCAGTTGGTCTGGGTAAGCTGGACCTAACACTATGTAAATACGACAGTATACTGGTCACGCTGGTCGGCCAGCTTTTAGGGCTGTCAGCAGACCCCCGTTTGTTACTTCCAAGTT
This sequence comes from Notolepis coatsorum, assembly GCF_963971535.1. Lineage (NCBI taxonomy): Eukaryota > Metazoa > Chordata > Actinopteri > Aulopiformes > Paralepididae > Notolepis > Notolepis coatsorum. The sequence goes on along the minus strand of NC_140173.1, from coordinate 6,850,978 downwards.
TCTATTTAAAACCAGAGATAACATCTCCCTGAGAACAGTTGGTTATCTCACTTCAAAGTAGTATCGGGTGTCCCAACAGACGCACCGGCATTTTCATGTGACCACCTGGCTTTCTCCTGCCTTGCTTAACACAACGTACATTTTCAAATGTCTATTACTATACTTAGATTAGTTTAATATGAACTACAAATGGGCCTGTTTATATTGTGGTAATAATTCTGAATTAAATGATATGAAATATGACATGGGTATGACGGGGAATCACAGAGTTTGAAATTAGGCCACGTCTGAATCTACATTGGAAAATACTTAAATGTGTTGAATACTAACTGTATAAAAGAGATATTGATGTAAGTTAAAAGAATGATTAGGCCTCATGTAGCATCAAGATAAACTGTTCAATTATGATATCTCTGTGTTTATGTAATCAATCTCAATTCGAATATATATATCTTGGGGTTCAACAACCAAAGTATTATGTTAGATATAAAGTGAAACTATTCTCTGGTCTTAAACAAAGTAGAGGGGGTTGGCCTATTGAGCACAACCTTCTATTTCAAATTCAACCTTAGAGAGGCCGTGATTGGAGGAACACAACTGCTGACGTCACTCTGGTGACATCACGCAGAGACTCCAGGCTTTTGATATAAGGGGGGTGTTGTGACGGTGGAAGGACACTCTGACATGGAACCACAAGGACAACACCCCACCTTTTCACACAGCGGACGACGCGGGCAGAGGAGATCAACAGACAAAGAACATTTGGAGGGAGAACAGACTTTTTCTTTGTTCATCAGCCAGAGAACAAAGACCATCAACAATTTATCAACTAGCATTCTTTAATCTGATTTCTTAGAAGGACGAGAGCGGCATAGTGCTCCGGAACCTTGAATCTTTTATAGTGTTCTTTATTGTAATTTGTATACACACTGAACTTTGATTAAACAGCTGCCAGTACACCTTCTCCTCCATTTCTCCTGCTGCGTAGCTGGTCGTCGAACAAGACCATTTGGTCTTTATTGAAAGTACAAGGGTTTTTAGGGAGCATAATTCACAACGCAGAGGACGATCCAGCCGGTTCTGATCTTATCAGAACCAGAACAGAGACCTTTGTGACTTCAAATTGGTGTCGTGACCCGGGAACCAGCAGCGACCTTCAATTGAATTTTTTTTCCGACAACAACACTGGATGATTTCAGAAAAGCTACCGCATCAGAACCTGAAAAATAGGTGAGTGTAATGACGGAATATGTGGTCGCTCAGTTCGAGCCAGGGGTTGACAGTGTATTACCTCATATAGTGATAGATATATGAGGCGGTGAGGGGCATAACAACTGTGATCATATTGTATTAGTTCAATCGCGGATTGAAGCGTCGGGCTACATCGAGATGAAAGGCCCATTGAATCGTGGGCTCTGTAAATCTGGTGTCGGCAAGTCTCGACAGGGCGCATTTTGGGGAATGGAAATACCTAATCATTTAACCCAGAACCGGACGCAGCGGAGGTGGTAATTTTTTGCGTAACTGAACGATGAGTGGGGTATGTGTATCGGCGCCTGTGAGGTGAGGCGGATTTCGGCTGGGCGCTGTGGCTCAAACGGCGGCCAGGGGAGATCTGTTCCATCGGGCGTTGATACTATAATTCAACATTGTTTGGATTATGTAATCAGAAAATGTGAGAACGAAAAGCGATCAATATGATAACAGGGGGCGTGTTATGGATCACGAGCACGAGCACTGGGGAGGCCTTTCTGGAGTTAACGTAGGCCTTATTAACGTATTATCCAGAGGCAGCCGTGACGTTTCAATTCGACGGAACGAGCTCTCTATATTAATACTGACCGGACTAAATGAAGATTGTGCCCACATTAGGGTGTGATCGAGGGATCAAGACGAAGGGATTGTTTACAAATGGAGGTTTGTGGATTACAGAAAACCCTTAGTCGAGGGCGATCCGTTTTTAGTGCGTATAAACTCTAGATCATATTACGACACGTCCGTCGTGATTTCGGCGAACAATAGTACTTGATAGCGATTCGGTTCAAAATACTGTTTGGAATCTTAAACATTCAGTACAATTAAAGTGAACGATTGCACTTAAACTCGTTTTTAATAGGCGCGCGGAAGCTATTGAAAAAAGTAAAATGAAATGTGAATTTTAAAAAATGGCCGCGCGGGCGTTCTGGTAACAATAGCATGAGATCAAATCTGAATGGAGTGGTGTTTGTGTGATATCTGAGGTAATGTGTTGCAAGGATATGTATGTTTGAATGGCTGCTAGGGTTAGGAATGATTGACGAAACGTAAGAGCTTATTGTTGTATTATTATGAAATTTTAATGACCAACAGCCGTGGGGAAATGTAATAGTTGAACGCCGGTTTTTCGAGGGCCGTTGGAACACAGCAGCATTTAGCTGCTACATTAGCCTAGGGGGCGACCGGGGGATACTAGGCACGAGGCGGCGTAGTTTCGAGTGTATGTAGTCGATCGGTAGTATCATGGGACTATGGGGATGTGTATGGCACTTTAAAATTTTCAAATTCGACGTATTTAAGGTAGTTGTTTAATGTATTAAGGGATCGAATGGAGTGAAAGTTTGACCCGGAAGTCGTCCTGGGCACTGCGGAAACGAAGGCGGTGGGGTCAAACTAGTGTTTTGAGAGGGCCTGTGTGTTGTAATGTTTTAATTTTTTGATTAAATCTGTACACTGGCGTTTTGAGGGGATTTGAGTTCTGTTGTAGGGTGGAGCGGTGTTGCGTTAACATTGCGAGGTGTCGGCCCGCGCGGCGAAACGGGACAATGGGCCGTTGGGGAACGTTATTATGGTGTCGTGGGTGAAGCTAAGCTAATGCTAACTAGCCGCGCTAGCGGAGCCAATGTTGGCTAAGGGGTCGCCGGTTGTGACGTCATAAGGGTGCGTGGAGCGGTGGACGGGCTGGCTACCTGCGCTGAGCTAAAGCTAACGAGGCTAATATGCTAAGCTACCTGTGCTAACGACATAGCATGACGAGACTCTCGGGATATCTCGCGATGAAGCGGCCATCTTGAGTAGGGGCGCCAGACGGCCATTTTTGAGAGGAAGATGGTGTTTGTTTCAATAGGGTCCAGCTGCAGACTTGGAGCCTCGAGGTCCAGATTGGTACTTCCGCCCTGCCACAGGACTATTAGTCCTGTGACAGGGCTATGTGGAAGTATCTCGAAGTACGTCTGACGTAATAGTCCTGTGGCAGGGCTATGCGGAAGTATCTCGAAGTACGTCTGACGTATCTCGAATTACGTCTGACGTTTCTCTACGTTTAGAAACGTTGTATTCATAAAATAATATAAAATCAGCAGCATGGGGAGGGCCGGGGGGAGGGGAGGTACAGGTAGTAGAAGACATAGAGGTACAGGTCACATAATTATAGTACAGTGGAGAAGTAAAAATAGAATAAAAAGGCAGTGTAAACAATATACAATATTATTAACTCTAATAAGCCATGGGTCTGCATTGTATAGAGCGGATCCCCCGGCCGTATTCAAGCGCTGGAGCGCTTTGCGATGGATCAAACTGTATTAATATAGTAGTTGGCTAGTTGCGCGCTTCTGGCCACCTCCCGCAGTGCGCGCATACACACATACTGTCTGTAGCTATACAGTACGTGCAAAATTAATTGTCAAGAGCCAATCGCACAGGTTGCCTCATCTCATCTGGCTCTGCAAATAGATCTAGAGTCTGAATATCATATATACTGTAGCCTGCTGATGATCTCTCTCTCCATTCTGAGAACGGAATGCAGTGCCCGCGACGAGGGTCTTGATTGATTGATTGATTGATTGATTGATTGATTGATTGATTGATTGATTGGAAATTGTATTAACAGATCATGCTGGACCTACAAAAGGCCTTTGACACTGTCAATCACTCCATTCTTGATTGAACATTTTATTAACAGATTGCAGAATGGGTACAGTACAGTACAGCTCAATACACACAATTGTTAAGGGGATGCAGACCAGAGAAAGACTTTCGCCTTGGGGGGGGGTCGGGTAGGAGGGGTGGGGGACACTGTACAACTGTACAAGCAAAACTGTACATTGGAATATTGACAAAACCATACTTGGTCATTTACTGTACATTGGAGGGGGTTGGGTTACAACACAGGAGCAGAGTATAAACAACAGTACAGGAATGAGAAACAGTACTGTACTGTTGTTTATACTCTGCTCCTGTGTTGTAACCCAACCCCCTCCAATGTACAGTAAATGACCAAGTATGGTTGTCAATATTCCAATGTACAGTTTTGCTTGTACAGTTGTACAGTGTCCCCCCCCCCACCCACCCCTCCTACCCGACCCCCCCCCCCCCCCCAACCACCTCAAATGTACAGTCCCCCCCCCCCCACCTACCCAACCTCCTCCAATGTACAGTTTCTACGTCAAATGTATATACTCTCTTTTCTGGACTCTTTTTGTATCACAAACAATACTGTATTTGCAAATCTGGTATGTCATAAATGTATAGATGTAGCAGTACTGTCTATCTGTATGTCGTGTATGTCATATGTTATGATGAATTGAAAATGGGGGACCCTGATGTAAACAAGACAAAAGTATTTCTCTGGTCTGCATCCCCTTAACAATTGTGTGTATTGAGCTGTACTGTACCCATTCTGCAATCTGTTAATAAAATGTTCAATCAAGAATGGAGTGATTGACAGTGTCAAAGGCCTTTTGTAGGTCCAGCATGATCTGTTAATACAATTTTCAATCAATCAATCAATCAATCAATCAATCAATCAATCAATCAAGACCCTCGTCGCGGGCACTGCATTCCGTTCTCAGAATGGATTTGACTCGAGAGAGATCATCAGCAGCAGGCTACAGTATATATGATATTCAGACTCTAGATCTATTTGCAGAGCCAGATGAGATGAGGCAACCTGTGCGATTGGCTCTTGACAATTAATTTTGCACATACTGTATAGCTACAGACAGTATGTGTGTATGCGCGCACTGCGGGAGGTGGCCAGAAGCGCGCAACTAGCCAACTACTATATTAATACAGTTTGATCCATCGCAAAGCGCTCCAGCGCTTGAATACGGCCGGGGATCCGCTCTATACAATGCAGACCCACGGCTTATTAGAGTTAATAATATTGTATATTGTTTACACTGCCTTTTTATTCTATTTTTACTTCTCCACTGTACTATAATTATGTGACCTGTACCTCTATGTCTTCTACTACCTGTACCTCCCCTCCCCCCGGCCCTCCCCATGCTGCTGATTTTATATTATTTTATGAATACAACGTTTAATGTTCGCTAAACGTAGAGAAACGTCAGACGTAATTCGAGATAGGTCCCCCCCCTCCCCCTCACTCTCCCTCACTCGCCCTCCCTCTCTCTCTCTCTCTCTCTCCCCTCCTCCCTCTCTCTCTCTCTCCCTCGCTCGCTCTCCCTCCCTCCCTCCTGCCCTCCCTCCCCCGCGCCTCCCCACCTCTCTCTCTCTCCCTCCCTCTCTCTCCCTCCCTCTCTCTCCCTCCCTCTCTCTCCCTCCCCCTCTCCCTCTCTCCCCTCCGCTCTCCCTTCCCCTCTCACCCCACCTGTCTTTCCCTCCCTCACCCTCTCCCTCTCTCCCCTCCGCCCTCCCTTCCCCTCTTTCCCCGCTTGTCTCTCTCCCTCTCTCCTGCCCTCCCTCCCCCTCACTCCCCACCTCTCTCTCCCTCCCTCTCTCTCTCTCCCTCTCTCTCTTTCCCCTCCTCTCTCTCCCTCCCTCTCCCTCCCTCTCTCCCTCCCTCTCTCTCCCTCCTTCTCTCTCTCTCTCTCCCTTCCTCTCTCTCTCCCTCCCCCTCACTCCCCACATCTCTCCCTATTTCTCCCTCCCTCTCCCTCTCTCTCCCCTCCTCCCCCTCAATCTCTCTCCCTCTCTCTCTCTCTCTCTATGGGATAGTTTGATGCTCCCGTCCTGGTTGGGAGGTCATTCTTTAAGAGTGGGGTCATTTGACGAGAGGGTTGGCCGTTTATGCGGCACAAGCTATATTGTATTTAGTGTAGTTTCGGCCAATGGGGTGTTAATCTCTCTTAAAGTCCTCTCTCTCTCCCTCTCTCCCTCCCTCCTTCACTCACCCCCCTTATCTCTCTCTCTCTCCCTAACCCTCTTCCATTCCCCCCCACCCCTCAACCCCCCTCTCTCTCTCCCTCCCTCCTTCACTCACCCCCCCTTCTTTCTCTCTCTCCCTGCCCTCCTCCCCCTCGATCTCTCTCCCCCCATCTCTCTCTCTCTTTCTCTCTCTCTCTCTTTCTCTCCTATTTGGACTTGTTTATTGTTTATTGTTATTCTCTGTAGGTTTCAAATGCAGTTTATTGTTATTTTTTGGGGGTTTCTAGTGCTGGTAGTGGTATTGGCCGGCGTCAGGGCGATGATGTTGTAGCAGCAAGCGGTGAGACCATACACTCTGGCTCTCTCCAGGTCTCCGTGCCAGTGGTTTGGGTGTTGCGTTCATGATGGTGGGCCGTAAGTCGGAGCATGCTTTGAGGACAGGTTAGGGACTCTCTACGCAGATGGACCTGCGTGTGAGGGGTCACTCTGCTCGGCTGCACCTGCGATGGCGGTGTTGGTAGATGAACGAGGCGTGTAATTTTTCTTTTCATTTTAACGGGGGTGCGGGGACTGCGGACGTCGTGGCGTGGGTGGTAGACAGCTCGTCGTGGCTCGCTGTCTGCCTCCGCGCATTAACGGGGGTTCGCCATGTGTGCGCTCGTCGAAGCTCGCTGCCACACTGCGCGCATTGAGTCATATTATGTGTGGATATTTAGGTGGAGGTGGTTGCGGTGGTTAATTTGAGTCTGGGGTGTTGTGTGTGTGCAGCAGTGGTTGAGAGTTGTATGGACTTTGGATATCCTTGTGTAGGGAGCCCGGGGTTTCGCGTTCCAGGTTGCAAACTGGGGGGGATGCCGTGGGCTGCGAGTCGGCGGACCAGTGGGATGTCATTGGTCTGCAGGGATTTCAAAATGGGGGTGGTGTCTGCGCCTGTGGTTTAATAAACAGGTTGTGGGACACTGTTCCAAGCCACGAGAATTCGATGACATGAGTCACTGAAAATGTATTTCTTTTTCTCGTGAGAAGTGGGTCTAACACCTAGGGATTAGGTGTTACGGGGGAATGTGTAGAAATTGTGTGCAAAATTATGGGTGAAATATGTGTATTACTGGTATGTAAAATGTGATGTGAGCGAGGAATACATTGTTAGGCTTTCTCAGATAGAAATAAATAGAGCTACACATAGAAGGAAAGGTTAGAATTAAAGGTACACATAGTCATTTGCAGAGCAATAAGAGTTAAAGAGTTTAAGAGTTAATTTTATTCACTTAAATTACCATATCCAGCACAAGTGTTTAGAAATGATAGGCTGTGAATAACGAATTTCTGATTGATCAACAGACGGAAGAGGCTGATGCGAAATAGGGATCCCCAGACTCATGTGAAGCAGGAACATGACAAAGAGATTGGGAGATCCAGTGAAGTGGATTTCCCAAGCTATTTCGGTTCTGCTCTGCTCAGAACCGGGTTGCGTTAGTACTCTGCGTTGTGATTCAATACTTTTAAAGCTCTGGGAATCACTTCTCTTCAAACTGAGCGGTGCAGGCAGAAGGAATTAGGAGGAAAAAGGTTATATAGCAGCTGTTTAATCAAAGTTTAAGAGTGTATACAAATTACAATAAGAAAATGCTATAGTTGTGATCACAAACACTATGCCGTGAGTGATACAACCAGACTAAAGAAGAGAATGCTAGTTGTTGAGTTGTTGGAAGTCTCTGTTTGATAACAAAGACTTGGTTTTCCCTCCAAGAAGTTCCTTTGTCCTCGCCGCCTTGCTTTGTGGATGAGATGGTAGGTGTTGTCCTGTGGTTTGGGTTGTTCCAGAGTCCCTCTCCCCCATCACACCTGGGATCTTATAGCCAGACCTGCATAATCTTGTGATGTCATCAGAATGACATCACCAAATTCTTTCCTCCAATCCCAGGACTGCTAAGCTTGTATTTGAAAATAAGGGTTTGGCTTAACCCAGAGAATATTTTCCCTGTATTTTTACTTAAACACATTACTTGACTTGTTAATACTTTGATGAACCTCAAGATATATTGATTACATAAACACAGATATCTTTCTTTATCAAAATATCTAACAAATCTAATCATTCTGTTAGCTTAATAGAATACAAATCAATACCATAGATCAGAATATAAAACCATCAATTAATCAAATTGAACATAAATTGGAAACAGCACAGACACATTAACTAATTGTAGACATTGAATTTCTGCAAACTGTAGTTCAGATCAGTACAAAATGCTCATATCTCTGATCTGGGTGTGTGTATATATATATATATATGTATGTGTGTCTATTTGTGTCTGTGTGTGTCTATGTGTCTGTGTGTGTGTGGGTGTGTGTGTCTATGTGTGTGTGTGTGTGTGTGTGTGTGTGTCTTCCTGCCCCCCACCCCTTGTCTCACCCAGGTGGCTGATTGCATAAACAGTGGTTGTAAACAGTTCCTCTATTGTCTTGGTTTGAACCTTGTCTACTCAGCTGTTCTCACAGGACCGATTCCACAGATCACACAGGATACAGGATACAGGCTGTTGCCCACACTTTATATGCAAATTCACCCAAAAGGGCAGAGTAATCTAATCACCAGCCATATCTTTGGCTGACTTGACTTTAGCAGCTGTTTTCTCTAAATATAACACATTATTTTGATTGTTGTTCCATTTTGACTGTTTCTTTAAGACTTTTACACAACAGTTTGATTAGATCTTTGATGATCTTATGTTTGGATTTTACCACAGTTCCCCACTTGGATAGTTTACCTATCCTTAATATGTCAAACATAGATATCAATCTCTACACACTACTATCTAGATAACACTTAAGACATTTTATTAGGATAAAATATATATCTGATTTGCCACACTCAGATCCTAAAATTCAAATTAGCCATTTCAGTTTGTGATCGTGTGCACAGTCTTTAACAACTTGTTCTCGTACCAAGATCAATTTCCATTGGTCTCAACTGTGAGTTGTCAAATTCTGACTTGGAGCATTGAGGAGGGGGGGTCTATGTTTTCTAGATTTGACCCGGCCTCCTCTTTGTTGCTCAGAGCTGATGCAGTATCACGACTGCTGGGTGCAACTCCCCATTCTGGGAGGTGGAATTTAGAAAGCAAATTGCCTTTCTATTACACCCCATCTTCTGTCAAGAACATCTTGACTCGTGTTGACCTCTATTAGGGGGTAGGACCCCCTGCTGTATTGCTGGTTCAGTTGAACCCGGAGCTCTTTCCTCGGGTGTCGCTGTCACGTCTGTGAGGAGGTCATCGCTGGCTGCCCAACCCCCGTTGACCCTCGGATTAGTGGAAGAGGTTTGTTTCTCCTCCCCTCCGCCTGGTCGTCGATAGGGGCGATAGCAGCTCCCCCCCTTCGCTTGTTGACCCCCTGGTCAATAGTTGAGGCCTTGCTTCTGTTGACAGCCGGAGTTGTTGCTGAGGCCTAGCCGCCTGTCTCCTCGTTGGTTGTCTGTCGTTTCCCTCTGAAGCCTCAAGACTCGGTCACTGCGTTGGCCAAGACTCTCCTGGCCCGAGAGGTAGGCGTTTCCTGGTTCTCCGCAGTGTTGTGGCTCCCCATGGAGCCGCTGGGTAGACACTAGCCAGTGTCCTGGATCAACAGTACCGATGGCTGTTGTCTCCCCAATCTCCCATCCGTATCCTGCAGTGAATATATATTGCTTCGGGGGACAGTGCAGGTCACTTCTACCACAACAATTGATTGAGAATCCATAATTTCCATAATTTTCCTCCCTCAGACTCTCTTTACTGGTCTGAGCTTTGACAACTTTCTTTTCCAAATCATTTATCTATATATTTCATGGTTTTTAGATCATTAATTTTCAAAATTCTGAAAAATTCACATGGCTCTCATTATATTATGCTGTCAAAACAGTATACTCCTCCACCTCTCGATGTGGAATACACATTCAAACATCGTTACCGTCGTCCTCTGGACAGCTGCACCCGGACCGGACGGTCAGCACTGACACATCCACTCTCCCAGTAACCTGTGTGTATGGCAACAAATCACAGTCCGCCTTAAACACACATCTTCCACACCACAAGCCAATTATCAATTGCACATGTTCACACCCTACACAAGACTAATTTGGCCAATAGCGACCAAACCTATTGAGCTTCATTAATGTACAGAGAATCATGCTTCCCAACACTTTCACCAACCACGACACACCCCCAGCCCCTAAAACTGGGTATTTAATGGGCGGAGAACAAAAATCCATAACTAGCTCATGTTTCTTCACTTTGTTCCCAGTCCATTTTACAGACATATACTACCCCGTCCTGATGTGTCGAGATCACTCCCAGCTTGCCAGGTACCCTAAGAAAAAAACACAGAAAGAAAGAAAACAGAAAACAAAACACAAAGAAAACGCTGCCAAACCAATAAATGAAAAAATAAACCAAGCTTGCGAGCTTTTTCTTTTTTCTTCTAAGCTCATTTTTAACTAAGAAACAAAAAGGGAAATCAAATGAATAAACAAAATGTACGCTCCCGGCCTAAGTCAGGAATTGCTCGTAACACACTAGAAAAGAGAAGTAAAAATAAAAGTAAATAAACACCTATCCTATTGCTCATAACTGTTAATACGCTTCTATCAATACTATAAAATACTAGAAACAACTATGAGTCTTTTTAATTTCTTAATCATGCAGTCCACCCTTTGATCAATCTGAATGTTGACCAAGCATGGATAATTTACTGATCACTAGCTGCCGCAGTGTCACATCATCACACTGTCTAATATCGATTAACTGTTTAACATAATTTGATCCTCTTGTTAGTCTGATTAGTTCATGCATTTGTCAGTCACCCATACATCCGTTTTTAGTAACTTTCATTCATAATCTAATCACCTAACACCTCTATCTATTTTTATTTTTTATTTGTATTCTAATCTAATTAGGAGCATATTTTATCATTCAATATATCCCACCTCTACCCTAGTCAGTTGCATATATTTTTATTCTGCCGGTGGCCTCTGCAGACATGACCCTTGAAAATGACCTTTCACTCCACAGATCCAACAACACTGGCGGTCTCCCCCGGGTTGTGAGACCCGGTGGGTCAGTTGCCTGTGACCGGATGACCCTGGGGTCATCGGGCCCAGAACATGTCCTGGTGGTATGCCATCATCGCCATGGTTCCCTGGAGCCTGTTTGGAGGAGAAAGCCACGTACCTATTTAGTCCAGTCACAGTTCCTTGAGAGGGGCCCGTGGTTGGGAGGGGCCCGCCACCTGTTTCTGTACAAACACGCCCTGTTGTGGATAGATGGTCCCGCTCTGCACAGTCCCGAGAAATGTGTCCGAGGGTCCCACACGTCCAACACTGCACCTGCCGCACACAGTAGCCATTCGGATTCCTGCCTCTGCCTCCACCTTTTCCTCGTGGTTGCCACCTCGTGGGTGGTCTTATTGGGGTTTGTTGTTGTTCCGGCACGGGACCCCCTTGTGGCCCCAACTGGGCCCGTCTCTGGCCATCTGGTTCTCCAGAGGGAGAGGGAGAGAGGCGATTGGAACCCGTCTCCCCTCCGGGCTGTGTGGACTGGATTAGGCCTTGGAGATAGTCCACTACCCGTCTAGCCTCGGCTAGCTGTTGTTCGAGAGGGAGGCACGTCTTTAACTGGCAGTCATCTGCAACGGACACTTCAGCGTGGATTGACTCGGGTAATACAGCTGTCTCTGGGTCGCTTGCTGCAACGACTCCCTGTGGCGGAGTAAAAGACATTATTTCCAGTCCCTCCGTCACACTGGACACTAGAGGGGAGTCGATCAAATTCCAGTCAATCAAGTTAACGTCCAATTCGGTCAATGTAATGTCTGCAGAGGTTATCGGCATTATCTTGATTTGGGTACGCATTCTATACCGGCCTCCTTTAACTACAAGGTTCTGTAATGGCCTGAATATCTTTGGCCATCTTTTCGTCACTTTTATTGTGACATCTCCAGTCGTTGAAATAGACAGATTGTCTACCCTTTCTATGGTCAGTGCATCTAACCCTCCGGTTGCTCCTATCTGTGTATTTTCCATTCTCACCTTTCTTCAAACACTCGTAACGTCACCGTTTGGAAAGCAAGTTTCTCTGTATTCAAACTATTTTTGCCAAACTTGAGTTAATTTCACTCACACTTCTATATTGGTGTAAACAGGAATTGATAATCTCGGTCTTGTGATACTATACCCCCTGACTGTCAACAGTCTCTTTGATTTCCCTGTTGGGGTTCGGAATTGTCAGCGCTGGCCATCCGTCCTGGAGCAGCTGTGAAGAGAGAAGCAAAAAATACACTTAATTATCAGTGACATTTCCCATTCACAATCCATCATTTGTCTTTAAGCATGGAATGTCGGGCATCTCCTATACTAAGATCACATGAGAGCATTTGTGCAATTTTCGTTTTTGATTTATCAATGACACAGCCTTAATCTTTTTCCAGTTGTCTCCATTGGAAACCCAGACACTCAATCCTGTTGTCATGATCCTCCTTAACACAACTCCGGGGAACTTATTTTGCATCAGCCGTTTCCTTCTGTTGGTCAATCAGAAATTTGTTATTTACAGCCTATCATTTCTAAACATCTGTATTGGACATGATAATTTAGGTGAATAATCTCACTTTTACTCTAATTGTTATTTGCCAATGACTATGTGTATGTGTAACTACATTTATTTCTGTCCGTGAAAGCCTAGTATGTATTTCGCTCATATTACATTTTACATCTCAGTAACATATATATTTTCCATTCATAATCTCTCACACAGTTACTATATTTCCCCCGTAACACCTAACCCCTTAGGTGTTAAAATAACGCGCTTCCCACGGGAACAGAAATCAATTTTCAGTGCCTTATGTCACTGAAGTCCCCGTGCATTTAGAACAGTGTCACACAACCCGTTCATAACCACCGGCGCCGACACCATCCCCACATCGAACATCCTGCCGACCAATGACATTCCACTGGCCACCTCGTCCTGTGGCCCACGGCATCACCCCCAGTTTCGAACCTGGAACGCGAAACCCCGGGCCCCCTACTCAAGGATATTCAAAGATCATTCCACTCACAACCACTGCCACACACATACAGCACCTCTGACACCACCGTAACCAGTCACCCAAATACCCACACACAATATAATTCGACGCGCGTAGTGTGGCAGCGAGCCTTTGACGAGTGCACGCATAGCGCACCCCCGTTAATGCGCGGTGGCAGACAGCGAGCCCACCCCCGCCACGACGTTTAGCAGCCCCCGTACCCCTGGTAAAATGAAAACTGTGCGCAGTGTGGCAGCGAGCACCGACGAGTCGCACACAGCGCACAAAGCGTGGAGGCAGACAGTGAGCCACGACGAACTGTCTACCCACACCCCCATCGCAGGCGCAGCCGAGCAGAGTAATTATGCTCCGACTTACGGCCCACCAACATGAACCGACACGGAGCCCCCGCCCTACCAGCCGGAGCCTGTCCAAATGTAAGGAAAGAAGTACGAGCGCCTTGTCGAACAAAGTGTAGCGCCAACGCCAGCCAACACCACTGCCAGCACTAGAAATTCCCTAAAAATAACAATAAAACTGAATATGGAACAACAACATACGCATAATAAGTCCCAAACTCAACCCACCGCCTTTGAACCCTACAGTAAACAGCAATAAACAATATACCTAGCACTACACCGCGTTTGAAACCCATAAAAAACCTCTATATACAGGCCCTAAACTAGGAGAGAAAGAGAAAGCGTTTCGGGGGGGCCGAGGGGGGGGAAATATATGGAAGAGAGGCGGTGTGGGAATGAGGGGAGTGAGTGAGAGGGGGGGGGGTAAGAGAGAGAGAGAGAGAGGGAGGGAGAGGGAAAGAGGGGGGGAGGTGAGAGGGAGAGGGAGAGAGGTGAAAGGGAGAGGGAGGGAGGAGGGTGAGAGAAGGAAAGAAAGAGAGGGGGGGGTGAAAGAGAAAGAGAGAGAGGGAGAGGAGGGGAAGAGGGGGGGGAGGTGAGAGGGAGAGGGAGAGAGGGGGGAGGTGAAAGGGAGAGGGAGGGAGGAGGGTGAGAGAAGGAAAGAAAGAGAGGGGGAGGGTGAAAGAGAAAGAGAGAGAGAGGGAGGGGAGGCGAGAGGGAGAGGGAGAGAGGCGGAAAGGGAGAGGGAGGGAGGAGAGGTGAGAGGGAAAGAAAGAGAGGGGGGGGTGAAAGAGAAAGAGAAAGAGAGAGAGAGGGAGGGGAGGTGAGAGGGAGAGAGAGAGAGAGAAAGAGAAAGAGAGAGAGAGAGAAAGAGAGAGAGAGAGAGGGAGGGAGAGGGAAAGGGAGAGAGGAGGGCGAGAGAAGGAAAGAAAGAGAGGGGGGGGGTGAAAGAGAAAGAGAGAGAGAAGGAGAGGAGGTGAGAGGGAGAGGGAGAGGGGCGAAAAGGGAGAGGGAGGGAAGAGAGGTGAGAGGGAAAGAAAGAGAGGGGGGTGAAAGAGAAAGAGAAAGAGAGAGAGAGGGAGGGAAGGTGAGAGGGAGAGAGAGAGAGAGAGAAATAGAGAGAGAGAGAGAGAATGGTGCGTGTGGGAGAAAGAGAGAGAGTGAGAGAGAGAGAGGAAGAGAGAGAGAGAGAGAGAGAGAAAGAGAGAGAGAGAGAGAGAGGGGGAGAGAGAGAGGGGGAGAAAGAGAAGAGAGGGGGAGAGAGAGTGTACAATGAAAACGTTCTGTGAGCAGAATCCAAACATATTCATCCTGTCCTCTTCTGCCCCCTACCGTATTCCTAAATAAACTCCACCTTCCCCTTAACAATGGACGCTCGCCGCCCCTACCAAGATGGACGCTCGGCGCCCCTACCAAGATGGCCGTCCCATCGCGAGACATCCCGAGAGCCCCGTCATGCCATGACGTCAGCACAGTTAGCTTAGCATATTAGCTTCGTTAGCTTCAACCCAGCGCGCGTAGGCCGTCAGACCGCGCACCCTTATGACGTCACAACCGGCGACCGCTTTAGCCGTTAGCGCGGCTAGGTAGCATTAGCTTAGCTTCTCCCATGATCCCATAAAAACGTTCCCCAACGACCCATCGACCCGTTTCGCCGCGCTGGCCGACACCTCGCAATGTTAATACAACACCACATTCCCCACAACAGAATCCTATTTCCCTCAAAACGCCAGTGTAGTGATCTAAATAGAAATATAAAAACATAATAGCAAAACACTAGTTTGACCCCTCTGTCGTCATCACCGGCGAGCTTAGAACGACTTCCGGGTCCCCGTCTAGATAATCCCAATCACCTTAAACATTACACATCTATTTTATCCGCCACGAATATGAAAACTTTTAAGTGCCTTACACATCCCCGTAATCTCAAGACACTATCGATCGACCTTACACATTTGAACCTAAGTTTATTTGTCCGTCGTATCCTCCGGCGCCTCAGAGGCTAATACAACAGCTAACTGCCGCTGCGTTCCACGGGCCTCGGAAAACCGGCGTTACCATTACACTTCCCCACGGCCAACCGGTGACTTAAATTACATAATAACACAACTATACTCTCACACGTCCCACCAATCACTCCTAACCATAGCCATTCGCCAACCATACATTCATACACGCTTCCTAACACAAATAAAAATTCTACATTAAGTACTATCTTATGTTACAGCCTAACGCCGTCTAAATTTAACACGCCCGCCGTGCCCAAGGTCAAACTAGACCTATATGTGCTCAATCTCTACTTTAGAAAATACGACGCACGGTGTGCTTACGTCCTTACCTTAAGACATACGACGCACACTTGTTTACCTTGGTTTAACTCTGAGCACGAATCTAGACATGTTCCTACTCCCTTACTTGTTCCGACTGGCAGCGGCGCTCCGTTTATTGTGCTAAAATTTTACTTTAAAATGTACCACGCACGGTGTGCTTAAAACCCTGCTTCAGGACATACTACGCACGCTGTTTACAGAGCCGCCCTCCCCAGCCAGAACATTCAATTCAATTTTCCCTTACATCATGCTTACATGAGGTTAAATTCTTAGCAACCCCCTCCATGGTTCGAATAGAGCACCCAAACATCATCACACTCACCTCTTAGCAACCTCCTAGTCACTTGAAGACGATCGATCGATCAGTTGATTCCCTCGTTTGACCGGCGTGAAAAAAGTGAGAAAAAAAAAAAAAAAAAAAATCCCTTTTGTTGCGGTGATAACACGAGCGCTCTGATTCTTGAGTACGGCACCAAAATGAAGTGGATTTCCCAAGCTATTTCGGTTCTGCTCTGCTCAGAACCGGGTTGCGTTAGTACTCTGCGTTGTGATTCAATACTTTTAAAGCTCTGGGAATCACTTCTCTTCAAACTGAGCGGTGCAGGCAGAAGGAATTAGGAGGAAAAAGGTTATATAGCAGCTGTTTAATCAAAGTTTAAGAGTGTATACAAATTACAATAAGAAAATGCTATAGTTGTGATCACAAACACTATGCCGTGAGTGATACAACCAGACTAAAGAAGAGAATGCTAGTTGTTGAGTTGTTGGAAGTCTCTGTTTGATAACAAAGACTTGGTTTTCCCTCCAAGAAGTTCCTTTGTCCTCGCCGCCTTGCTTTGTGGATGAGATGGTAGGTGTTGTCCTGTGGTTTGGGTTGTTCCAGAGTCCCTCTCCCCCATCACACCTGGGATCTTATAGCCAGACCTGCATAATCTTGTGATGTCATCAGAATGACATCACCAAATTCTTTCCTCCAATCCCAGGACTGCTAAGCTTGTATTTGAAAATAAGGGTTTGGCTTAACCCAGAGAATATTTTCCCTGTATTTTTACTTAAACACATTACTTGACTTGTTAATACTTTGATGAACCTCAAGATATATTGATTACATAAACACATATATCTTTCTTTATCAAAATATCTAACAAATCTAATCATTCTGTTAGCTTAATAGAATACAAATCAATACCATAGATCAGAATATAAAACCATCAATTAATCAAATTGAACATAAATTGGAAACAGCACAGACACATTAACTAATTGTAGACATTGAATTTCTGCAAACTGTAGTTCAGATCAGTACAAAATGCTCATATCTCTGATCTGGGTGTGTGTATATATATATATATATATATATATGTATGTGTGTCTATTTGTGTCTGTGTGTGTCTATGTGTCTGTGTGTGTGTGGGTGTGTGTGTCTATGTGTGTGTGTGTGTGTGTGTGTCTTCCTGCCCCCCACCCCTTGTCTCACCCAGGTGGCTGATTGCATAAACAGTGGTTGTAAACAGTTCCTCTATTGTCTTGGTTTGAACCTTGTCTACTCAGCTGTTCTCACAGGACCGATTCCACAGATCACACAGGATACAGGATACAGGCTGTTGCCCACACTTTATATGCAAATTCACCCAAAAGGGCAGAGTAATCTAATCACCAGCCATATCTTTGGCTGACTTGACTTTAGCAGCTGTTTTCTCTAAATATAACACATTATTTTGATTGTTGTTCCATTTTGACTGTTTCTTTAAGACTTTTACACAACAGTTTGATTAGATCTTTGATGATCTTATGTTTGGATTTTACCACACCAGTTTTCCGATGAAGACAACAGAACAGAAAACAATTAAGGCTGTGTCGTTAAAAATTTGAAAGAAAATTGCACAAACGCTCTCTAGAGTGATATTAGTATAAAAGATGCCCGACATTCCATGCTTAAAGATAATGATGGATTGTGAAAGGGAAATGCCACTGATAATTAAGTGTATGTTTTTCTTTCTTTCTTCACAGCTGCTCCGGGGCGGACAGAGGCAGTGCTGACAATTCCAAACTCCAAACGGGGGATCAAATTGACTGTTGAAAGTCTGGGTGAAGTATCACACAAAGCGTTTTGTCAATTCCTGTTTGCACCAATAACTCTGCCAGTGTGAGTGATATTAACTCAAGTTTGTAAAGATAGTTTAAATACAGAGAAACTTGTTTTCCAAACGGTGAAATTTGAGTGTATGAGAGCACGTGTGAATGATTAATATAGAGCAGTCACCAAAATTGATAGGAGCAACTCGAAGAAAAAATAAGATAACAAAAACAAGAGTTGACAATTAGTCTATTTCATTAAGCCATAGTATAATAAATAGAAGCAACATAAAAATGGCCAACAGTAGTCAGGCCAAGGGGGGGGGCATGCCGATAACTTCTGCAGACATTTCATCGACCGAATTGAACAGTGACGTTAACCTGATTGATTTGAATGTGATTGACTCCCCTCTTGAGACCAGTGTGACGGAGGGACTGGAAATAATGTCTTTAACTCCAACACAGGGGGGTCCTGCGCCAGAACAACAACGAAAGCCAAGGGGAAAACCTTGGCAGTCACGGGGACGAGGTGGAAACAAAAGAGGGAGTGCGAATGGATCCAAAGCACAGGCAATTGTGTGTTGGTCGTGCGGGAATCTCGAGACTGTGAGTGGGACTATCTATCCAGAACAGGAGGCCCTCGATGGGGGAACAGGAGAGGTGGATACGGGCAAAACCAAGGTCGGTATCAAGTACAGTGTCCACGGCCCGCAAGCTCCCCCTGTCCAGGACCCCCTCAGCACCAGAGCCAAGATGAGAGGCGGGGCCCAGCGATGGGAAGTCAGACCGCCAGCGCTGAGATGGGGGAAGGGGCGCCGACCTACAGACGACAAACGAGAGCGTTTATAGCAGCGTTCGAACGGCACGAGGCAGTTCATCGAGATCTGATGAAGACACAGCTGGAGATTGGTCAAGCCGCACACGAGACGCAGAGGCTGGAACAAGAACTGGCGAGAAAGACTGTACTGCTAGATGGTAGAGCTATTGAGATCATGCTTCGGGCGTCGGAGTTAGGCCGCCATGATCAAGCTGCCCGGACAGATAGCGGGGCCTCGACAGGGTGATGGGAGTCTTAGGCACGGTAGGTTTCCAGACCCCTCCCAACATCAGGCTCAAAGAACTGTGGCGGAACAAAGTAGGTACGTGGGTTTCTCCCCGGAACAGGCTCAAGGGGGGCGAGGGGGGCGAGGGGGACTGTCAGAGGTGAGAGCCATGGCGGTAATGGCAGAGAGCAAGGACAGACTCTGGGCCCGGTGACCCCAGGGCCATCCGATTACAGGCGGGGGGGCCCACCGGGCCCCACAACCGAGGGAACAAGGACAGGTTTGCTGGATCTGTGGACTGATAGGTCATTTTCAAAGGTCATGTCTGCAGAGGCCGCCGGCAGAATAAAGAATATAGATGGGTATTAAAAATGGAATGAATTGAATAAAAAATATATACTACTGATTAGAATAAAAATAGAATACAAAATAAATAGAGGGGTTAGGTGATTAGGTTATGAGTGGAAGTTACTAAAATGGATGTGTGATTAATATGGCGTGATGGAGTAACTGACGGATGCGTGAACTAATCGGACGAACAAGAACATCAAATCAAATGTTAAACGGTTAATATTAGGTATTCAATATTAGACAGTGAAATGATGTGACACTGCGGCAGCTAGTGATCAGTAGATTAGCCATGCTTGATCAACATTCAGATTGGTCAAAGGGTGGACTGCATGATTAAGAAATTAAAAAGACCCATAGTTGTTCCTAGGTTTTTATGATATTGATAGATGAACATCAACAATCATGAGTAATAGATATAGGCGTTTATTTTTATTTCATTTTATTTTTTTCTTTCCTAGTTTGTTGTTATAAGCAATTTCTGCCTCAGGCCTGAAGTTTTCATTTTGTTTCTTAGTATATACGGGGGTGGTTACGCCCCTAGATGATAGGTTAATTTGGTTTCTAAGAGTGAGTTGAAAAAGAAATGCTCACAAGTTTTGATTATGGTTTTCAATTATTGGTTTGGGCATGTTTTTCTTTGTTTTGTTTCTTTTCTATATTTTTTCTTAGGAAACCTGACAGGCTGGGAGTGATCTCGACACAGCAGGACTAGGTAGTATATGTCTATATAATGGACTGAGAACAATGTGAATGGACTGGAGCTGGTTCATGGATTTTTGTTCTCCGCCCATTAAAAATCCGGATCTAGGATCTGGGGGTTGTGTCGCGATTGGTGAGTGTTGGGAAACATGATTCTCTGTACGTTGATAAGCTCAGTAGGTTTTGGTCGCCATTGGCCAAATAGCCTTTGTGTAGGGTGTGGACATGTGCAATTGATAATTGGCTTGTGGGGGACTCTAACGGCTTAGTAGAGGCTGGCAGAGCGTGTGGAAGATGTGTGTTTAAGGCGGACTGTGATTTGTTGCCGTACGTGTAGGACTACTGGGAGAGAGGTCGTGTCAGTACTGGCTGTCCGGGCCCGGCGGCAGCTGATCAGAAATGAAGGTATGATGTTTAGAATTTTATTCCACATCAAAGGGTGGGGGGTTATACTGTTTTGACAGCATAATATAATGAGAGACATGTGAAATCTTCTGAATTTTGAATATTAACGATCTAGAAGCCATGAAATATATAGATAAATGATTTGGAAAAGAAAGTTGTCAAACTCAGACCAGTAAAGAGTGTCTGAGGGAGGAAAAATATGGATTCTCAATCAATTGTTGTGGTAGAAGTAACCTGCGCTGTCCACCGAAGCGATATATACTCACTGCAGGATACGAATGGGAGATTGGGGAGTCAGCAGTCATTCAGAAACATTGCAAAACTGCGCACCATCATATCTCACTCTGAACTAGAACTGTCCGTGCATGCTTTTATTTCCTCTAGGCTTGACTACTGCAACTCACTTTTCACCTGTCTCACCAAATCATCCACAGATAAACTACAAATGGTCCAAAATGCTGCAGCCAGGCTACTCACAAGGTCAAAAAAATCATGTCACATCACTCCCATTTTGGTATCCCTGCACTGGCTCCCGGTACACTATAGAATTCACTTCAAAGTCCTCACTTTCACTTTCAGAGCACTTCACGGTCAGGCCCCTATCTACATCACGGAACTCATCCATCCCTACACAAACACCAGCTCACTCAGATCTGCCGATCAGCACCTCCTAGTGATCCCCAGGACCAGGCTAAAAACAAGGGGTGATCGAGCCTTCGAGGTGACAGCACCAAGGCTCTGGAACGCTCTCCCCCTGGACCTGCGAACTGCCCCCTCTGAGAACTCGTTTAAAAAACAACTAAAAACACATTTGTTCAGGCAGGCTTTTAATCACACATAGGCGCCTTTTTCTGTTCTATAGTGTTGTTTTAATTAGTGACTCATGATTTTATCCAAATTATTTTATTCTACTCTTTCTATCTGGTTTCACTGTTTTTAACTGCTGTTTGTCTGTTGTCATTTATTTTCTGATTTTGTTTTTATTGTGTTTTTATATTAAGATGTAGTGTAAAGCACCCTGTGCATTCGTGCTGTGAAGGGTGCTCTATAAATAAAGGTCATTCATTCATTCATTCATCCGAGTGTGGTACGAGGGAGACCAAGGACTCCAGCGGTACTGTTGATCCAGGACACTGGCTAGTGTCTACCCAGAGGTTCCATGGGGAATCACAACACTGCGGGTACCAAGAGATCCAGGAGAAGCCTAACTCTCAAGCGTTGAGAGTTCCGGCCAACGCAGTGACCGGGTCTTGAGGCTTCGGAGGGGAACGAGAGAGGCCAAACGACAGGCAATCTACGAGGAGACAGGCTGCTAGGCCTCATCAACTGTGAGATGAAAGAGATATTGATGTAAGTTAAAAGAATGATTAGGCCTCATGTAGCATCAAGATAAACTGTTCAATTATGATATCTCTGTGTTTATGTAATCAATCTCAATTCGAATATATATATCTTGGGGTTCAACAACCAAAGTATTATGTTAGATATAAAGTGAAACTATTCTCTGGTCTTAAACAAAGTAGAGGGGGTTGGCCTATTGAGCACAACCTTCTATTTCAAATTCAACCTTAGAGAGGCCGTGATTGGAGGAACACAACTGCTGACGTCACTCTGGTGACATCACGCAGAGACTCCAGGCTTTTGATATAAGGGGGGTGTTGTGACGGTGGAAGGACACTCTGACACGGAACCACAAGGACAACACCCCACCTTTTCACACAGCGGACGACGCGGGCAGAGGAGATCAACAGACAAAGAACATTTGGAGGGAGAACAGACTTTTCTTTGTTCATCAGCCAGAGAACAAAGACCATCAACAATTTATCAACTAGCATTCTTTAATCTGATTTCTTAGAAGGACGAGAGCGGCATAGTGCTCCGGTACCTTGAATCTTTTATAGTGTTCTTTATTGTAATTTGTCGGCATGTGTTTTGGGTATAGTACCGAAAGGGATTAAACTGCCTAAATACCGGGGAATGTGGTATAGAATGGCCATGATATCAGGATGTAGAATTGCATTACGACATTGGAAATCACCTGTTGATATTACTTTTAAAGAATGGATGGAACTAATGTTCCGGACAGCATCATATGAAAGGGTGACGTATAGAGTCGCAGGGAGAGAGGATATTTTCGCTGAGGTATGGGACAGTTTTCTACACCTGACTGAACGGTCTGGGGACAAATGATTAAGGTGGGATTACAATGTTATCAAGGATGAATATGAAAAAGGGGATCTGATCTGATGGTACTTGTGCTTTATAATGTATTGTGTATATATGTACATGTATTTTATGTCTGGATGGTGTATCTATGGAACGGTCACTGTCTCTATCACACTCACATGTGCGCAGGTATAGCCGCATACAAGTATCTAGGATACACATATTCATATGTGTACATAATAGGTTTACACACACTCATATACACAAGGATAAGGTATACACGTCAGGGGCACACATACATGCACATACTCACTTATAGGAAATAGGCATACACACACCTACATATACACATAGTTGAAATATAGGCTTTCACTGACACATATGGGGGATACACATGTATATAGGAGACACACACATACGTAGCTGAGACGCACATATATATACACATCTGAGATATACACTCACATAGGGGGCAGAGGCACACATGGATACGAGACACACACAAGAGATAGGAGTACAGTCACATACCAGGAAGATGCACACACACACATATGAGGCATGTACACATGCTTACGTGATACACGTACCCACATACATGTGTTGGAGACATGCGTGCATGCATGTTATCATGCACAACTGCATGTGTCTGGGGCGCTTTCTCTCACATGCAATATGGAGAAGGGTGGCATCCCGATAGAGGATGCAGCACATACCTGCTCGAAGGTAGTTCGGTCTACATGCAAGGTATATATATCAGGGATGTATACGCATAATGTATAGTATAGTATGTTTCTTTTTTCGTAAGTATTTTTTTATTTTCCATGTCAGTTGTTAATGTATTTGTATGAGTCCTTTACATGTTTTGTATGTTCTTACAAAAAAGAAAAAGGCAAATCCTGGAAATTGCATATGATGATGTGGAAAGAGATGTTTTGAATATTGGAGAGATTTGTGCAAAAAATATAAAAAAAAAAAAAAAAAAAAGGAAGGACGAGAGCGGCATAGTGCTCCGGTACCTTGAATCTTTTATAGTGTTCTTTATTGTAATTTGTATACACACTGAACTTTGATTAAACAGCTGCCAGTACACCTTCTCCTCCATTTCTCCTGCTGCGTAGCTGGTCGTCGAACAAGACCATTTGGTCTTTATTGAAAGTACAAGGGTTTTTAGGGAGCATAATTCACAACGCAGAGGACGATCCAGCCGGTTCTGATCTTATCAGAACCAGAACAGAGACCTTTGTGACTTCAGTATTCCTCCAAATTCACAGTAAAAGGTGAATATCTACAATGCATTTAAAATGTAACAAGTGTCTTGGTAAGATAACTCTTTAATGATTATAGTCAGGGGCGTAGCTGGGGGGGGGGGGGGGGGCCCAAAAAAAAGAAAATAAATGTTTTACTAGACATCACTCAGGTGTATTATTGATGCTCTCATTGATACTATGTTTGTTTCTGAAGTGTGTGTGTGTGTGTGTGTGTGTGTGTGTGTGTGTGTGTGTGTGTGTGTGTGTGTGTGTGTGTGTGTGTGTGTGTGTGTGTGTGTGTGTGTGTGTGTGTGTGAGATATATAGAGAGAGAGGGGGGGCTTTGGTAGACTATTGCATTGGTCCATTCATTGAAGATGAACGCAATGCAACATCCTTTACTAGGCTCACCCACCAACAGTGCAGGTGCTGAACTGCTGATCCGAATGTATAGGTAAAAACCATATTATGCGTTTTCATCAATAAAAAAATGGTCAAAAAATCTTTCGCTTGCGCGCTCGCATTCACTGGGGGCCTACAAATACATTCTTTCATGGGGCCCAGAATCTGGAGCTACACCCCTGATTATAGTTGTTCACTGCAGAAGGAGAGCTCTTCTTTGAAAAATGAAGAGCAGTCAAATCCAAAGAGGATGGACGAAGACTCTTCAAAGAGTACCACTCCTCTCCAATGGGTGGGCATACAGGACAGCTGAAAACCCGCACTGCAATGTGCTCGAGATTTTACTGGCTTGGCATGACCATTGATATTGACAACTGGGTATGTGTTTGAGGTGTTTTGTGTTAGATTCAGATTCAGATTTGCATTCAGCCAACTAGGCTTGCACCTGAGGAGTGCATTGATTGATTGATTGATTGATTGATTGATTGATTGATTGAAAACTTTATTAACAGATTGCAGAATGGGTACAGTACAGCTCAATACATACAATTGTTAAGGGGATGCAGATCAGAGAAATACTTTCGTCTTGTTTACATCAGGGTCCCCCATTTTCAATTCATCGTAACATATATGACATACATGACATACAGATAGACAGTACTGCTACATCTATACATTTATGACATACCAGATTTGCAAATACAGTACTGTTTGTGATACCAAAAGAGTCCAGAAAAAAAAAGTATATACATTTGACGTAGAAACTGTACATTGGATTGGGTAGGTGGGGGTGGGGGTGGGGGGGGGGACTGTACATTGGAGGTGGTTGGGTGGGGGGGGGGGGGGGGGGGGGGGGGGGTTGGGTGACTATTAACAGATAGTTTCTTAAAGGTCTTGGAATGTGATTGCTGCCAGAAAAGTGGGAAATCTTTGACTGCTGCACAGCCGTTACAGTGTATAAAGGTAATTGTGTATAGTGGTATTGATATTATACAACAGCTATTAATAAAGATGTATTGAAAATGTTAAAGTAAATATTTGTTTTACCTTGATAGGTGTCTGCTGTCTGGGAGCTTATAGGCATTGACCTAACTGGACCTCTTCCAAAGACTGTGGATGGGTACCGTATATACTCACAGCCACAGACTACTTCTCTAAATGGGTCGAGGCTTTCCCACTGAAGAGCAAAACAGCAGCTGAAGTGGCACAGCACATCTGCTCTATTGTTTATAGACACGGTTGTCCACAAAGGATCCTCGCTGACCAGGGAAGAGAATTTGTAAATGAAGTATGTGCACTTTTTAAATACTATTGTATGTTACGAACGGGTAAGTGACTTCCAAGTTGTCGAGGTAGAAGAACGAGACGGAGAATGTATTACTATATCAAAACAGTTGGACTGTTTATTAACAGGGGAAAGCATTAACAATAACAGGGAGAAGAATATCTGTCTGTGCTTGTCCAGCGGTAGGTACGTCCGTAGTATTAGGTGAAGCTCTAGCAAAGAACAAGGAATAGAGCAAATGTTAAATACGTCACATTCTCAACATTCCACGCTGTCAATGAGGAGCAGCAGTCTGACAGCCAATGACAGCACCCAGGTGTGACAGACAATTAGTGATGACAGCAATCAGTGGTGACATACAAGGTGAACAATAACAACAGGAGTGACCCAGGTAGACAGTGGGAGACAATCCTAAGATGATAGTCTCCCGAACGTTACAGTATCCCCCCCCGACGAACGGCACCTGACGTTCACCTAGGGGCCTCGGGATGCAGCCGCCGGAAATCATCGATCAGGCTGGGATCTAATATGTCCCGTTGAGGCACCCAAGAACGCTCTTCTACCCCGTACCCCTCCCAATCCACCGAGAACTGAAACCCCCTACCCCTCCGCCTACAACTCAGGATTCTCCGCACCGTATAGACAGGCTGACCGTCAATAATGCGGGGCGGAGGAACCGCAGGGAGTGGCGGGGACAAGGGCGATGAGAGGAATGGCTTCAACAGGGACACATGAAACGTCGGATGGACCCTCATAGAGGCCGGAAGGCGTAGCCTGTAAGCCATAGGATTCACCCGACGTACCACTTTAAAGGGCCCTATAAAGCGAGGAGCCAGCTTCCTGGACTCCACCCGGAGAGGGAGATCACGAGTGGAAAGCCAAACCCGCTGTCCCGGACGGAAAACCGGAGCCGGACGACGCTTGCGGTTAGCTTGCCGCTGAGCCTTAACCGAGGCCTTCTGCAGCGCCGTCCGCACTCTGCTCCACGTCCTGCGACAGCGAGCCACATGTGCGTGGGCCGACGGCACCTCCACCTCCTGCTCCTGTTCGGGAAACAGAGGAGGTTGAAAACCATATTGACACTGAAAGGGAGACATACCAGTAGAGGAGGAGAGGAGGGTATTATGCGCATACTCAGCCCAGGCCAACCTCCTACTCCACGTCGCCGGACACCCAGCAACGTAGCACCTCAGAACGCCCTCCAGGTCCTGGTTGACACGCTCCGTCTGCCCGTTCGTCTGCGGATGGAACCCAGACGACAGGCTGACGGAGGCGCCCAGACCGGCGGCGAACGCCTTCCAGAACCTGGAGGCAAACTGAGGACCCCGGTCGGACACAATATCCACTGGAAGCCCATGAACCCGAAAGACGTGCTGCACCAGCGCTGACGCCGCTTCCCATGGAGAGTTCACCCGTAGCCCAATTAATACAAGGATTATGCAGCACAAGCCAGGGGTGACAGACAATTAGTGATGACAGCAATCAGTGGTGACATACAAGGTGAACAATAACAACAGGAGTGACCCAGGTAGACAGTGGGAGACAAGTCTCCCGAACGTTACAATTGTAGTAAATACAATTCAGGAATTATTCCTTTGTGCTTTTTTTCTTTTTACTGTAAACAGTTTCATGTTTCAGCTCAACAGCAGCCTCTGTGGTCTCCTGGCTATAGAACGAAGCGTCACAGCTGCCTATCATCCCCAAACCAATGGCCTGGATGAGAAGACCAACCACAACATAAAGCGGCAAGTTTTTAATTAGTGTATAATCCCATGAAAATAAAAAAAAAATGTTACCTTAGAATGATCCCTTTATATCTACGTAGGGAGCGGTTCCTTCCATGGAGGGAAGGAATATGTTAATAATATCAGTATGGTATGCAGTGCATGGTTGGGAGCAAGACATTTTGAACCATTTCTGAGACGGGTTTAATTTAGTTTGTTTATCTCTTATTATACATCTTAGAGCTCTCACCAAATTGGTAAATGAGAAGCAGGACAACTGGGATGTCTACTTGGATGCTACCTTATTTTCTTTAAGGTCAAAGATCCAGAACACCACGAAACACTCCCCTTTTCTCATGATGTATGGGAGGGAGGCAGTGTTCCCCTCTGAGGTTCCTGTTGACATGCCGGTCAGTTTGTTTCTGGAGTCCTTTAAAAATAATCATAATGGCTTAATATATATGGCTTAAATAATCATAATGGCTTGGCTATGTTTTAATCATATTCAGCTGGATAATTACCAGTAATACTTGTTTTACATTTCAGCTTTCCATCATAATTCTTCCTGAGGAGAGGACTTATGGAAAATATTTGGAGGAAAAAAGGAAGTCAATGGAGACTGTAAAAAAAACAGTAACAGAAAACATCTCAAAGTCTCACGAAAAGCAGATTGCGGCCTATGCGAAACGGGTACAAAAAAAGTACAAAAATACTGTGTATCAGGCTGGAGATGAGGTGCTTCTCTTTAATGCGAGGAAGCGGGGAAGGAAGGGAGGAAGAATGGAGCCTGATTTTTCTGGACCTTATCGCATTCAAGTAATATGTGGCAAGCAAGTTACACTGTCCAATTCGGAGGGGGCTATTTTAAAAACAAAATACAATGTAGACCACATCAAGCCGTACCGAAGGAGCCAGGATGATGACAGGCCAGTCCCCAGTGAGGAATCGCACACGCCAGTCCCCAGTGAGGAATCGCACACGCCAGTCCCCAGTGAGGAATCGCACACGCCAGTCCAAGAGAAGAGCAATGCATTTTCCTCTTGTACCATGGGAGAGGATTTTGAAACTGAAGAAATGTCCATGCCACAGATGCCACAGAGGCCTTCAATTATTCATTTTGCCCCCCGAAAAGATGACGTCGCAATAGAGGTAAAGCAAAATCACTACATGAAAAGCCTGCATCTGCCTTGAATATAATGCCCTTGTTCAATGTTTATTTAATGTATTCCTCCTTTATGCAGTTTATGTAAAGTTTACATTTCACATTCATGTTGTATAACTGTGTATGTGATTAATAACATAGAATCCACAAGATTCCTCATTGAAAGAGGAGAGCGTACAAGAAAGAGGTATACTGTATAAGTCTGTAACTGTATTTTACGTGTTATGGACCCCAGGAAGAATAGCCCCAGCACTGCTGTGGCTAATGGGGAACCAAATAAACTTAAACTTAAACTGTAGTTACTGAGTTCTGACCTGTTGGTCATTTGTTTGGCCTACCCACGTTTTGCATGAAGAGTATTTGGCCTGTTCAAACTGTTCATGTTGGCCTGTTGGCCGATACTGATTGGCAGGGCCGGATTAACGACCGGACCGACCGGGCCGCGGCCCGTGGGCCTCGAGTGATGAGGGGCCTCAAAAAAAAATGTAGTTTT
The DNA here is from genome assembly GCF_963971535.1 of Notolepis coatsorum. Lineage (NCBI taxonomy): Eukaryota > Metazoa > Chordata > Actinopteri > Aulopiformes > Paralepididae > Notolepis > Notolepis coatsorum. The sequence continues at coordinate 6,822,097 of NC_140173.1, read as the reverse complement.
ATTATTTATTTTAAATTTTTTGGAGGCCCCTCGTCACTAGAGGCCCCAAATTCTTAAAAAAAAATTTTAACTTAAATTTTTAATTTTTTGAGGCCATTCGTCACTAGAGGCCTTTTGGAGGCCCCTCGTCACTAGAGGCCCCAAATTATTATTATTATTTTTTTTACTTTTATTTTATTTTCTTTTGGAGGCCCCTCGTCACTAGAGGCCCCAAATATTTGTTTATTTTTTTTTAACTTTTATTTTAAAAATTTTTGGAGCCCCTCGTCACCCCACATTTTATTTATTTTTTTTTTCTTATTTTGGAGATCGATGTCATACTGTGACACTGAATGATTGGCACTGACTGACGCTCTCTGATTGGCCACTGACATGTTTGCCCAATCGCGTGACGAGCTGTGTCTTTGCCCATTTCCTCGTCAAACAGCCTGCAAACTACCTGGCGTTCTATCGCCATGCTCTACAAACAAACTCTAACCTTAACCAACTTCGAAAGAGTGCCTAAGCTTAACCGTCGAAAGAACTTGCCGTCAGCCCGTCACGCTCTAAGACAAACTCTAACCTTAACCAACTTCGAAAGAGTGCCTAAGCTTAACCAGTGTAGAAACAGGCATCGGCCAATCAGAGAGCGTCTTGCCAGAAATGCGGCTAGGTTTAGAAATAACGCGACTAGGGGCCTCCACACTACACACTAGTACTAGTACTAAATACCTATATGTCCCTATGCCATAAATGTCATGTATGTTGTGTATGTCATAAATGTCTATATGAATTGAAAATGGGGGACCCTGATGTAAACAAGACAAACGCCTTTCTCAGGTCTGCATCCCCTGCCTTAACAATTGTGTGTATTGAGCCGTACTGTATTGTACCCATTCTGCAATCTGTTAAATAAAGTTTTCATTCATTCATTCAGTAAAAAAAATAAAAGAGATACGAAAATTTGAAATATAGGCCTCTCTCTTATACATGCCTCCTCCTAATACAAGCCTGGTATCCACTACAGTTGAAACAAATACAAGCCGGGGTTACTATTAGAGGAATTACGGTATTCTATATATTTTTTAAAGTGACATATAAAAACGCCACTGTGCGTGCGTGCACGTGTGTGTGGGGGGGCCTCCACAAGAATCTGGCCCAGGGGCCTCTGAAGTCTTAATCTGGCCTTGCTGATTGGGGATGTTAACGGTTAGACTTGATCATCGACAACGTTAACCATCAATTAATCAACCAAAATTGTCCCTTTTTATTTTCTCTCTCCATTTTGCCTAGTGTATTGCAACCCCATTGGGCTACAATCTGTAAAGCTGCGATGGTATCCCACTTGGGTCAGAGAGCCTAACACCATGTGATGGTATCCCACTTGGGTCAGAGAGCCTAACTACTCTCGAGCTCTGACATGGCCGATCTTCATGGGGATCAGACAAGAGCAAGCATCCTATCCCCTATAGCTCACTATTATTCGGATGTTGATGGATATTGTTGATTAACCGTTGACATCCCTAATACTGATATTGGATATCGGGTCCCATACTGACTCAAAATAGCTGGTTCAGGTATCAGTGACAATGGGCCGATCTGGTATTTATTATTATTATTATTATTATTATTATTATTATTATTATTATTATTATTATTATTATTATTATTATTATTATTATTATTATTATTATTATTATTATTATTTTAATAAATAACAATTCAGTACATTTGTATCTACAGTATGTATTTATTAGATTTTTTTGTTTTAAAAAGTTAGGAAAGCAATGTTTAAGTCGAACATGATGTTGCCTTACACATAAAATAATGATTCCAGTCTCTTCCACACAGTGAGGGATACAGCGTATTACTTATTACTCGACTGATACCCAAAGCCCAGGTACTAGTGTCAGTATCGGGACTGGAAAAGTTGGATAGGTGCATCCCTGGCATTCAGGTGTCCATATACTTTTGCCCATGTAACAGTAATAGTACGGCGATAATAAAAAAAGATTAATAATATAAATAAAAGTATATCTGTGGTTTAACATTCATGTTGTGTTTTCAGTTAGAATGCTGTGGGCTACAGAAGATCACGGCCAGGTGGAAGCAGTCGTTGGACCATATAAACCAGTGGTCACCAACCCGTCGATCTTGATCGACTGGTCGATCTTTGAGACTGTCCCTGTAGATCTTTCCGTGAAAATAAAAAATAAAAAAATAAAATAATTTTTTTTTTTTTTTTTTTTAGATCTTACCCTGAGAGTCCACATTACAGTTCTACTTTTGTTTTGATGTGAAAAGTGATGCTGCATTTAGCACTGACTGAGAAAGTACACATACAGTTCTACTTTTGTTTTGATGTGAAAATGATGCTGCACTTAGCACTGACTGCAGTTAGCACTGACTGAGAAAGTACACATTACAGTTCTACTTTATAAAATGCTAATTGTAAATATGTTTGTCAATGTTAATAATATGAGAAAGTCCACATTACAGTTCTACTTTTGTTTTGATGTGAAAAGTGATGCTGCATAAGATGACTGCACTTAGCACTGACTGAGAAAGTACATAATAGTTCTACTTTGACGTTTTAATGTTGGACCAAAGCATTGCATGTAATTAGAATACAGGCAAATAAAAGTAATTTAGTTTAAAGTACAATCTTGGCTGTCTTTTTCTCTCAACGCTTCAATAGGTAGATCTTGCCTTCACCAAAAAAAAAGAAGTGATCTTGGGCTTAAAAAGGTTGGTGACCACTAATATAAACTGTATGATTCATCTTTCCATACACTGCATGGAACAGAGTGGCTGTCTGATGAAGTAAGAGACTAAACTGCACTGTTGAAAATGTAAGACAATTTTAAATTGTTTATTTATTATTGTTACTATTAATAATATTTTTCTGCAATGCAGGTCATTGATGCATACATGCTCACCCTGGTTGGAAAACAGCAGGCAAGTGGAAATTATATTGTTAGATGTTTCCTGCACTATAATATAATGATTTGAAAGACAACGGGACACTACTGACCCGGCTGAAGGCCGAGCTCTCCCAGGTGCACATGTCTGACTCCACCTGCAGGTGGATCATTAGGCGTGTTCGAGATGGGATAGGCGGACGCAGATATGCGCAGGTTTTACTACGGCCTCGCCAAGCGCGTTGCATGACGGTTAGAATGTTGTCCGACTTGCTCTGAAAATCTGACGAGACGAGGCGCGGAAATATCGTGGGACCGAGCCATGCACAGCCTTCAGAGCGAGGCGCCACAGTACCTCTCACCCGGCTGCTCCAGGGCTCTACAGTGCGACCATATTGCTCGCATATGCCCCTAAAAATATGTGTGTGCGAACCTCAAACGTCAATTACGCGCACGGTGTGCGAACTGCTGATGACAGCCTAAGTCGTACTTTTTTTTTCCTCCGCTGAGAATCGTTAAAAAACTACAAGTCCCACATTGCACTCAAGCCAACGGTCCAATCACAGTAGAGTGAAGTGACTGGTTTCATGGGAAATAAAGCAAATGACCAATCGGAAGCTCTCATTTTGCTTGTTTACTTCCTGAAACTCCGCCATTGCGATCAGGGCTCTCGTTTTCCGAGACACTAACTTATTATAGTCTCTCTCTTACCAATAGCAATAGATTTTAGAACACCTAGATTTATCGATAGCAATAGTAATATAACGTTAATGCAACAAAACGAATGCCTTGCTTTGTTAATCATAACGTTGATGCAGTAGCGTATGTCGGTGTGTTGGCTGTAACGGACATGACAATAACATAACGTGTACACATTAAAATTGCGATAATCTATTCTAACATTTTCAAATCGATGCAGTTGAATTTCCCCCTTAGGATTGATGCATTGTTACACCCCTACACCAAAGTCACTGGCCCACTGTGTATCTGTGTGTATAATAACTTGGCTAGCGTTATCAACAGCAGAGATGGGCAATAGGGTCCAGCTGCAGCGCCGGACGGCCAGAGTGCAAGCGGTGTGATGTAATTGGCAGACTCGACTGTCAATCAATGGTCTACCTGACACGCAAACTCATAAACAATGTTTCTGTACTGGAGGTGTACAGTATTTCAATAGGCAACCCTGAAAGGATTATTTTTCTAGAAGAGCAACACAGCCAAAACATAAGCATTGTATGCATAAAAGGGGCTAAAGTTAAGTGACTGAACCTTTTGTAGCAGTAGTTTGATTTGATAGTTTATTTGATAGGGACAGCACATGTTAATGAAGGACAAAATACAAAATGTAGACATGCAGGGTTGTAGCAAGAGCTAATTTACACCCATGCACGCACAGTACAAATATACATTTATTTTTGAAAAAAGAAAAAAAACTGTTACTTGAAATATTTTCACTGTGCTCCTAAATATTTTTGGGTGCTCCTAAATTTCTTTGTGTGCTCCTAAATTTTTTCATTTAGGAGCACATGTGCTCCTTGGGAAAAAGGTTAGCGTAGAGCCCTGTGCTCCACGCAAGCAGACGACTTGCTACGGTCGCGCAAAGCACCTATTGGCTCAGAAAAGCACCAAAAAAAAAGCCACGTGACAGCCAGGGAGTTATGAGACGTTTGATTGATTGATTGAAAACTTTATTACAGTACGGGTCCCGCGTACCCTTCTATCAGATATATTTATTATTATTATTGGATACAGGAGTTTGGGTACCAAGAGCTCAAATAACGTTATGTGTTATCATCATATCATCATGATAAACTTCAAGCTGTCAGACACACACACACATGCGTCGTCTGTTTTGCCTCAATACTGTATATATAATTCTGTTTTGCCTCAATATACACAGTATACATATATATATTGATGCAAAACAGAATTATTCAGCAGTGTGTTGTGTGTGCGTGCGGCCAGGAGCGTGCAACAAGATGGTATACATTATGGTATATGAATAGTATATTCCACTATAGCAGTATATGGTGTGCTGTACATTTGAATCTGATCTAATTTTGCACACGGCCATCGCATTATAATGAGCTGGACAGGTGTGTAATGTGTGTGTGGTGACGTGAAAGCGTATCTGCCATGCGATACTAGGCGAGAGGCTCTCGTGAAATCGGAAGTGTCCGCCACTCGGCTACTCTCGTCTACTTTCGAGGCGAACCGAAATCCATCTCGAACACGCCTATTGACTTCCTGTCTGACTGACAGGAAGCAGCATGTGAAGCTCGGAACCCCCCCCTACCCTCCGTACAAATGTGTGAAAACCTACCTGGCTAAATCAATGTGATTCTGATTAATTTGGCATACATTTTAATTGTTTTTAACAGAAACCTGTTCACCATCTGTGTGCTGGTGTTGCAACGTCACTGTTTTCTGGAAGATTCGAGTGTCTCAGAAAGGTAATTTATTTGTCAGTTATTTAGCAGCATTGATTATCAATAACAATAATTAACAATAACTTTGTGTTAAAAACCCATTCCTCAGATGAAGTTTCCGGGGGAAGAAATGTGGATGTGCCCTGTCAACTTTGGGAGTCACTGGATTTTAGTGGTTTGTTACCTTTCTTTGCTTATTTTACAGTGCAATATTTTTTCCATGAGGCCTATTTTTGCATGTATTGCTTTCAATTGACCTCTGATGCAGTAGAATCCAATCACTTTGGATAAAAGGATCTGCTAAATAAATATAAATGCTCTAATGTGATGAGAGAATAACATGAATGTACTCAACTTTTTTAGATTGTCAACATGTCAGTTAAGGCACTTGTGCTGATCGATCCGATGGGAAGTGAAGATGCCTATGAACGTAGATTACTACGCAATTGGAGGTAAGTGCCATACCTGTCAACCCTCCCGTTTTCCCCGGGATTCTCTCGTATTTCAACCTTCTCTCGCGCCGTCCTCCCGTTAAAATATTTTCCCGTATTTTCCCGTTTTTATTTATTTATACAAAATGGCTGCAATTCCCCTAAATGACAACAGGTGGCAGAAGTGTAGATTAGAAGGTTAGCGCAGGAAGTCAGAACAAAGTGGGGTTGTTCCCGGAGAGCGCACTCTCGCCCGTGGTTTCTCAGTGTATATATAATGTTTGGTGCTCTCCCTCAACATGCGAGTAGGGTGAGACAACACCATTCTTTAGTCCAAATAATACCCTACTTTATACTATATTATTGTCATTCGTTTAATGTAAAGTCAGTCTTACGTTGGCACTGCTTTAACGTTGCATTTACCCATAATCCATTGCTGTATTAGACCCATGTGCCAGTATAACTTTTGTAAAGTAAAATGTAAAGTTAATCAATACACAATGAAACGATATCTTTGTCTATATCACATGCAAATCCTATTGTATTCAACAAATTAATTATGATACACCACAATGTGCCCTTTCTAACTATTCTAAATATATGACCTTGCGATTCCACGGCTGCGCAGTGCCGACAAGAGCAGGCGTTCCATCAGAAACTCTACAGAAACACTGACACGTCCATTCATTTAATGCAGGGATGTACACAGCATTTCACTTTCAACCAGGTATCTGATTAATTTAATGTAGCAATTAGTAGTTCACCCAGTCCTTGGGTACATACAGGTTCTGACCAGCAGATTGCAGCGACGAGGCAGCTCAGCATAGAGCAGCTGAGCTCTCCTGTTTTTTCAAATCCCAATGTTGACAGCTATGAACAGTGCTTGTGTTGAAGTTTCAACTTACAAGACAGATTGGTCAGATTTTAAGATGACCTTTGCAAAATTGGAAGCTTTTGTTTTTGTAATGAGAATATCCCTGATTTCCTGTCTACTTTTCATTCTTTTTTTTTTAACAATAATTAGGAATTTCTTGAGGACGACAGACCGTGGAGAGCAGGGAGCACAGTGGACAGTGCAAACAATGCACCACAACAGGCAGCAAGATTGCAGCAGCTGTGGGGTTTTAGTGTTGATGGTAAACATTTTTGTACTTATGTTATAGGCATTTATAAGTAACTGAAATTACTGTTGCCAGCTAAAATGCCATTTTGCAGTTTGCAGAAGAGTATCTGGAGAGGGGAGACATCACTGCTGTCCTGACATCTGCACAAGCTGTTCAGAAGGCACGCTTTGAACTCGCTTGTGCACTGCTTCAGTGTGCAGGTCAGTGGCATCAAACACTGCATGAAAGCAGTGACATCAAAATATTTTCTTAGTCAAAATCCATGCAAATTCCATCACCTCAGACACAAAGGTGATCAGTCTGTGTGGGTCATGTACTTGAGAGGTATTTGATTTGTGAATACTTGGTGAAATGCATTTGTTCTCTTACTCACAAATTAAATGAAAATCTGTATAGTGTACCATGATTTATTGACTCATACAGAATGAGTGGAGTTGCTACAGTTAAAACCTTATGAAAAACTTTGTTTCTAGGCGTAGTGGCTATTTGTCAACAACAACTAATAAAAACTAAAAAGCCACTGAAGCACCAGGGCAGCGAATCTCACGCAGATCAGGAAGTCCATTGTCCAGACAGCATTTGACAGTTTTGTGGCATTTATTGTCTGTTAATCAAAGAATACAGAAAAATTATGTTTGAAACTATATGATCTCCTGACGCTGGTAAAAACCATATACCTTCCCTGATGCCCACTGTGCTATTGTCTCTAATTACCTAAATACACCCAGCTGTGCTTCCCAATTGCCCAAAACCCCTTCAAAGTAAAAGCATTTAGCTGCGACTCATAAGAACTTAAATAATATGGCTGTAAACAAATTAATTCTACAAAATCACATAACAAATAAATATATTAAATAAATGTGAAAATAGTTAATAGCTCCCACACTAGGGAATGCAGAGGCTCACTGCGTGGTGTGCTCCTTCGAGCAATGTGATGCTGATGAGAGCATGATTGCAATGGTAAGTAAAGTATAACATCAAATGTTTTGGATTATTAATTGACTCACAAATGTGTGTGCATATTACCATATCATTAATCTCATTGTAGAGTTTTATTTACCTACAGTAATGCTCTTTTAATTGATTTTTTTCCGGTAGGTGCAGTGTGATTCGTGCAGTAGGTGGGCACATTTTGAATGTGCTCAATTTGACGACACAAGTGGCTCCAACTATTTGTGCAGTAAATGTCTTTACTCTACAGTACGGCTCAATACATACAATTGTTAAGGGGATGCAGACCAAAGAAAGACTTTCGTCTTGTTTACATCAGGGTCCCCCATCTTCAATTTCAAAGACACAAGAGTTTGTGTGTTATATAACATGTTCCGAATTTCCGATACTCACTCACACACACACACACACACACACACACACACACACACACACACACACACACACACACACACACACACACACACACACACACACACACACACACACACACACGTACATGTTTGTATGAGCCATTTGTAATATATTTAGAGGAGGAAGCTCAATTCACACTATAAAAGTCATTTGAGCATGTAGCCTACCACCTGCTCCTATCAGGTATTCTATTCCTGCTGACATAACTGGGCAAGATGACACGAGGACACAATCAGAGCCCCCTTCAAAGACACTGCGTGGTGTGCTCCTTCGAGCAATGTGATGCTGATGAGAGCATGATTGCAATGGTAAGTAAAGTATAACATCAAATGTGTTTTGGATTATTAATTGACTCACAAATGTGTGTGGATATTACCATATAATTAATCTCATTGTAGAGTTTTATTTACCTACAGTAATGCTCTTTTAATTGATTTTTTTCCGGTAGGTGCAGTGTGATTCGTGCAGTAGGTGGGCACATTTTGAATGTGCCCAATTTGACGACACAAGTGGCTCCAACTATTTGTGCAGTAAATTACTTTACTCTACAGTGCGGCTCAATACATACAATTGTTAAGGGGATGCAAACCAAAGAAAGACTTTCGTCTTGTTTACATCAGGGTCCCCCATTTTCAATTTCAAAGACACAAGAGTTTGTGTGTTATATAACATGTTCCGAATTTCCGATACTCACTCACACACACACACACCCACACACACACACACACACACACACATGTACATGTTTGTATGAGCCATTTGTAATATATTTAGAGGAGGAAGCTCAATTCACACTATAAAAGTCATTTGAGCATGTAGCCTACCACCTGCTCCTATCAGGTATTCTATTCCTGCTGACATAACTGGGCAAGATGACACGAGGACACAATCAGAGCCCCCTTCAAAGACAGACCTTCCTGCATAGAAAGCCCAGATAAATTGGGTCAGTTAGCCATTATAGGTCTATATACAATACATCAGAATTGGATGTCTATCTTAGGGTATATTACAGTCTATTGTTGCACACAGTCTGATAGACAGGCTGAGGCTACATTTTCAAAATAGGCTGCACTGAATCTTGTGTAATAACCCTTATGTCACAACCTCAAGCAAGCACCAGAGAGGTGAGATGTAGGCCGGTAGAAGAACCTAAAGACCCCCCCCCCCCCCCCCCATCCACAAGAACAAATATAAATGTTTTGCTTGTTAAATATATATTTGTATATTAAATATAGTATGTACAGGTTAGTCATCCTAGAAGCATTGCATTTCAATAGCATTTAAGTTTAGACAAAAAGCAATAGTGTAAAATAAAAAGGTTCAAAAGAGGACATCTTACCACACCTGTGGGGTCGTCCCCTGGGATATTTAGCCACACTTGTCATTTCAGCATCTTAGGCTGCTCTACTCCACTCTTACTGCAGTGGAATTGTACTCAGAGTAGCTTAATTTTTGGAATATAACTCAAGTAAAAGTAGAAAACACACACACTCCTACACCCAAATTCGTTTTTTTATTCTGGTTCAGGCCTTCTAGCAATGCTAGAATAAGGAACATCAAAAACCTGGGTGTAACATAAAACATTTTATGGTCTCACAAAGCTCATCATCTATGGAGCAGCCCCAGATTTAACAACCGATCATAGTCTTCTCTCTCTCTTCTAGCTTAAGGAGAGAGTGGTGCGCATTCACAAATACTGACTGACCTGTCCCAGGGCACATGTGTGAATTCTTAAAATGGGTGACATGTATATGTCAAATATGAATGTATATGTCAAATATGTATACGGTATGTCAAAGCAAGTATATTGGTATCCATTTCCATTTTCCAACATGGAACAAGACATCACAATGAAACAATCTCAAGTGATTAATGTTTGTATAAAACCTGACAAATCGAACCCTTTTGCAATCGCTCAAGCCTCTTCAATAAAAACACTTACCAGTGTTACATTGGCTAAAACTTAAGAGCCCTATTTAAGCAAACATTTATTTGAAAGTCCGAGATGCGGAACTTGTAAGACAGATTTTCTGTGACACAATAGGAAGGGAATGAGTATCGGTGGATACTGGATCATAGGGTTCTTTATAGATAACGTTGATTGATTGATTGATTGAAAACTTTAACAGATTGCAGAATGGGTACAGTACAGTACGGCTCAATACACACAATTGTTAAGGGGATGCAGACCAGAGAAAGACTTTCGTCTCGTTTACATCAGGGTCCCCCATTTTCAATTAATCAGGACATATATGACATACACAACATACAGATAGACAGTACTGCTACATCTAGACATTTATGACATACCAGATGTTCAAATTTGAGTACTGTTTGTGATACCAAAAGAGTCCAGAAAAGAGAGTATATACATTTGACGTAGAAACTGTACATTGGAGGAGGTTGGGTAGGTGGGGTGGGGGGGGGGGGGGGGGGGGGGGGGGGACACTGTACATTGGAGGTGGTTGGGTGGGTGGGGGGAGACACACTGTACAACTGTACAATCAAAACTAAATAAATACTGTAAATAAGTTTGAATGTTGATAACTGATAACATGTTGTTCAATGTTTTTTTTGTTCAACATATGCATACAGTATACATGGAGTGTATATAAATAAATCCATGGTTAAAAGCAACAGTTTCTTTCCCTGAATTCTGAGTTTATTTGCTAGCGATATATTGGTGTATTGAAATACCTTACCCCAGACATCTTATATAAAAATGTTATGATGGAGTATAAAAATATGCTCACCATATGCATACAGTATACATGGAGTGAGTAGTGAGGTCATATAAAATGATCCTGTAGTGGGAGCATTCTTTGATAGCGATATATATGTCTATTAACATACGCTCTGTGAAATTCGACTACTCTGCTGAATTCTGCTGCCAGCGCTCCTGTGCTTGCGCACGCATGCGCATGACCCACAATCGTTCACTCTACAATATTCTGCCACCTTGCTGACGAACGTCTTGTTGATATATCTTAAACTTAAACATATGTTTTTCATTGCACAGTGAGCTGTGGTGTTCCACAAGGAAGCATACTAGGACCGCTACTATTCCTAATTTATGCAAATGACATGTCGTCAGCTTGTGACTGCAAGAACAAGTTACAGGTTGAAAAAGCCCTCAGCTCGGAACTAGGCAAAATCTGCATATGGCTCGCCGACAACAAACTATCATTACACATGGGCAAAACAGAGTCCATTCTCTTCGGTTCAAATAACAAACTCAGCAAGACCGACGGCCTCTCGGTTACAGTGGGTGACAATATTATCACAAGGAAAGATGAAATTACCTACCTGGGTTCCATCCTAGAGGCTAATCTTTCCTGTGACAAAATGGCATCCAATGTAATAAAAAAAGTCAACCAACGAACGCGATTCTTGTACCGGATCTCCTCTCTGGTAAACAAGAATACCCTGAAGACTCTAGCAGGAGCACTCATTCAAGGGTACTACGACTATGCTTGCACCTCATGGTACCAAAGCACCTCAAAGGCACTAAAAAACAAATTACAAACATCTCAAAACAAGCTAGTCAGACTACTGCTTGACCTGACTCCTAGAACCCACCTCACCCCTGCCCACTTTGACAACCTAGGATGGCTTAGAGTAGACGACAGAGTACAGCAACTTGCAATGGGCCTGGTCTACAAGATACACTACGCGACCAAGGTACCCATGTACATGTCAAAATACTTCCCAAAGGTCAGTGAATACCACGATCACAACACCAGAGGGAGCTCCACAAATCATGTAAAACCCAGATTCGGCTCAAACAAGGGACTAAACACGTTTCGCAATTATGCCACATCAATGTGGAACGCCCTACCTAAAGCTGTAAAGGAATGTGAATCACTACCCACTTTCAAAAACACTCTCAAAAAACACCTACGGGAGACTGCAATTCGAAACTGGCCCCTACAAATGTCCTAACCTAGTTGTACAGTAAATGACCAAGTAAGGCTTTGTCAGTATTCCAATGTACAGTGTAAAATGTGTGTGTGTCCCCTACCCACCCCCCCCCCCCCCCCCCCACCTCCAATGTACAGCCCTCACCCACCCACCCAACCCCACCCCACCCACCCAACCTCCTCCAATGTACAGTTTCTATGCCAAATGTATATACACTCTTTTTCTGGACACTTTTGTATCACAAACAGTACTGTATTTGCAAATCTGATATGTCATACATGTATAGATGTAGCAGTACTGTCTATCTGTATGTCATGTATGTCATATATGTTATGATGAATTGAATATGGGGGACCCTGATGTAAACAAGACGAAAGTCTTTCTCTGATCTGCATCCCCTTAACAATTGTATGTACTGAGCTGTACTGTACTGTACCCATTCTGCAATCTGTTAATAAACTTTTCAATCAATCAATCAATCAAACCTTTTGAACTGTATACGCATGTACATATTTGCATGTAATTGGCTTTGCAGCCGAATGTATTTGTAGATGATAAAATGTCGGTACACCTGTTGGAATTCGGAGTGAACTATAGGGTGACGTGACGTCGATGACATCATTGTGTATGGCCGCACGAACAGTGTGACAGAGGTGAACTACTTTGGACACACACTGACACGAGAAGGTGTCAGACCTGACCCCAACAAGGTTTCGGCGATCAAGGACATGGCCGCGCCACAGAGTAAAGCAGAGCTGGAGACAATATTGGGCATGATCACGTACTTGTCAAAATTTGCCCCCAGACTCTCAGAGGCAACGGCTCCGCTCCGTCAACTGTTGAAAGAGAGCAGTGAATTTGTATGGGACTCTAACCATGATGTTGCTTTCCAGCAAGTGAAAAGCATTTTAACACAAGAGCCAGGTCCAGTACTTGCCTACTTTGACCACACAAAGGATGTGAAACTGCAGGTTGATGCCTCCAAATATGGATTGGGAGCAGTCCTACTGCAGCAAGAGAAACCAGTCACATACGCGTCCAGAGCACTGAATGAGACTGAAGTCAATTATGCTCAGATCGAAAAGGAGCTGTACGCCATGCTCTTTGGATGTAAGCGATTCCACCAATACCTGTACGGACGTCAGGTGATCGTCGAGTCAGACCACAAGCCACTGGGGACAATAATACGCAAACCCCTTGCGGCTGCACTGCCGAGGCTCCAACGCATGATACTTCAGTTGCAAAGATATAGCATTAACATTGTTCATAAGCCTGGAAAGCAGATTCCAGTAGCAGACACACTATCTAGGAAGCCGCTAGCGTGCTGTGATGACTCACTGAGTGAGGGCATGGACTCGCAAATACACTCAGTTGTAAGCAGTGCTCCTGTGAGCCAAAGACGAGCAGCTCTCAGCCTTGAAGAAGATCATCCAATCAGGGTGGCCAGACACTGCAAGACAATGCCCCTCTGCCATCACAGAATATTGGAACCACCGGGATGAAATAACAGAATCAAATGGCATTCTGCTTAAAGGTGAGAAAATCATTGTGCCACACTCACTCAGAGGTGACATTCTGTCACGCATACACACAGGCCACTTCGGCATGGAGAAGTGTAAGCAGCGTGCAAGAGATGTTCTATTCTGGCCAGGGATGTGCAAACAAATAGAGACACTAGTTGGATCTTGTAGCATTTGCCTCGAACGACGCAACTCCATCCCCAAAGAACCAATGCTGTCACACCCCATTCCAGAGAGACCTTGGCAGGTGATAGCCACTGATCTGTTCAAATGGAACAACACTGCCTATATAGTTGCAGTTGACTATTATAGTAGGTATTTCGAGGTAGAAAAAATCACTAGCCTCACATCCACCGCTGTGATTCAGAAGCTCAAGGCCATGTTTTCCAGGTTCGGGATTTGTGAGAAATTGCTCAGCGACAATGGACCGTGCTATAGCTCGCAAGAGTTCAAGAACTTTGCGAATACATGGGATTTTGAGCACATCACAAGCAGCCCCCTGTACCCGCAGAGCAACGGGCTGGCTGAGAAAACTGTGCAAACAGCTAAAGCCATCATGGACAAAGCACATGCACAGAGGTCATATCCATATCTCAGCCTGTTGGAATACCGAAACACACCAGTGGACGGATTCAAGTCACCAGCACAGCTGCTGATGAGCCGATATTTGCGCTCAATCCTTCCAACCACTGAGAAACAACTGCGACCAGAACTTGCCTGTCGCAGTGCAGTTCTAGGCAGACGAGAACTGTGCCAAAAACGACAAAGGCGATACTACGACAGAAATGCCAAACCACAGCCTGCACTGCCAGTAGGAGCCACGATCCGCTTCCAGCAACCAACAGGGTCGTGGAAACCTGCCACAGTCGTCGGATCAGCAGGGACCCAGCGATCCTACAACATCATCACGGATGAGGGCCACACGCTCCGGCGCAATCGGCGTCACCTCCTACAGACCACCGAGGGAGATACACGTCACGGAGTGGCAACGGATGGTCAACAGGTCGAGCCTCAGGCCACTGAGACTGTACAGCAGACTGTTGAAAATTCCCCAACTGTGCCACCACAAGGCATTACTACCAGGTCAGGCCGCTTAGTTAAGCAGAGAGACATTCTAGACCTGTGACTGTTATTACACTGATGTTGTTAAAAAAAAAGGGGAAAAGAAGTTGTTATTTGTGATAGATGTGATTTGCACTTATGGTGTTATATGGTGGTATAATTATATGGTGTTATAATTAAATGCACTTATTTTAAAAGAAGGGAAATGTGGTATCCTGAAGTAATGGTTTCACCCATAAGTTGGTTTAGCCCAGACTCTTGATAATGACGTCAGATACGGTGCCTGTCAGTTCATGTATGCTTGATTGATTGATTGATTGAAAACTTTATTAACAGATTGCAGAATGGGTACAGTACAGTACAGCTCAATACACACAATTGTTAAGGGGATGCAGACCAGAGAAAGACTTTCGTCTTGTTTACATCAGGGTCCCCCATTTTCAATTCATCGTAACATATATGACATACATGACATACAGATAGACAGTACTGCTACATCTATACATTTATGACATACCAGATTTGCAATTACAGTACTGTTTGTGATACAAAAAGAGCCCAAAAAAAAAAAAAAAAAAAACGAGTATATACATTTGACGTAGAAACTGTACATTGGATTGGGTAGGTGGGGGTGGGGGGGGACTGTACATTGGAGGTGGGGGGGGGGGGTTGGGTATGAGTGGGGGGGGGGGGGTTGGGTAGGAGGGGTGGGTGGGGGACACTGTACAACTGTACAAACAAAACTGTACATTGGATTATTGACAAGACCATACTTGGTAATTTACTGTACATTGGAGGGGGTTGTGTTCGGACATTTACAGGGGCCAGTTTCGAGTTGCAGTCTCCCTTAGGTGTTTTTTGAGAGTGTTTTTGAAAGTGGGTAGTGATTCACATTCCTTTACAGCTTTGGGTAGGGCGTTCCACATTGATGTGGCATAATTGCGAAACGTGTTTAGTCCCTTGTTTGAGCCGAATCTGGGTTTAACATGATTTGTGGAGCTCCCTCTGGTGTTGTGATCGTGGTATTCACTGACCTTTGGGAAGTATTTTGTCATGTACATGGGTACCTTGGTCGTGTAGTGTATCTTGTAGACCAGGCCCATTGCAAGTTGCTGTACTCTGTCGTCTACTCTAAGCCATCCTAGGTTGTCAAAGTGGGCAGGGGTGAGGTGGGTTCTAGGAGTAAGGTCAAGCAGTAGTCTGACCAGTTTGTTTTGAGATGTTTGTAATTTTGTTTTTAGCGCCTTTGAGGTGCTTTGGTACCATGAGGTGCAAGCATAGTCGTAGTACCCTTGAATGAGTGCTCCTGCTAGAGTCTTCAGGGTATTCTTGTTTACCAGTGAGGAGATCCGGTACAAGAATCGAGTTCGTTGGTTGACTTTTTTTATTACATTGGATGCCATTTTGTCACAGGAAAGATTTGCCTCTAGGATGGAACCCAGGTAGGTAATATCTTCTTTCCTTGTGACAATATTGTCACCCACTGTAACTGAGAAGCCGTCGGTCTTGCTGAGTTTGTTACTTGAACCGAAGAGAATGGACTCTGTTGTGAAGGGCCAGATTAAACTGAGAATATCCCTTTATTGTTTGATATACTTTGTATATTATTTATATATATACACGGAATATCCCTTTACCTGCGTTCAGACCAGAGTAATATTCGCTCTCCTATTGGACAGCGCCCCCAGGCGCCAGCGCGCAAGCCCCCAACGGCAAGTTCAAAGACAACTGCAGGCATGTCAGAACATGCCCGGAGTCAGCGTAGTGTAAGATTCTGATCAAACTGGCCAGTATCACGTCTTCGTCTGTTTGGCTCTCCATCCAATTCCTCTGCGTTGTGTACTTTTAATGGTCCTGACGTCTCCGATACTGGTAGATAAGATCCTTATCTCCCCCCCGTTAGTGCAATCCGTAAACCATAATACTTCCCCACCTCCGTAAGAATTCGACACTTCGACAACGTGAAATACCTTACAAGGAAAAGCATGGTTTTATTTCTCTAAACAGAAACCTCAGCTCAGATGTTAACAGATTGTATTGTCCTTGAAGAGTATATTTCTAATGATCTTTCGGTGTGTTCATATTATCGTCCTTTTGCTGTTCAGTCCAATAGTGTTCAGGCCTGTTCGTTAGCCTAAAACCATCCTCGTGGTAGCCGAAGCTACTGGTGATGTGCCATTCTCCCCCCCCCCCCCCCCCTCTCTCTCGTCGAGAGGAGAGAGTCTCTTCTGGTTTCTTCCCTCTTAGTCTCAGTCAGATTTTAGTCTGCTCAACACCCGGAAACACCGTTCGACTTATAGATGTTCGTCGTCGCAACGACGGCCCCGCATTCTGGTTGTCATGTGACGTGTTGTCATGACAACTGCGTTTAACCTTTCACACATTAAAATGCAGTTTCATTCACTGTTGCATTAAGATGAACCTCTCTCCCTCCTGCTCGTCGAGACAGTACACTCTAATCTCAGATGTTCTAATGAGGAATGTCAACAAACATTCTCTCGCTGGCAGTGTGGCTCACAACAATCACCCTGCTACTGAACCACCGTCTCCTGCTTCCACCGTCCGCATGCACTTCGACCTCTCTGACCCGGCACCGTTTTAGCTGTGGTCACTCCCCCCAATCTATACATCACATACATTGAAAAACCACCATTTTCTCTCAATCCCCCCTTGATTCTTATCACCCCTTCAGAATCATAAATCATTATTTGGTTTTTTAATTAATTATGCCAAAAATAGCCTGTGGTTGAAGCAAACCAACCTCGTCTCTCGTGCACAAGAAACGAAGACGGCCCACGGTCAACCCAGTGATCCTGCTGCCTGATGTCTGTTTGCGCCCCCCTTCGTGCACAAAGGGAACCGAAACCGACCACCAAAACCAACAACATCCAACGACTCATAACCATTGGAGCCCCCCTGTCTGCTCCCAATAATTATATCCTGTTGTTCTACTGTTCTCCCTCTTATCTACCTTCTATATATATATATATCCTTCTATACATATATCTTATATATGAATCCTCCATTTATATCTCATACTCCTAATCAATGAACACAGGACTTCTCGCTGTTGTCTCGTCTCTCGATCTCCTGATTGACTCTGAAAGGAAGTCCCTGTTTGTTCATGATTCACCGCCCGTGCTCTGTTGTTTCAAAACGCTCTCTAAACAGCGTCTCCGCCGGGAAGGCCCCTCCGATGTCCGCCTCGTTCTCCCCTGGGCAACACCGCCTGCGACCGCTGGACTCCGCCTCGTCGGCCGTCTCCGCCCCGTCGGTCATCTCCGCCCCGTCGGTCATCTCCGCCCTGTCGGTCATCTTGGTTGAGGCTCATCTCCACCGCCGTCGGCCCTCTCTCTCGTCGTGGACGGTCTGTGTACCAGGCTGCCGTGCCTGGCCCCTGCGGCTTCCTCCTCCTCCAGTCTGTCTCCTGGCCATCTCCATCGCTGTCGGTGTCATTCCCCCCTTGAAAGCAGAAACACAACACCGGCAGTCTTTCTGTACACTCGACCCTGTGTTTTCTATTAGTCTACCGTGACTTTGGGCCTGCAGCTCGTTCTCTATATATTTTTTTTCCTCTGCAAGCCCCTGCCATGGCCACGCCCTTTCAGACTGTTGGACGGTGTGAGTGTCCTACAGCCCATGGCGCTATTTGTTCTCTATTAGTCCCCCACCTTCTCAACACCCATATCTAATCCTACAGGGCTGTTCCCTGTTTTGTTGTCTTCCGGCGTGACACCAGCAGCTAAACGATACCCACTCGGCGCTCTACGTTTGTCCCACGGTTGACCCCCAGCGCGCGCCAGTTCTTTCTGGTGACGTGTCCCCTCAAGACTCTGCCTATTTATTAGGTGTGAGAAGGCCCCACTGGAGATCGAACTCCCTCTTATTTCATAATTAAACTTATTTAATTAACCTGTATATCGATCTTATTATTATGATAATAACATACAACCGAGCATCGCTCTAACATACAACAGAGCAGGTTGGTTCCCTGCTCCTAACTCACATACGTACTCGTACTATCATCTAACATACAACAGAGCTGTCCGTCGCCCTATACCCTACGGGGCTGTCTACCGTCGCCCTGGAGCTGTCACCGTTGCTCTATACCCTACGGGGCTGTCTACCGTCGCCCTGGAGCTGTCACCGTCGCTCTATACCCTACGGGGCTGTCTACCATCGCCCTGGAGCTGTCACCGTCGCTCTATACCCTACGGGGCTGTCTACCGTCGCCCTGGAGCTGTCACCGTCGCTCTATATACCCTACGGGGCTGTCTACCGTCGCCCTGGAGCTGTCACGTCGCTCTATATCACACTTTGAGTTCCTTTACAAAGTTCTCACATACACCACCGTGTATACACACAAGCAGTTGGTAATTTTGAAAAAAATAAACTCCTTAATTAACTTAAACTCTAAATATTCCCCTATGGGTAATGGAAACTCCCCAGCACTACCCCCCCCCTCCGCAATTAAACTCCTTAATTAAATTAAACTCTAAATATTCCCCTATGGGTAATGGAAACTCCCCAGCACTACCCCCCCCTCCGCCACTAGGTGGCGACCTACTCCTCCTCCATTTGCCTGTATTATCCCACTGCCCCCCTAGATGGCGGCCAAAACTCAGTCTAGAGGATTGTAGGTGACGTGTCACTTCCTGATTCTAAACCCCTCGTGGCTCTGTGGCCATTTTGACTCGGTGCAAATGGCTACTCTCAACAAACGGCCGCTGTCCTTCCTTCCAAGGCCTGAAAACACAGCTGTTTTTCCTCTCTTTCCTATCCATTATCAGGGGACGCTTTCTCAGACTAATACTCTTGCCTGATCGGACATAATACACACTGGTACAATCTCCTTTCGACTTTCCTTCTGTTATGAAAACAGTCCCGCCATAACAATTTTTCGATCTGATTCAAGCGCCCCCCCCCCCTTTCCTCATCTCGCATTTACCCTCCTTAAACCAAAACTGTGCAGCCTGCCTCGTTTGCTTTTCATTCTCTGTAGATAACACCCTCGATTTTCACCATGGCTCTCTGCTCATATTATTACAGCTGGCATTCTCTCTGTCGAACTAGAAATGTTTACGTTTACGGATTCACTATCTGTTCGTTTTTATTTGGCTTAAAATCAAAACAACCGTGTGCACAGTGAACTCACATTTTTGATCGGAGCGCTGTTTCCCCTACAGCGCTGGTTCGCCTCCTGACCGCTCGACTCGCCGCTCTCTCCCAGGGCTGGCCGGCCTTGCTTCGATCATGATTCTCCCACACATTGATGACTGTTGTCCACTGTCGCCCCATTATTGAAAAAGTCTTTATCCGTTGTTCTTATCTCTTGCATATCCGGCTGTCATCAACAACCAACAACAACCAACTGTTCCCGTTGTTTTAATCTCTTGCAAATCCGGGTCCCAACGGCATCAACTGTAAGATTCTGATCAAACTGGCCAGTATCACGTCTTCGTCTGTTTGGCTCTCCATCCAATTCCTCTGCGTTGTGTACTTTTAATGGTCCTGACGTCTCCGATACTGGTAGATAAGATCCTTATCTCCCCCCCGTTAGTGCAATCCGTAAACCATAATACTTCCCCACCTCCGTAAGAATTCGACACTTCGACAACGTGAAATACCTTACAAGGAAAAGCATGGTTTTATTTCTCTAAACAGAAACCTCAGCTCAGATGTTAACAGATTGTATTGTCCTTGAAGAGTATATTTCTAATGATCTTTCGGTGTGTTCATATTATCGTCCTTTTGCTGTTCAGTCCAATAGTGTTCAGGCCTGTTCGTTAGCCTAAAACCATCCTCGTGGTAGCCGAAGCTACTGGTGATGTGCCACACCTCGACCTTCCAGACGGGGTGGAGGCACTGCCCTCATGACATCTCCTTCATGGGCTACAAACGTAACACCACTCCCAGAACTGTCACTCTCCTCTCTCGAATATCATGCAGTATCTGTCTCTAATCCTTTCAATCTCACCATTTGTTACACTCTACCGCCCTCCAGGTCCGCTCGATCACTTCACAGATGAGCTGGACATGCTTCTTAGCTCCTTACCGGAAGATGGTACCCCTCTCCTTCTACTGGGCGACTTCAACCTGCCTGACTCATCTCAGTCAGTCATAGTAGTCTCCCTCCTACAATCGTTTGACCTGACTCCCACTGCCATGCCTCCCACCCACAAAGCAGGCAACTCCTTGGATCTCATATTTTCCCGTAACTCCAGCATCATTAACACCACGGTAACTCCCCTACATGTATCTGACCATTCCTTCATATCCTTCTCACTAACTCTCATGCTTAACCGAAAGGTCTTCACCCCAACTCAAACAGTCTCACTCAGACGCAACCTGCCCTCCCTATCCCCCTCCACCCTCTCCTCTGACATACTATCCACTCTACCTTTGAGTGACACCTTCTCTGCTCTCTCCACAGAGATGGCAACCTCCACCCTCCTTTCAGCCCTGGCAACCTCCTTCGACAAGCTCTGTCCCCTCGTTGAGAAACCTGCCCGCCATTCCCCACCCAGTCCATGGCTGACAGATCCAGTGAGAGAACAAAGACAGGTCCTGAGAGCAGCTGAAAGGAAGTATAGAAAGTCACGCCTCACTGCTGACATCGACACATATCACAACCTCTTGTTAACATTCTCCAAAACCATCACTAATGCCAAAGCTTCTTTCTTCCACCATAGGATCGAGGCCTCTGCCAAGAATCTTCGCAAACTGCATGCTACCATGTCCTCCCTCCTCACTCCCCCCCCACCCCCCCCTCCCTCATCTTTCTCTGCCGAAGACTTTGCGATCTTCTTTGAGGAAAAAGTGGAGAACATCCGCAGCTCCTTCTCCCAACCCCCACCCATTCCAAATGCTGAATCGAGAACCTCATCCTTCACTCTGTCATCTTTCTCTCCCATTACAGAAGCAGAGACCCTGACACTGGTAACGTCAAACCGTCCGACTACTTGCCAGCTGGACCAGCTACCCTCCCCACTCCTCCAGACCATAGCACCAGACATCCTCCCATTCCTAACTGCAACCATCAACTCCTCACTCAACTCGGGGGTGGTCCCCACCTCCCTAAAACAAGCCAGAGTCACGCCGCTCATAAAAAAACCAACCCTGAACCCTACTGTCATAGGCAACTACCGTCCTGTCTCTCTTCTCTCCTTCCTTTCTAAAACACTTGAACGTGCTGTATCCAACCAACTTACTACTTATCTCTTACAGAATGACCTCCTAGACCCTAATCAGTCAGGCTTCAGGACTGGTCACTCCACAGAGACAGCCCTCATTGCGGTCACAGAGGCACTTCACTTAGCAAAAGCGAAAGGCCTCTCCTCTGTCCTGATTCTCCTAGATCTATCTGCAGCCTTCGACACAGTCAACCACCAGATCCTCCTTGCGGCCCTCGCAGGAATGGGAGTGGCTGGCTCTGCGCTGACATGGCTGTCATCATACCTCAATGACCGCTCCTACCAAGTGTCATGGAGAGGGACCCTGTCGGCCACCCGCCCCCTGCGGACGGGTGTCCCCCAGGGCTCGGTTTTAGGACCCCTTCTCTTCTCCCTCTACACTAAATCACTGGGTAACATTATCACGTCTCATGGCTTCTCCTACCATTGTTATGCCGACGATACTCAACTCTTCCTCTCCTTCCCTCCCTCAGATATCCACGTCTCTGTGCGGATCTCGGCCTGTCTGTCCGACATCTCAGCCTGGATGACGTCCAACCACCTCAAACTGAACCTAAGCAAAACAGAATTGCTCCACCTGCCGGCCAAATCCTCCCCCCTAACCGACCTTTCAATCACAGTCGAGAATGCAGCTGTGACTGCATCCCCGACCGCCAAGAACCTTGGTGTTGTCCTCGACGACCAGTTGAACTTCTCTGCTCACATCGCAGCGACGACCAGAACCTGCCGATTCCTCCTGAGCAACGTCAGAAGGATACGCCCCTTCCTGACAAAAGAAGCCACCCAACTCCTCGTCCAATCAACAGTCATCTCCCGCCTCGACTACTGCAATGCACTGCTCGCTGGCCTCCCGGCCACTGCCACTAAGCCTCTTCAACTCATTCAGAACGCAGCGGCCCGCCTGATCTCAAACCTACCGAAGTCGGCCCATGTCACCCCACTTCTTAGGGACCTACACTGGCTCCCCATTGCTGCACGAATCCGCTTCAAGGCCCTCGACCTAGCATACCGTGCGGCAAAGGGAACCGCTCCCGCCTACCTCCGGTCAATGGTCTCTAACTACACACCCTCAAGACCCCTACGCTCTGCATCTTCTGGCCGCCTCAGACCTACTCCTATCCAAGCTCCGGGAGGGTCATCAAAGAGAAGTCGCCTATTCTCAGTCCTTGCCCCACAATGGTGGAATGAACTACCCACCCCAGTTAGGACAGCCGAATCACGTCCAATCTTTCGCCGTCGACTAAAGACGCACTTCTTCAACCATTATCTGAATTAAAAAAAAAAAAAAAAAAAAAAAAAAAATCTAACCCTAACTAACCGTACTGTCATGCACTTGTCCTAATAAACTAACCTACACTGTAGCACTCAACACTTTGATGAACATTGTTGCTCAGCTGATAGAGTTGTGCCCTTCCTGATGGCTTGTCGTACAGAACTTGTAAGTCGCTTTGGATAAAAGCGTCAGCTAAATGACTAAATGTAAAATTCTCCCCCCCCCCCCCCCCCCCTCTCTCTCGTCGAGAGGAGAGAGTCTCTTCTGGTTTCTTCCCTCTTAGTCTCAGTCAGATTTTAGTCTGCTCAACACCCGGAAACACCGTTCGACTTATAGATGTTCGTCGTCGCAACGACGGCCCCGCATTCTGGTTGTCATGTGACGTGTTGTCATGACAACTGCGTTTAACCTTTCACACATTAAAATGCAGTTTCATTCACTGTTGCATTAAGATGAACCTCTCTCCCTCCTGCTCGTCGAGACAGTACACTCTAATCTCAGATGTTCTAATGAGGAATGTCAACAAACATTCTCTCGCTGGCAGTGTGGCTCACAACAATCACCCTGCTACTGAACCACCGTCTCCTGCTTCCACCGTCCGCATGCACTTCGACCTCTCTGACCCGGCACCGTTTTAGCTGTGGTCACTCCCCCCAATCTATACATCACATACATTGAAAAACCACCATTTTCTCTCAGTAGTAATACGAGACAAGGACTGAGGTTGGGACTAGATATTCACTTAAGTATAAATACGGCGCAGGTGTAAACAGCAGCAGTTCGTCTAAGTAGCTGTTTCATCAAGTTCGGTAAAACAGTGAAGTGAGCAACCTTGCGTCTAAACAGAGCATTGAGAACCGCGTGCGAATAGAATGGTAAAAGTGTCAGAGTTTAATGAAGTAACGTTGAGTTCGACTTAATCTAATGTGAAGTAAATAGTCGATCATTTATTGTATATTGTGCGGCCACAGTTCTTTCGTGTGTAGCATTACCCAGCGGTTTGTCGTGTCTTTAGCTAGTGTACTTAACCAGGGTGTGTGGCCTAAATACGTCGCCCACACCCGAGGAGTCCTAGGCGGAGAACCGTTGGACATGTACACAGGAGAATCGGCGTCGGCGATTGCAGAACCATTCCTGGTTGGATTATATTGATTTGGGACGTGACCACCGGAGAAGAGCATTGTTGATTTCCACTATCGTTTGGGATTCAACCTCGTGAGGATTACAACTCGGGCCTGCCTCGTGGACGGGGCTGGCTAGCTGTCATCAATGCTGTCGGGCATTTGGATTACAATTATTGCTTTTGCTGCTGATCAAGGGAGTTTACAAGGACCGACTCCTGTACCTGGAGTCTCTTTATTCCTCATTGAATCAGACGGAGTAGTACCCAAACATTCCTCTACCCTCCAGGCCTTACACCCCGGAGGGAACCCATTGTCTCCAGTCGGTACCAGTGTTTCCCTATATAATTGCTACTATACAACAGGTGGCGTCAACTTAGACCCATCGTAGGATTCCTGTTATTCTTAGTGACTCATGCTCTTGACTGACTTTACGTATATTCTTCGCCATACAAGCGCGACCCTAATTCTCATTCTGTAACCTAACGTTGCCTAATAATAATAAATTACCCTCAAATACTATTTCTGTGTCAATGCCGTGTTCTTGTGGGTGTTCACCATCTATATTTGATGTACTGTCTGGCCAGTAATTAAAGTACATAACTAGCAGTGGTTTAATCTATCACAATCTTTAATACAGTCAGGGTTTTGTAACCCCTCAGTTACAGACTCTGTTTTGCCCATGTCTAATGATAGTTTGTTATCAGCGAGCCATATGCAGATTTTGCCTAGTTCTGAGCTGAGGGTTTTTTCAACCTGTAACTTGTTCTTGTCAGAGACCAGCAGGGCTGAGTCGTCCGCAAACAGGAACAAGTTGCAGTCACAAGCTGACGACATGTCATTTGCATAAATTAGGAACAGTAGCGGACCTAGTATGCTTCCTTGTGGAACACCACAGCTTACTGTGAGGGGGTGCTCTCTCTCTCTCCCCTCCAGGTAGGATTGCATCCAGCTCATGCAACCCCAAATGGAAGTAAACAAACCTTCAGCTATAATGTCATTGTGTGAATGAATGAATGAATGAAAACTTTATTTAACAGATTGCAGAATGGGTACAATACAGTACGGCTCAATACATACAATTGTTAAGGGGATGCAGACCTGAGAAAGACGTTTGTCTTGTTTCCA
Source organism: Notolepis coatsorum (assembly GCF_963971535.1). Taxonomy (NCBI): domain Eukaryota; kingdom Metazoa; phylum Chordata; class Actinopteri; order Aulopiformes; family Paralepididae; genus Notolepis; species Notolepis coatsorum. The sequence continues at coordinate 6,796,630 of NC_140173.1, read as the reverse complement.
TCAGGGTCCCCCATTTTCAATTCATATAGACATTTATGACATACACAACATACATGACATTTATGGCATAGGGACATATAGGTATTTAGTACTGATACATTTGTGACATAACGGTATTCAAATATACAGTACTGTTACCCCTAGATCCTGACAGAGTATATACATATGATGGGGAGGGGACTGTACATTAGGAGGGGGTGGGTGGGTGGGAGGGAAATATACATACGGCGGGGAGGGAATATATACATGCGGTGGTGAGGAGACTGTCTATTAGGAGGTGGTGGGGGTTTTGGGCATTTACGGTAGAGCCATATGGAATCCGCAATCACGGAATCGCGGACGGAATCGCGGAATTGAGCAATAAAAATGGAATCAACTATAAAAAAAATAAAAATAAAAAACGTTTTTTTTTTTTTTTTTTTTTTTTTTTTTTTACTTTTTTTTTTTTTATGTTGTGGGACTTGTACAGCACTTTGTTCAACTTTGTCAGTGCTGTAAAGTTTAAACCTTTTTAAATCTTAGACAAACAAAACACTTTGCTTTCATGAAATATTGTAAGCAGTCATTTTGAGGCTTCATAAAAGCAGCACAATGAACACAAATCTGTCAGTGCAGAGTCCGACCTCATCTTAAATAACAAACAGCATTGCTTGTTGTAGTTAACAAAGAGAGGCAGAGTTGATTTTGCAAAAATATATATACCTTTTTATTTTTTTTATAATCAAATTTTATTTTCATATTCGAATCCCATGCCCATCGAACGAAGCTTTGAAGTATTTAAGACAGCCCTATTAAATGGACTGTTATATCTTATTAAATTGTGGACATTTATTCATTCCCACTTATTAGACACTATTTCTGATGGTAAAATGAGCGTACAAAGCAAAATACAGAATTCTGAAATATTAAAACGGAAAAAACGGAATTTGGAAAAAAATAAAATGGAATTTGGAAAAAAATAAAACGGATTTCATATGGCTCTAATTTACGGTGGCCAGTTTCGAATTGCAGCCTCCCGTAGGTGCTCTTTAAGAGCGGTTTTGAATGTGGGCAGGGATTCACATTCCTTTACAGCTTTGGGTAGGGCGTTCCACATTGTTGTGGCATAATTGCGAAACGTGTTTAGTCCCTTGTTTGAGCCGAATCTGGGTTTAACATGATTTGTTGAGCTTCCTCTGGTGTAGTGGTTGTGGTATTCACTGACCTTTGGGAAGTATTTTGACATGTACATGGGCACCCCGGGCCCGGTCGTGTGGACATTCAGTTCTGTGGACATTCAGTTCTTTCTGCTAGGCACTAGGAGTGACCGGCAGAATAGAAACATTACAAGGGGGGGGGGGGACCCTGATGGAAACAAGACAAACGTCTTTCTCAGGTCTGCATCCCCTTAACAATTGTATGTATTGAGCCGTACTGTATTGTACCCATTCTGCAATCTGTTAAATAAAGTTTTCATTCATTCATTCATTCATTCATTCATTCATTTCATTCATTCATTCAGGGAACAACATAATATTCATGTTGTTGAATATGCGGAAGAGACCCTTCGGCGCTAAACCAATCAGAGAGGGTCTTCGCTGTACGCGGCTAGCCAATCAGAGAGCGTCTTCGCAAACATAGGCTACGGGGGACAAATCACGCCAACGTCCCACGCGTGGGGTTGATTGTATGACGTATTAGTCCCGCGCCTCCTCAACGAGCAGCAACACAATGACCACAACACGGCTAGCTGACATTTCTGACTAGCATGAGGCGATGTTGCAGCCAGAGTTGAGTCGACTTTTAACAGAGAGCGGTCATTTAGACACGACTCTCGGTGAATGCATTCCGACGTTTGACTCGCTCTCGAGGGAGTTTAGGCAGCAGAGTCAGAGTGGAGTTAGCGGCGCAGGCGAGAACAACAACAACAACACGCCAACTCCGTTCACTTTCACGCCACAACGGATACAGCTGAACAAGGACCACGACTTCTTTGAGGTAGCAGACACACATTCTAGCACAACTGTGTTCCACTAGCAGTTTGCAGTAGACGATATGTCGTGGAAGATGGGGCTGCACAACGGGGTACTGTCTCAGGTGTATCATCTTTCATCTCACATACGAGATTGGACAATTTGAGAATTTAACATTTCAATGGTGATATGATATCACAAATTTGGCTACTTACTGGTTGAATTCTGAGGGGGAAGAAAATTCCCAAAACACTATTAGGCATGGGGTGTTGTTCCATTGTGGGCATGGAAAGCCAATTGAGAGGTGTGTTTTGGTGTCATACAAATAAACTTGACTTATTACTTATGGCTCATCACAGACGAGCTGGATGTGGTCAAATACATGAACATATCTTTACAAACATAGCCACAACACTGGTTAATAAACTACCCTCCCACTCGGGGCATTTTGGGATAGAACACATCATAGCCTAAGCCTACTACAAAAACCTAGGGGTCCACAAAGACTACTTCAAACTGGAAATGGATGACAGAAAACTGGAAAACAGATGAGGTACTCAAAAAAACTGAGCGCCCTCCAACCTAATGTTACACCCGCTAAGTTCCTAGCTTTAAGAAAGACACAAGAGTGTAGGTTAATTTAACCATAATATTTATTACATAAAAAGGGGTGGACAAAGTTACTATAAGCCCACTTCAACCTCATGCTCAGGAACCCCAATCAGTCTTGACCGGGCAGCGTGAATATGGGCAGCGTGAATATTAAAGGCAACCAACTTGTCACCTGGTGATACTTCACACAATGAAGGAGAGTAATATCAATTGTCAATAAATAGCACTTCATACGATATCAATTGTCAATAAATAGCACTTCATACGATATTGATTGTCAATAAATAGCACTTCACACAATGAAGGAAACTTTATCACACATCAATAAATACCACGTCAAGAACTGTATAAAAAGGGATATCAAACTTCTCACAATGAAGTAAACAGATATCATACCACTCGGTGATTTAACTTGTGCAAACTGTGCATAACCACGGCATCCATATGATAATGGCACACTAAGCCTGCCCGTGTTCACGTCTGAGAGAGGTACCTTGTACATGGGTTGGTGTTATGGTGGGGGGGAAACGGACACACAAATAAACAAACAAACATACATAGGTAAAGAAAACTAATCCGGCCCAAGGGCAAGACCCAATTCTTTTTGCCCGACTACCGGCCCACTGGCCCGGGCGGATTAGACATATTTATATAACTACCAAACAATAACTAAAAGTGTTTCACGACAAGAGCAGCTGGACCACTGGTGCTCTGTTCCCGTCGGTGGTCCTATTATCCTACCGACTACTTTCAATCCCGCTGGGAACCAGGCAAATGATCTGGAACAAACACTCCATGTCACACATATTGCCGAGCACATTAAAACCCGCTATTCCTATACCATAATACTACCACTGCCTACCTTAGCGTGTAATGCTTGTCCCTGCATTCCGGAGTGAGGTGTGCACCTACCTCACTGCACCGGCCGCAACAAACAATTCCAACTAACGTTCCTCCCGCAGGTATCTCCCTATAACGGAACCTGGCTCATTGAGGCCCCTCCTCCTTTCTCATTAATGCCACCCGTCACATACACCCCCTCCAAATGTATCGGCGTCCCGACGATATACCAATACAATCTACTATTTGGGGAAAACCTTAAACTGCAGATTTAGGGAGTCTAAACGGATTATCGTGTTTGCCTGCAGTACTCCTATTAGACTTCCTGAGGCCTTCCACCACCACTGGGAAATCTGTCTCCAAGTCACCATCCCCTCCTTCCAACACATCATCCTCTGGACAAAGCTCGGATTCTGACATTGACCCCTCACTATACGACTCCAACGGCCGTCCTTCTGTCAATGTAACATCTGTGTCCTCCACCCCATTGTCTCCTCCATCCCCCTGCTCCTCCTGCTCTTCCCCCAAATCATGGCCTGTATCAGGCCTCAACCCACCTATGGGCATACCTCTCATCTCAGTCCGGTGGACATGCCGCACCGGACCATCCTGAACTGCAGGGGTGATGGAGTAGACTACACCACGTTCTGCGGGGCACTGTACCACCCGGTAAGGGGTCGGTTCCCAGACATCCTGAATCTTGTTACGACCCTTCACCCCATGGTTACGGACATATACAAGGTCTCCTTCCCCTATAAATGGATCTCTCACTTGCTCTTCCTGTTTCTTATCTCTGTACTCCCTCCTTGTAGCCAGGCGCTGTCGTACATGGCTATACGCTCCCTCCAGTGACTCCTGGTGCTCCTTTACCCAGTCCTCTAGACCCTGCTCCGCCTCCTCTAACCCCTCCCCTAGCAAAAAATCCACAGGGAGTCGGGGCTCCCGGCCAAACATTAAAAAGTAGGGAGTCATGCCAGTGGACTGATGCACGGTGGTGTTATAGGCATAGGTTAACTGAGGAAGGTGCCGCGGCCAATATCTCTTCTGGTCTGGGGGCAGTGTGCGCAACAAATCATGTAATGTGCGATTATATCTCTCACACTGACTATTTCCCTGAGGATGGTAAGGGGTAGTACGAGACTTGCGAATCTTGTAGACCTTGCATAACTGCCTGACCAACCCACTCTCAAAGTTTCTCCCCTGATCTGAGTGGATACGTTCAGGAGGACCAAACAAATTAAACCACTGTTTAACCAGAACATCAGCTACGGTACTGACCCGCTGATCTTTAGTGGGAATGGCCTGGGTGTATTTGGAAAACACATCTGTTAAGACCAGGACATTTTCTCTTCCATTTTAAGCTAGTTCCAACATGGTGAAATCTATAGCCAGGATTTCATGTGGCCTAGAAGCCTGTACACTGCCCATAACTGGTTTAATTTTTGGCTGTACAGCTTTAGCCAACACACATCTCCCACACTGTAGACACCATTTCTCGACATCCCTGTACATATTTGGCCAGTAACACCGCGAAGGGCGCGAACGCGCAAGTTGCAACGTCCGCTCCACCCCCTGATGCCCATGATTATCATGCAGCTGAGTGAGCACATCTTTATGTAAACACTGTGGTAGTACAAGCTGATGGATCTCCTTACCACCATCAGGAGATTTACACTGTCGATACAGCACTGTCCCTTCCTCTCTCAGGCGCCCCCATTGGCGTGCAAGCTCCTTGGTACCCTGGCCAAACCTCTCCCTCTCCTTTGCATCGGGTGGCCTGGCTTTTCTCCAACAGGCCAACAGTGGTCCAATAACTGGATCTTGTTCTTGCAACACGGCTCTCCTTGGAACAACCTGGAAGCACAGAAATGTCAGACTGGATGCCAAAGAGCTGCACCGGCCGCAACAAACAATTCCAACTAACGTTCCTCCCGCAGGTATCCTAGGGCTGGGCGATATGACGATATTATATAAATATCGGGTACAGTTCATTAACGATACACTTTTTAAACGTATCGCGGATATCGTGATGTTTTGCCCTCGCGTTAGAGGCCGCCGCGGCTGAGATGAGACTTACAAGCGCAGTGCTAAATGCTTTCCTCTCTCTCTCGCCTCTCCCTCTCGCAGAAAAAAAAAGTCAGTCACACACACACTTGCCAAAATTACGTCATCTACACGCACATACACGCACGCAAGCGCACACACCTAGCCAGAGAGGCGGTGGTGGCTCGGTGCTAGGGATGCCCCCTGAAACCCAGGAGTAAACTCCGGCGTTAACGGTACTGCTATCTGTAAGTTCGTTTATGAGCGGATTAGCTACGGAGCTAACAGAGTGTACCATGCATCTGCGACGCAACAGTGGCAGCAACAGTGGACACGGAGTAATGTTAACGTTATGTGGAGTTCATACTACACTACACGTATGAACTCGACATAACGTTAACCCGTTTCCATGAAGTGTTTAATTAGCAGCAATCTGTTGTTGAAAATGTAACGTTAACCGGAAAACCGGAAATGGAATGAGAGGACAGGAAGCCGTCATGAAGTGGGCTTCTGGCCCTTGTAGTCATATATATTGTAGTCTTTTAGTCTTATTAACTAAAAGATTTTAACAAAATAAAAAGCAGCAGCACTATTGGATAACTGAGTCATGTTTGCTATGTATTTCTTTCTTTAGGGGAGTAGGACATTTGTTTCACAGTTTTAGCATGATGTTTTATAGATGGCTAGGTTAAACACAGGTTTTTGTTTTTAAGAGGGGGGGTTTGATTTGATTGAAGTTTATTTCAAGTATGCAACACAACAAACAAACATCAAGTACAGATATAGCCTTAAGCCGTTCAAATAATAAATGTATACATACATGTAAATAAATAAATAGTTACAATATGTAATCTAATCATCTAAATCTAATCTAATATATAATATAAAAAAAAGAAAGGCTAAAATGCTAAATATATAATCTAAGAATCCAATAATCTAAATCTAATATATAATATAAAAATGCTAAATGCATGAGTCTTTTGTCTTTAATGTTCGCTTGCAAACTCAAATACTGTCTTGGTAAGCCTCAATGAATTGTTTGGGGAAAAAAGGAAAAACATCGTGATGTGTATCGTGTATCGCCGAAAGGTCAGAAAATATCGTGATATCATATTTAGGCCATATCGCCCAGCCCTAAGGTATCCCCCTATAACGGAACCTGGCTCATTGAGGCCCCTCCTCCTTTCTCATTAATGCCACCCGTCACACTAACAAGGCCACTGGCCATGACAATATCCCCTCCAAATTCCTCACAGACTCAGCAGCCGCCCATCACCCCAGTCATCACACACATAATAAACCTCTCCATAAAACAGGGACACGTCCCCAAGGACTTCAAAATTGCGAGAGTGACCCCCCCCCCCCTGCACAAAAAGGCAGCAAATTAGACCCAGGCAATTACCGCCCTGTTTCTATTCTTACCTCCATCTCGAAAGTCATGGAAAAAATTGTCTATGAACAGGTCGAAAGGTACCTTGCGGAAAAAAATCGAATCTACGAATTCCAATCTGGCTTCAGAACATCCCACTCCACTGACATGGCTTCTCTATTTGAACGACCACATCAAACAAGAGGTGGACGCGGGCAAATACTGCGGCATGGTCATGCTGGACCTACAAAAGGCCTTCGACACTGTCAATCACCCCATTCTGATTGACAAGCTAAAAGCAATTTGTTTTGATTTTATCAGTTTATCAGTGAGCTGGATGCAATCCTACCTGGAGGGGAGAGAACAGATGGTAGAGGTAAACGGTACTCTCTATCCCCCCTCCCTCCTGAGCTGTGGTGTTCCACAAGGAAGCATACTCTAGGACCGTTACTGTTCCTAATTTATGCAAATGACATGTCGTCAGCTTGTGACTGCAACTTGTTCCTGTTCGCGGGCGACTCAGCCCTGCTGGTCTCTGACAAGAACAAGTTACAGGTTGAAAAAACCCTCAGCTCAGAACTCGGCAGAATCTGCACCTGGCTTGCTGATGACAAACTATCATTACATCTGGGTAAAACAGAGTCCATTCTCTTCCGATCAAATAACAAACTCAGCAAAACCAACGGCTTCTCTGTTACAGTGGGTGATGATATTGTCACAAGGAAAGATGAAATTACCTACCTGGGTTCCATCCTAGAGGCAAATCTTTCCTGTGACAAAATGGCATCCAATGTAATAAAAAAAAGTCAACCAAAGAACAAGATTCTTGTACCGGATCTGCTCTCTGGTAAACAAGAATACCCTGAAGACTCTAGCACAGGGGTCTCAAACTCGCGGCCCGCAGGATGATATTTTGCGGCTCCCTACTTGACATCAAAGTTTAGTGTTAGTGCGGCCCGCGCGCAACCTTTTGCCGACCCGTTGCGCGAGTTGGGCGTTTTATTTATTTTATCACTTGTAGGCTACCATAGCGCAGGCTCATCATGGCAGCAACGTTAGTGGTTGAAACGTGATTCCGGAGTGATACCAAGTGGAAGGAAATATATCCTGTCATCAGTGCGTATAGCAGGTATCCTCGAAATTCTCCCCTATCTCCTCTGCAAGCTCCTGTCCGGCTGCACTGCTCCAACTGTCTGTGTCTGTCTACTGCTTTGGTCCAATCATATTCAGCGTCCCGTCACCATTCCCCCACCCACCCACAGTCTGCGAATCAGAGGCAGAGTAGGGCGGGTCTTCACGGAATGCATGTTGTCTCTTTCAACGGGTCGGAGTCAGAGCGAGAGTTGACAACGCATCTACAGTAGTCTAATCTGCAGGTACTGTAGCTAGTAGCATAGTTTTGCCAGCAGGCAGCTAGTAGAAAAATATGGCATGTTCAAAGATGGCCAGTAAAATAAAAGTCAACAGTAAAAATCGCTGCAATTCAAAGGTGAATGGTCAATGGACTGAAAAATATGCGTTCATCCTCCCTCCAACCAGCACAATGTGCCAAGAAATGGTAGCTCTTGTGAAGAGTGGCAATTTGAAACGCAATTTGAAACGCCAATACGAAACAAAACACAGTTATTTTGATGCAACCTTTCAGCACTAAGAACCACAAAAATAAATGGAATGAAATCAGAATTATTGTTAAAGTTATGTCACAACGATAAAAAGCAACCAAGTCCTCACTCAGTGGCATGGGTGTTGGCTAAACACAAGAAGCCATTCTCTGATGCATACGTAATAAAATAATGTATGACTGAAGTGATGGAGACCATGTTTGAAGGCAAACGAAAGCAAATCCTCCTCAGATAGCACAGCAACCAGAATAACTGAAATACTGGCTGATGATTTCATTAAACAGCTTTGTGATAGAATAAAAAAAATGCACAGTGCATTTCCATAGCTGTGGATGAGTCCACTGACACCACTGAGAATGCTCAGTTGCTGGTGTTTGTGAGGTTTTATGATGAGGCAAAGGGGTAGTTTGTTGATGTATTAATACATTTTTGGAATACTTGAAACTAGGCCTGCCGCGATAAGCAATAAATCGATTAATTGCTGCGATAATTAAAATGAATGCAATGATTTTGACGGGCGCGATTAATTGCTATTTGCGCGTTTGTTTTAATGAGGCGGGCCCAGTGCCCCTTGTCAGTCACTGTCCGTGTTGGGAGGCGGGCCGCTGGCTTTACTACAGAGCACAGCACAGGAGCTCCGTGGGGCTAACGTTACCCCTCATTGTGTCTATTCTACTAACGCTAACGTTACCTCTCATTGTGTCTATTCTACAAGCGTTAACGTTAGCTAGGCTGTCTATGCTAACGTTAACGAGCATTAGGCTAACAAGCTGTAACGTTACCAGTCGCGTCTATTTGCTAACGTTAGCATTAGGTAATAACCGGTTTAAAATGGATGGTGATTACCACACGTTGTGTCTATTCTACTAGCATTAACGTTACTCATACAAACAATCAATAGCGAGTTATATTGATCACGCTATGTACGATAGCCATGCTAAAACGCTAGCACAACATTAGCACCTAACCTAACAACAAGCCTTAACAAGTCAGCGATCTTTTTGCGAGACTAAACTCTCCGCTCGGTGGCAAATTGTGTTGATGTCGGTTTTGTTTAATCAATAAATGAGGCAGAATACACAGTGACTGTATCCTTTGTTTATTGCACTTGTGCCTGCTGCAAACATAATGATTATGAAATCCTAGAGACGCGTCTCTATTCAGTGGTCTGCAGTGTTTCACGTGACTTTTCTGGTACCCAAAAAGTACCTGATAAAATCACAACAATACTTCCGGTCCGGTCGGTGGGCTTCAAAATAAAAGTCTTAAACACCGGAAAAGACGGAGCGGTGGGCTTCAAAATAAAAGTTTTGGGAAATAAATTTCTCCAAAAAAAAAATTCTCTAACCGGTCGCAATAATATCGCTTATCGCGATATTTTCGGGGGCAATTAATCGCCCAGCAAAATGTGTTATCGTGGCAGGCCTACTTGAAACCCTCTTTTTGTGGAATATTTGATGCGGCCCAGCCTCACCCAGACTCTACCTCCAGCGGCCCCCAGGTAAATTGAGTTTGAGACCCCTGCTTCTAGCAGGAGCACTCATTCAAGGGTACTACGGCTATGCTTGCACCTCATGGTACCAAAGCACCTCAAAGGCACTAAAAACAAGATTACAAACAAACTGGTCAGACTACTGCTTGACCGTACTCCTAAAACCCACCTCACCCCTGCCCACTTTGACAACCTAGAGTAGACGACAGAGTACAGCAACTTGCAATGGGCCTGGTCTACAAGATGCACTACACCACGAAGGTACCCTACCCATGTACATGTCGAAATACTTCCCAAAGGTCAGTGAATACCACGATCACAACACCAGAGGGAGTTCCACAAATCATGTTCAACCCAGATTCGGCACAAACAAGGGTCTAAACACGTTTCGCAATTATGCCACATCAATGTGGAACGCCCTACCCACAGCCGTAAAAAATTGTGAATCCCTACCTACCCACCTTCAAAACCGCTCTCAAAGAGCACTTACGGGAGGCTGCAATTAGAAACTGGCCCCTGTAAATGTCTGAACCCACCCACCCACCCCTTCCTAATGTACAGTTCCCTCCCCCTCGTATAAATGTATATATTTACTGTTAGGATCTCTGTTTAACAGTACTGTATATTTGCATGTCCCAAATGTAACAGTACTGCATATCTGTATGTCATGATTAGTTTAGATTAGATGAATAGATTCGATTTTTATGGACATGTCATAAATGTCATTATGAATTGAAAATGGGGGACCCTGATGTGAACAAGACAAAAGTCTTTCTCTGGTCTGCATCCCCTTAACAATTGTGTGTATTGAGCTGTACTGTACTGTACCCATTCTGCAATCTGTTAATTAATAAATAATAATGACTTGGATTTATATAGCGCTCTTCATGACACCCAGAGCGCTTCACGGAGTCCATTATTCGTTCATACACAGTCATACCGGTGGTGGTAAGCTACAATTGCAGCCAGAGCTGCCCTGAGGCAGACTCACGGAAGCGTGGCGAATAATCATCGCCTACGGCCCCTCCGACCACCACCAACATTCATTCACATGCATACACATTCATACGAATATTCATACGAACATTCATAATAATATTGATCTATATGTGCAGTCGGCCCCGAGGCAAGTGCGCAGCCAGGGACCGTCCAAAAAGTGCAACACCGAAAAGACACACCACAAAAAGACCCAACAACCTCACTGCCACACAGTTAACGTTTTCAATCAATCAATCATGGCTATGTAGACCCTTTCGTGACTGTGATGCACCGAGTGAATACAACCATGTAAAATTCCTACAATTAAGTCTGTCTTGCTTTTCTCTATCAAAACGCTTCTCGTACAAGTATCACAGGGAAATTTCAAAGGTACTCGCAGTTGCACAAGGGTTTTGGACAGACAAACGCTAGGGTTTGAAAGCTCGGCGTTGCTAATAATTTTTTTAAATTATAAACTGGTCAACACTGCTCAAAATGGCTTTAGCTGCCTGATGCGCCTGCGCTGTGATCACAGCGCGTGCGCATCAGGCACCCAACACCGGAAATAAAGCTGTGTTGACCAGTTTATAAAAATTATTTAAAATGTTTATTAGCAACGCCAAGCTTTCAAACCCTAGCGTTTGTCTGTCCGAAACCCTCGTGCAACTGTGAGTACCTTTGAAATTTCTCTGCAATACAGACTTAATTGTAGGAATTTTACATGGTTGGACAAGGGACTGTGTATTCACTCGGTGCATCACAGTCACGAAAGGGGCTAATGGCTATGCTTGCTAACAGCCAAACAGCAGGCTAGATGCTTTGGCATTGTGGGATAGATTGGCACTTTTTTGTGACATAAAAATTGGAGGCAGCCATACTTATTGTTCCAGACGTGTCAGGGAGAAATGCCCTACTAGGAAAAACACAGTGGAATAACACTTCAGTGAGTGATCGTAACGTTGTGTCAAAATAGTAGCATCTATTGCCACGTTCACAAGGTGAATATCTGAGTTAGCAAATCTTAGATGTTCATCCCACTTGCTAGTTAGCGTTCATCCAAAATTGGATGAAATGTTGCACCAACATCACAAAATAGGCTAAATAATTAGAAAACTTTAGGCCACATTACTGCTTAAGTTGATGATATTGTTTTCTATGGCACAAAAAAAATATTCTTGTATAGTTCTTATAATAATAATGCAGGACCTGTCGCAGAGGTCTTTAATTGGCATGCAATTATCCTCAATAATATTGAGGATACACACGCATGCATTGTTTTTGTAGGATCGCCGATGCGATACTCCTCTGCGCTTAACCCATCCCGTCGTCCTTCTCCCCCAAGGGCAGCCGGGAGCAGACGAGGGCTGTGGCGTGAGCCACGCCCGGGGACCATCCAAGTGCTTCTGCCCGTCTTCGTCACGGACACGACAGCGTTAGCGATCTGTTTTTCCATTGGGTTTCTCTTATCGGGGGGGAGGGACCCTTGCGAGCACGGGGAGAACATGCAAACTCCACACAGAAAGCAGAAAGGCCTGGGAGATACCCCACCTGGGTAACTGGCATCGCGGAAACCTGGTCCCCAAGCGGGAATCGAACCCTGGACCTTCTTGCTGTGAGGCGACAGTGTTAACCACTACACCACCGTGCCGCTATGGACTATCTCCACTTTTGGTTTTGACTGTGGCCATAATAGCCAATGGCAGCACCGGTCAAAGGTCACAACTCGGGTCAAAATCTTTTCTCTGACTTTGCAACATGGTTTATTAAACTTTATTGTAGCCTATGAACTGTAAACAACATTGTTTTAACATTGTTGGAATCTGTAGAGAAGACTATTGAAGCTAGATTCTCATCAATATCAGATATCATCAATAACGGATATCAATATCTGTTTTTTTTTATATCGTGCTCAGAAACCAGCCACACATCCTCCGCCAGCCCTATTTAATATGGAGAAGTTCCCCTTCTTTGCAGGGCTATAACTTTTTAAATTGTATTGCTAAATTGACATTACTATGGCCCATTCAACGTCCTATATCTATTGTTCAGGGTGTAGCAACGTTATACTTTTTCATTCACATATTCATACTAAAATACGGTCTAAAGTATAAGTATGTTTTTATCGTTTTCTGCAGCTTTCTCCAGAACGTGATTTATAGCCCCAAATGCATTATATTGATGATGAAATACAGTTTGATAGGAATCTGCGCGAGATAAAAAAAAAATTCAAATGGACGTGCTTCTAGAAGTTACTACTGATCATCTGATGTTGACCGGATGGGGGGGGGGGGTCGTTTATAATTCCGTGGCCAACGTTATATGATTCATATAGTGTGGGTGATATGATCATTAGAGCAGTTAGTATCGAACACGTTAAAAAATAACGTTGAATCTTACCGTAGCTTTCTCATAGCGTTGGGCGATGAGCGTGGAACAGACATTTTCCTATTATGGGATGTAGAAATATGCGATCCATTTCCAGGTTGTATAATAGTATACGTCCAAATCATGTTTTATCGAGTTATTTGCAACCGATCGATGTCCAGTGTATCAAGATGGAGTCCCGCTAACGATAGCGAGTGCCCGGACGAAATATGGGAGAGCACCACTTCCGGCGATCCGCCGATCGGTCACCAGATGGCGCTCTTGAACCTTTGGAGAGTTGAGAGGGGATCAACAGTATATCTCAAGTGTCCGGGGGAGAAATCAGATTTTTGAAATATTGATATCAAAGACGTGGTACGGCGTCTTTGGCAGAATGAGCATGGCGAGGAAAGACGTGGTACGGCGGTTTTGGCGACCATAGTGTTAATAGCTTTGAACTAAATGGTATTTTAAGAGCATCTCTACAGTCATATCGTTCTGCAAAATATTCTACTCACAATGGGCCTCATTCAACAATACTCTTATTATTTTTCTTATATTTCTTACCTGTCTGTTAAGAGAACAATAAGAAAAGCCACCGCCACATTCATCAAGCCGTTCTTAACACATTGGTCGCCAAAATAGCTTTTCAGCATTATTGCCCGCCATGCGTTGACCGCCAACATCGCTGTACAGCGTTTTTGAGATCAATATTTAATTTTTTCACCATGGCATTCATAATTCATCCACCCAACCCCCGATGCCCTAGCGGGACCCTAGATGGGACTGCAACGGCTCAATACCGCCGCCTGGTGGATGGTCGGGCGAGTTACACTCTCGCCAAAACCGGATGCTGTCATTGGTGCGTCGAGGAAATTCCTCCGGCAGTCACATCTCGCTACGGGACTCCTGACAGACACTATAGTACATTTGGATCGCTTTCTAAACTTAATAATCGATATGATTTCGGTGTTTATTGCGCCATACAAACTGGAAATGGATCTAGGCGATCGCCGACGAATAATCGGGATCTTTCTCCTCCAGTCTCATCGGCGAACAGTAAGAGGACACTAACGTTATTTTCAACCCGATTGTGCATTTCCTTGTTTGCAAACCATCTGATCAATATATCCACCCATACTACATAAAGCCGTTGGCGTTACCGATGATCAAGGAATTATAAACGACCCCCCCCCCCCCCTTTCCTCCACGCATGATGAAGCATAATGTATACCGATCATATACATTTGAATTTTTTAATATAGCGTGTATGGGAAAGAAACGCCAATCGATAATCTATGATATGCGTTTGGGCCTATAACTAGGGTTTTTGGAATTACAGCAGAAAAGATTAAAAACATACTTATATTCTCGAAGGTATTAACACAACAATGTATGAATGAAAAAGTATAACGTTCCCACATCCTGAACGATAGATAATCGATGTTGAATGGGCCATAGTAATGCAGATATAGCAATACAATTAAAAAAAGTTATAGCCCTGCAAAGAAGGTAAACATCTCCATAGGCTTTTAACGGTGGCAGAGAGGGGTATGAGATGGGCACAACCCCCGGCGGTCAATGTGTTAACGTCAAAATCGGTTCTTACCCAGGTCAGTTGCATGATGAATCCCACTGCTCATTCTTAAATTCAAATGCGCGTTTCAACTTTGCGCTAAAACCATTTGCATACAGACATGCCCGCCATCTCCTTATAAGGCGAATGAGGCGTGTGTAAAACAGCAGAATTTCGGCATCTGATCGCTGTCTGATCCATTCAACAGGAAGCGATTTGCGACTGATCTCAAAATGACACACACACACGACTCGCGACTCAGTGCATGTGTGTGTTCCTGTGGGTCACTCATCGCATGCGTGTGTGTGTGTTAATCTGATGACAAAATAAAGACTTATACTTGTACTTATACGTATACCGTTTACTGTATAGTGCGAAATAAATCGTTCCAGCAAAGTAGGCTTTGTCAATACTGAACGACTTGACAACGCTTGTCAAGAACCAAATGCACAGTAGGTTGGGAAATACTGGATCTGTCACCGGTCATCTCTCTCTGAAAGGTCCCTGTGGCAAAACCCCCGAATGCGCTCAGAACTTGTACGAGCAGAGAAGAGAGGAGAGGAGATGTTGTAAATATGCGTTCTATGCGTACGGCCTGGGCAGTCAGCATCCAACTGTTCTAACAGCAATATATAATCCATTTCAGAAGAAGAACGCACGCAATATTGTACTAAAACTGTATTGTATTGTTTGTTTTGTTAAGTGTCTTTGAGCATTAGGAAAAGCGCTATATAAATCTGATGTATTATAATTATTAGGAATGGTAGGCTTTTTTAAATGTTTCTCATCTGGGTAAGAGTTTCTTATCTGGGTAAGAAGAGTGCTCTCGACCACTCTTAGAATTTGGTCTTGCCTGAGAGATTTCTGAATCCCAGGTAAGAACAAAATAAGAGGAAATGCTAGTTAAGAACGAAATCTGTTCTTATATCGCTTCATGAATGAGGCCCAATATGTTCTTATAATTGTTGCAAAATGTATGATTGAATCATGAAAGTTCAAGCTTTCACTGATTTTTAATCCATAATCCTTCATTTAAAGTATTTGCCCTGTGAAATTATTCCAATAAGTATTTTCCCTGGTGACAAATAGCAAGATGACATTGATCTAGTTACATTTTGGTAGGAAACTACTTAATTGGAATACTTTCTGAGGACAAACACTCCGGTAATCTGTGGTAAGTAACGTTATGTCTTTGTACGTTCAGAATGGACATAGATGCAGTCGTCGTGATGTTGGGAGTAGAGTTAAAATCTTGATTGATCAACGAATGGTGCCATGACTGAGATGCTGCAGATTTGCATGATTGGATCTCAGTCTCCATGGCTACACAATTAATCAAAACATTATCAAAATCACAATATGGCCTAGTGCAAGTTGCAAATTACAGGATGGTGCAATATTTGATTAATAATGCAAAATGTGCTTCAAATTACCAAAGTATTGTGTCGAATGCAGAGAAGCCCTGGCCTACATATTGTATTCCACAGACTTAAGGCAACATCTTTGTTTGGTACAGACCCCTGCAAAAATCACATCATGATCATTTCTATACTTTTGAAGCAAAAATGATCATTCTCTCTCAATACCATGAATCATATTTGCAAAATCCATTTAAAATAAAATAATCACAATATAAATGTTTCCCCAAATCGTTCAGCTCTTAAAGTCTGTAGTGTGTACAAGTGACACAACACATAAAGCGCTGTCATATTATGTCACACACTGGCAGCATAAACCAAAAGTACATCTGTGTAGCCTCCGGGGAAATGGAAGAGTTGCAACGTCCTGACAAACACTAACTATACTATATGCATCACATTATGTCAATTTCAGGATGGAGACATTCTCAGACACCTGTATCTGCAAGATCTCTCTGCTACAGAAGCAGATGACGTGCCGAAGCTCAGGTAAACCACACTAGGAACAACAGGAGCTGTCTAGGGCCCTCGCTGCTAGCTGATTTCAAAGCATTTTTATCAAAAGATGAATCCAGTATCAAATCTGCTTATCAAATCCAAATCCTTTCAAATCCCTTGTCAAATCTTTTTAGTTAACTATTTCTGGAGATGGGAGTGGGCATGTGTTGTGTTAAAAAAAAATTATTTGTTATATTGTGCTCACTCAGTGCATTAACAAAATATTCTTTCAGCAATGTTGCAAGTCACTCAACCAAATCATCATCCATCGTCATAGGGCGTCATATCAGCATGGGGGGGGGGGGGTACAGCAGGTATAGGCATGGTAATAGTAGAAAGACATAAATATAGGCAATCAAATTTGATCTGAATATTTAAAAAGATATGAGGAAAATAATAATAAACAGTGTAAACAATATAATTGACTCTGAATATGGGAATATTTAAAGACTGGGATTGTGGATGAGGTTCGTTAGACTCGAAGCTTAACGGATCTGGGTGCTTCGCTAACCTGGAACCCAACCCCACCCGCTGCTGCCCCCCTTGTTAATGAAGACTCCTAAAAGTCTGTACTAGCCACAGTAGTATAGGTACGTCTCGGGTAACGTTATCCCCCGTGCTCTGTGCTGACAGCGTGTCGGAGTTCGGCTGCCACTTCTCTGGCTGCAGCCAGGCGTTCAGCAGCGTGGAGGACTACGAGCACCACTACAACTCCCTCCACAGGCACGTGTGCTGCTCCTGCCGGCGCTCCATGCCCTCCGCCCGGCTCCTGGACATCCACATACAGGAGTGGCATGACTCGCTCTTCACCGTCCTCGCCCAGAGACGGGATATGGTAAAGTTGGTTAAAGTTATGGTAAAACTTATGGTAAAACTTAACGTCGGTGGGATGACCTCGACCCCCAACCTTTGCTAAGGCGCTGGAAGAATCAACAGGGTCCATTTCCATTGCAGCGTTTGACTTTATCGAACCTTCGGTCGATCAGACCTTCATCGGAGCTTATCTCCAGTTTCAAGTTTTGTTTTATTTGTCACGTATAAAGTACATGTACATTACAGTGAAATGCTTGGTTCTGTATGAGCCTCCTGAGATTGTGCTTCATACAGTTAAAAAAAAAGTTTAAATAATAAAGACCAAACACTATACAAAATATACAGAACTAAAGTACAAAATGCAAAAATTAGGTAGAGATGTAGTGCTGTAGACGACGTTGAGCCGTGTATACTCTTAACTGAATCAGCACCAGCCCCGAGGATAGTCGGGTTATTTCGCCATGCGTTGAGCGCCAGCCGCCAGGACCCCCGAAAACCCGAGTATAGCCGGGTTTTCATCGTTATTTCTTTTATTCTATATTTCTATTCATTACAGGCACACTGGGTTAACATGGGGAATCATCCTGAGATCGCCAAAGTGCATTACCGGCCGCATCCTCCCAGGTGGCAGTATCGAGCACCCTTTGAAACCTTATATCTTGGCCTGTGTAACGTTCAAATGTCTCTGGGCGCAGTTTTCTTTGTCAGGCGAGTGGAGCGGTTATCCCTTCCCGATCGCATTGAGAAGCGTCAAATGCCCCTGATGCATCTGTTGTGGTGGATTATGTTGGCGACACGATGGACACCAATACTGGGACTCGCGATCAGACAATTGCAATATTCTTTTGGGGGTACCTCCTAGTGAAGGTAAGGACTAAATGATATCATTCCTGCTTTGATCCAACCATGATTTCACATCGATCGCAACGTGTGTGTGTAACGTTACTCCACAACGTATGCCGTTGGTGACGATCAAAGCATAAAAAAAACGAGCCAACGCTTTTAGTTAAATTCATGTATTGCTGCATATCGTAGTTTTCTGGGATTAGACAGGATCACTCTAAAACTATACTTATATTCACCGCGGTATAACACGCAAACGTATGGATGGAAACATTTATTATTTTTCACATATTAAACGATAGATAGTTGATGTCAAATGGGCCATAGTATTGTTTCCATAGCTATAATATAGAATATAGATATAGCCCTGCAAACACCACCACTTATTCCTATCTCTTAGAGCGTTGGCGTGGTAGGAACAAGTCTGTGGCGTCCAAAGAGTTAAAGGGGCACTTAACAATGCTGATTTATTTTGCACATAATCTCACATATCCAAAAGAGTTTGCACACGTTCATTTAGTTTGACAGTTATTGACAGTAAATATGTTTGAATATGGCCACCAGTGATGTCATCGGGGCCATTGAATCCTTGTGTTGTGTTAATTACAGCTCAATTAAATGATGGAATAAAACCCTGAAGTAATTTAATTGAGCTGTAATTAAGACAATGCAAGGATTCAATGTCCCAGATGACATCACTGGTGGCCATATTATAATAATAATAATAACTTTATTTGTATAGCACCTTTCATACAGGGGATTGCAGTTCAAAGTGCTTTACATCAGTAAGAAATAAGACATAAAATCTGTGTAAAACAAGCAGCAAGAGCAAAGCATAAAGTTGGATAAAATAATGCAGATATATTAATCAAAATCATATCAGAACCTCACGTTCCAATAGGCTTCTTGAATTTCTGTAATCTGTTACAAAACATGATAAAGGTCATAGTATGCACCCAGCGGATAGTGGGGCATAGAAATAAATGTTAAAATCATAGCAAGGGTGGGTGCCCAAGTGGCGAACCATGTAACGCGCTGCGTCGCGAAGCGGCCAACCCGAGTTCGATTCTCGGACCCGGCGTCCTTTGCCGAATGTCTTCCCCCCCCGCTCTGTCTCCTGTTCTTCCTCTCTCTCTCCCTCTACCGGACTGCCCGGTAGTACAAACAAATAAAAAATCCACCAAAAACACAATTAAAAAAAAATAATAATAATCATAGCAAGGGTCAAATGAGCACATAAAGTGCAGACATATAAAATCACAGTTTTTCACATTAGGATCTAACATCCCAACAGGCCACTTTGTTTATGGTTTGATTAAGTTTTAGTAGAATAGAATAGACATGAAATGAAATAATAAAGACACTCAGACTTGGTCTGTAAAGCCTTTCACATTTCCTGCTCACAGTCCCAAAACATCCCGCCTATCTGTGGGAAAACAGTAATTGACTAGTACAGATGTCCAGCCTCGGATATATAAAATAAAACATAAAAAGGGAATAAAAACATGGGGAAAACATAGAGAAATAGTGCAATATAAAATAGTGCAATGTCAATCACAGAGAAATAGTGCAGTATAGTAGTGTAAAGTCAGTCAAATGCTTTGGTAAAGAGATGCCTTTTAAAAATGTCTAACGTGTTGGGTAACGCGTTCCACAGTTTTGGGGCGTAGTTTACAAAGGCTGCATCACCGATCTTCTTATCATTCTTTCTGGTGACCTCTAATAGACCTGCATCTGATGATCGCAGTGTTCTGGCGGCTGTGTAATTTATTAGAGAGTTAGCGGTGTAGCTGGGTCCATGTCCATTAGAGCTTTGTATGTGAGGAGAAGCACCTTAAAATCGATTCTAAAAGTTACAGGAAGCCAGTGTAGAGTAGCTAAAATGGGACTAATGTGTTCCCTCCTTTTGGTTTTGGTTAGTAGTCTAGCTGCAGAGTTTTGAATGAGCTGGAGTCTTTCAGTAGTTTTCTTGGGGAGACCAGTGAATAGTGCATTGCAGTAGTCTAGTCGCTAAATATAAAAGCATGAATTAGCTTCTCTGCATCATTTTGATTTATGAATGGTCGTACCTTCACTATGTTTTTGAGATGAAATAAAGCTATTTTGGTCACTTTGTTTATATGGGTGTTGAAGTTCAAATCTGAGTCCAGGATGAAATATTCAAACTAATTTATTCTCAATAACTGTCAAATTAAACAAATGTGTGCAAAACTGTGTATAGCTTTTGGATGTGATTAAGATCATGTCCAAAATAAATGTGCATAGTTCTTTTGGTGAAATGTCCCTTTAAGAGCCTGCTCTCCTGACTTAATGACTTGTCTCTTTCCAGTACCAGTGTCTGCTGGAAGGATGTGGTTTGAAGTTCAGGACTAGTCAACAGAGGAAAGACCATCTGATCAGAATTCACAAGTACCCTCCAGACTTCAGATTTGACAAGGCCAAAAAGTAAGCCATTCATTTCTCCTTTTGTCCACCAGATGGCAGCGTAAACCATTATTTGAGGCAGTCACCTGTGAGGCATTCTGATTTCGGGGGAAATCAACCCCATTAGTAATATAATTTATGTTCCAGAATTGTATTGACAGAAACATAACAAAGCGGAATCAATTGATCTGATTTCTCATAGTTTAAGTTGTAATTGTTTGTTCTTGGGTGCCAGGCTCCTTCATGACCCGACCATAAACCATGTGTTGTAGGGGATATAGGCAGTTGTAAAACCCGGTCTCAATGTAAATCACAAAATGCACTACAGTGATATCTTCTCACCCTCACCCTCACTTTCAAGCTATATATATTAAGTGTGTGTGTGTGTGTGTGTGTGTGTGTGTGTGTGGGGATAGGCATGTGTTTGCCCACACATATGCACAGTTTTAACATTGATATCTTGACACTAACAGAATGAGAGACGCGAAGAGCCACCATCACAAAGACGCCACCATGGAGGTGACGGAGGACGCGTGTGAGTCTGGAGGGCTGTGTGAAGCAGCGTCAGGCGGCCCGCCAGAGGAGGCTGAGGCCATGGAGTCTGGACCTGCAGAGGAGCCGGAGCCTCCTGCTCCCACTGCAGCTAACCACAGCACCACCAGCACCACCATTACCACACACACCAGCACCACCAGCAGCGAACGGTTGAAACCCTGTTACTCCTACAGGTTAGCATTCAGTTGAGACAAAGTGTAATGATGCTGATGCCAAAAGGGCTGATCATCTGCTTTGAGGTTGTTGGTGTCAATTTTTTGCATTGTGGAAATTCTCTATTTTACTATTTTAGTTTGTATAATTATTACTCTATTTACTATTTTAGTTCGATATCTGCCTTTTCAGTGCAATCCTAAATTCTAGAAAAGCCAGTCTGTTGTGGCAGTTAATTTCAGCAGTTAGGGTGAATGCTAACTGCAGACCACATTGTATAATTATTATAGGGTTATGGGGAAAGGTTTGTACTGGCCTTGAAAAGTTTGAGAATGGAAAGTTTGGGGACTGTTATATTTATTGTTATCTGAAGAACAATCTTCAGATTTGAGTGATGTGGTCTATTTTTGTTCTGGGGGGAAATCTTCTTAAAATAAAATCCAGTAATCAGAAATGTTTGTGACATTATGATATCTTTGACATGTTAAAACTCTGTTTTATATGTTTATTTTCAACTTCTAGAGTTCAGGAATGTGATGCAAAACGTCATGTTCTGGTCTTTCAGGGTCCCTGCCACTGTGTGCTTCGGCCAAGGAGCCGTCCGAGGATTCAGAGGCCGGGGGGGAAGGAGAAAATAAAGCCCTGGAGTCAAGACAATAAAACCATGGAGTCCAGACTATAAAACCCTAGTCAAGACAGGACAGACTCTAAAGATGAGGAGAAAATAAAGCCCTGGAGTCAAGACAATAAAACCATGGAGTCCAGACTATAAAATCCTAGTCAAGACAGGACAGACTCTAAAGATGAGGAGAAAATAAAACCCTGGAGTCAAGACAATAAAACCATGGAGTCCCGACTATAAAACCCTAGAGTCAAGACGGGACAGACTCTAAAGATGAGGAGAAAATAAAACCCTGGAGTCAAGACAATAAAACCATGGAGTCCAGACTATAAAACCCTAGAGTCAAGACAGGACAGACTCTAAAGATGAGGAGAAAATAAAACCCTGGAGTCAAGACAATAAAACCATGGAGTCCCGACTATAAAACCCTAGAGTCAAGACAGGACAGACTCTAAAGATGAGGAGAAAATAAAACCCTGGAGTCAAGACAATAAAACCATGGAGTCCAGACTATAAAACCCTAGAGTCAAGACAGGACAGACTCTAAAAATGAGGAGAAAATAAAACCCTGGAGTCAAGACAATAAAACCACGGAGTCCCGACTATAAAACCCTAGAGTCAAGACAGGACAGACTCTAAAGATGAGGAGAAAATAAAACCCTGGAGTCAAGACAATAAAACCACGGAGTCCCGACTATAAAACCCTAGAGTCAAGACAGGACAGACTCTAAAGATGAGGAGAAAATAAAACCCTGGAGTCAAGACAATAAAACCACGGAGTCCCGACTATAAAACCCTAGAGTCAAGACAGGACAGACTCTAAAGATGAGGAGAAAATAAAACTCTAGAGTCAAGAATATAGAACCCTGAAGTCAAGACAGGACAGACTCTAAAGATGAATAACTTTATATATCATCTCCTAACTGCATCACATTTCATGTTAAATTATGTCATTGACCTTATTTTGAAAACTTTTGTTTCAACCAAAGTCTGACATGGGGATATGAGGTAATTTTTATGCCAGAAGACTATTTGTTTTGTATAATCTATTGTAACATGTTGGTGACAGAGCTTCACTCTTACATTACTATTAAATAAGGAGTGACAATGGATAACCTACCTCCATGCATTGTGTCAATTTGTGTGGGAGGGTAATTGAGTTGGTCCAGGGCAGCTATGCCCCTTCATCTGTCACAAGATGGAGATAATCCCAGTTGATAAATTACGATGAATGTGTTTCTAAATATAGTTTATTTTGTTAACATTAGTCCTGGTTTAGTGTTAACACATTTTGGGCCATTCGATTAGACAGGCCCCACTCTAGGACGCCAGCTTTTCATTACAACTTTTCACTGTGCGTGAGGTTGTTTGTAGAGCTAAATCTATATTTTATATTATTGCTATGTGTCCATTGTCATTGTCAATTGACAGTATAAACCTTCCCTTCAATATGCCATAAAGAAATAATTTTTTGGTCTGGGATAATTCCTGCAAGGCTAGTTCTAGGGCGCTAAGCTAATGTTAAATCGATTGGCGTTTTGTCCCTACACAAGCTAGAGTTAAAAATCTAAATGCATATGATCGGTATCATGTTCCACCATGAATGTATGAAAGCGGGGGGGGGGGTGGTTGTTTCTGATTATTGATTACCAATAACGGCATTCGTTATTACAACAACATGCGCTGACCGGGTGGATGGCTATGAGAACAAGGCCCGATCAGGCTGAAATTGACGTCAAATCGCTCTTACCTGTGGCCGGTTGGATTCCACAAAGAATTTCCCAGTTATTTGATCGCCATCTGGTAGATCGATATGTCCATTGGCTGATGCTATATTCCTTTACTGCATACTGAATTCGGCGTCGCAAAAAGTATTCCAGGCGATCTGGTGAAGCCATAGCTTCAGGCTAACAGAAAAGCTAACCCGGAGCGAAAAGAAAGTTGACACCATGTCTGAAACAAGGATTACTGCATTCTTGAGACAGCGCCACTACCAGGATCTGGCTGGTACTGCACTTTCAGAGTCCCAATATGCCTTTTCCAGCCAAAATACAGCTCTGTGACATTGAGTAGGATATTAAAATGGAATAAAAGCGGGCGGCTACGTGGCGTAGTGGGCAAGGCGCTCGCCACGAAATGCTGGAGATGCTGGGCTCGAACTGACATCAAGCTCCACATTTGCTTTCAGTTTAGCTGGTCGTCCGTACTAATACACATTGGCCGTATTAGGGGGTGGGAAACTGATGGGTGGGGATCGGCCGTTATGGACAGCGACTCCTACAGGTCGGTTGGTGCGCCTGCGCAGTGGAATCAGGAAGTGTCGGGGGCAGCGTGAGCCTCCCACGCGTTACTCCTCGCCACTAAGAGATCGAGCTGCGCAGGTGAAAAGATGCGACTGCTGTTACCTCAAGTACCGGAGGGGACTTGTGCTATGTATGACTTAGTCCACATTGCAGCCGGCTTGTGGGAGGCAAGAAACAGCGTCCGTGACAGGGGAGGGTTGAATTGGATGATACGAAATTGGGATGGGAGAAAATATAGAAAATGGGAGAAAAAGTGGATAAAAAAAAATGGAATAAAAGCAAAAACGAGTTTAACACGTGGTTGGCCTTCAAACGTCTGCTCCCAAACGCGTATATATACGTGGTTGGCCCCCGAACCAGTTAATAAGAGTTTATGGGTGTTGACTGTGAAGTCAGTTTGGACCATACTGTAGATGTCCACTAGGTGGCTCTTCTCTCCCAGCTGAATATCAGACTTTGTGAGGTGAACATTAAATATTTCTATTGTCTGAATGAATGTCTCTGCCAGATCTTTTCTAACATTTCAAAATCGAATGAATTGTTTGCAATCCCTATATTTTCAATATGACCTCAAGCATCACTGCTAAAGTGATGGCTCCAGTACTGAAATTATAGTCTTATGTTACCGTTACAACCACTGTCATCTGTCATGCTGATGCTGTCCAACTGCTAAGTCCGTTAGAAAATGGTCTCTCCTTTCTAACCTTATGTTCAATCAATCGTAACAGGTGTACTTTCCATGGAGCTAAAAAAAAAAGAACTCGACTGCCAACACTTTGGTTATGTAAACGTGTATTCCATCTATATGAGCATGTAGTGTCAGTTACATAACACTTGAATTCAAGTTCTCTGGTCGATTAACATGACAATATTCTAAGGCAGCGTATAATTTGTCTTCATTGTACATTCTGTGCATATGTATATATTTGTCTTCTCCGTGATTGTTTTGTGATTGCGGCCTGCCATCAACCCTTATTTCACCAGTTGGACCATCTGTGCTTTGTGGCTCTCGGGTCATTGACCCATCTTAAGTGTCTGTCTGTTGGGGTCAGCGGGTGTTGACCTTACAAGGAGAGGAATCGAAAGTAATTTTTAGTGAGTGCTCTCTCTGGACACAGACTTGATGTATGACATTGTATTGCACAAACCCCCCTGTCAATCAGGTGTTCTGCCATGTGGCGTGATTTGTATTGAAATGAAAAAATTTATCATTAGCTATCGACTATCTACAACTTAATACCATAGTTTGATTTCTAGGCTACAGTGGATCAGCTGTTGTCCATTACTCCATCTGATCTGTTAGACCTGAAGAAGTCAGTGGTTTTATATTTGCCATACAGTCTACATGTCATACAGCCTACATGTCATACAGTCTACATGTCATACAGTCTACATGTCATACAGTCTACATGTCATACAGTCTACATGTCATACAGTCTACATGTCATACAGACTATATGTCATACAGCCTACATGTCATACAGTACTGTACATGTCATACAGACTACATGTCATACAGTCTACATGTCATACAGCCTACATGTCATACAGTACTGTACATGTCATACAGACTACATGTCATACAGTCTACATGTCATACAGTCTACATGTCATACAGTCTACATGTCATACAGCCTACATGTCATACAGCCTACTGTACATGTCATACAGTCTACATGTCATACAGTCTACATGTCATACAGCCTACATGTCATACAGTCTACATGTCATACAGTCTACATGTCATACAGTCTACATGTCATACAGCCTACATGTCATACAGTACTGTACATGTCATACAGACTACATGTCATACAGTCTACATGTCATACAGTCTACATGTCATACAGACTACATGTCATACAGCCTACTGTACATGTCATACAGTCTACATGTCATACAGTCTACATGTCATACAGCCTACTGTACATGTCATACAGTCTACATGTCATACAGTCTACATGTCATACAGTCTACATGTCATACAGCCTACATGTCATACAGCCTACATGTCATACAGTCTACATGTCATACAGTCTACATGTCATACAGTCTACATGTCATACAGTCTACATGTCATACAGCCTACATGTCATACAGCCTACATGTCATACAGTCTACATGTCATACAGTCTACATGTCATACAGTCTACATGTCATACAGCCTACATGCCATACAGTCTACATGTCATACAGTCTACATGTCATACAGTCTACATGCCATACAGTCTACATGTCATACAGTCTACATGTCATACAGTCTACATGTCATACAGCCTACTGTACATGTCATACAGCCTACATGTCATACAGTCTACATGTCATACAGCCTACTGTACATGTCATACAGCCTACATGTCATACAGTCTACATGCCATACAGCCTACATGTCATACAGTCTACATGTCATACAGTCTACATGTCATACAGTCTACATGTCATACAGTCTACATGTCATACAGTCTACATGTCATACAGTCTACATGCCATACAGTCTACATGCCATACAGCCTACATGTCATACAGCCTACATGTCATACATCCTACATGTCATACAGCCTACTGTACATGTCATACAGCCTACATGTCATACAGCCTACATGTAATACAGCCTACATGTCCTACAGTCTACATGTCATACAGTCTACTGTACATGTCATACAGTATACTGTACATGTAATACAGCCTACATGTCATTCAGCCTACATCTCAGAGTTGAATGCCTTGCCACCTGCTCTTGTCTTGGTTCACTGGTTTCTATCCCTACCCACTGGCTTCCTCCCACATTGTTTACTCATGTCCACCGTTGAGAGCGGCAATAACACTTCCTTTTTTAATGGCTTTTCACAGAAGGCATCAAAGTGCAGCTGAACAAGCCCACTTCAGGCAAATATTGGATAGCTAACAACAAAGCAATAGGTGACAACAAATGAACACTCAACTTTTTAAAATACCCCCCCCCCCCCCCCCCCCCCCCGCGCTACATATACAGTCTACATATCACTACACCATGGCACGGTGGTGTAGTGGTTAATAATAATAATAAATTCAATTTGTACCGCACTTTATATTTGTGAAAATCTCAAAGTGCTACAGGAGATAAAGATAAAAAGTTAAATGAATAAAACAATTAAAATGAATAAAACAACCAATGAAATGGAAGAACATAAAAAATAAAATAATAATAAAAATTAATAGAAGTAACACTGAAGTTAACACTGTCACCTCACAGCTAGAAGGTCCAGGTTCTATTCCCGCTTGGGGACCAGGTTTCTGCGTAGCCAGGTACCCAGGTGGGGTACAGTATCTCCCAGGCCTTTCTGAGTGGAGTTTGCATGTTCTCCCCGTGCTCGCAAGGGGGAGCCTACATGTCATACAGTCTACATGCCATACAGTCTACATGCCATACAGTCTACATGCCATACAGCCTACCCCCCCCCCCCCCCCCCCCCTTTACATGGAACACATGGATCAGGCCTAATAAGTAGAAACTGTACTTGGGTATGTCTTACCACCATCTTCCTGGTCTATTTTGAATCCCCAACACTTGGTGGAAATGTAATGAAATACACCCACATTTATGTGTGTCTAATGCAGAAGAACTTGGCCTGTGTGGTTTGAAATAGTAAGCTTTTTGTGATAGTGAGGTGCATGTGTTGGCTTGGTAACCAGTCCAGTATCCAGTGGCAACAGTGGTCTATTGAGTATTTAGTAGCTCTGGATTGGCTGGTGTGCCCACCGCTCTTCCCGTGTCACCCAAGTCACTCCATATAGCGCTGTTTAATTGATGGGTTTGGGGGTTCTATAAGGTTTTGTTTGGCAGTCATAATTGTAGGTTTAAATTATAGCGTAATATACTGATACTGGTTATTATGACATTTTGACAGTAGGCTCGCTTGAGTTGAATTACGATTCACACAAAGGAAAAGGGCACCCAGGCGTTGATCTCACAATTGCTCTTTGTGTTGGAACAGCTTACTGTATTGGCCCGCAGGTGGTGACTCACTCTCTCTCTCTCTCTCTCTCTCAGGCTAAACACACAACCACAAGTATTCAAGTCCAAATATTCAATATTATTACTCCTTTTAACGATATAAACATATATACACACACACACAAACGTAAATATTTAAGTCAAAATATTAAATAATATTCCTCCTTTTAACAATATAAACATATACAGACAAACACAAATATTTAAGTCCAAATATGAAATAATATTCCTCCTTTTAATGATATAAACATACTATATACGCACAAGCATACATATTTTAAGTCCAAAAAATAACCTTCCTCTTTTGGGTATTGTGCAGTGAGAACATTGGCTTTGTTTCCAGAATGCGTCCATTCTTGGTCTTGTTGTGGCTGCTGGGGTCCCATCTACAGTGTGTCTGAAGGTATCCAGTGGGACAGAAGCAGACAGACACAACAATGATAAGCGTCTTTTGTCTCAGAATGCTGCCTGTCAACCCCCTCAGCCCCTCCCCGTTTAGGCGGTTGTTACAGAGAGGGCAGATGGCTCATTACCATAAATAGGACAGAGAGAGAGAGAGAGAGAGAGTGAGTGAATGAATGAGAGAGAGAGAGAGAGTGGGGCCACGCACACCAACCAAGAGGACCACGCCGCCCAAGACCCAAGGAAATGGGAATCCGTTGCTAGGAGAGAGAGAAAACAGCTCTACGGCAACACAAAGCTGACCCCCCCCCCCCCCCTTCGACCTGCATCTCATCTCAACTCCCGCCCCCCCTTGCTCGCTCTCCCCGCTCTGGGGACAGAGCACGCCTCTGCCGGTCAGGGACAGATGGTCGATGGGCCCCAGCATCTCTACCACTGGCCACTAAGCCAAGCACAGTGAGAGCTGGCAGGGCTAAATCACACCTTTCTCCCATCCAGCCTATGAGGAGCATGGAACAGGAAGCGCCAAAAAAGCCCAGGCCACCGTCTAAGAATAGAACAGACCCACACCTGTTGCCCACAGGAAAGGTAGTCCAATGGTTTATTATTCATCAAAGAGTTGGTCTTTGGAATATAGTCTTGTGTACTTTTCAGATCGATCTTGCTTTTCTGGAGATTGGATTCAAATTTATTGTCATTATACAACACAAGTACAGTACAACGAAAATAAGTTTGGCATCCAACCAGAGAGCAAATGTAGCAGTACAAGTGCAACAGCAATATACAATGTAGGCCTACAGGTGGTTAAACTTGGTACAAAATATACAAATTAGTACTACTGAGTGTAGTGTAAAGATAATCAAAGGTTGTCTGTTCTGTCCGTTTCTGTTGCTTATTGGTTTGCTGTTATACACATGCAGACAT
Source organism: Notolepis coatsorum (assembly GCF_963971535.1). Classification (NCBI taxonomy): domain Eukaryota; kingdom Metazoa; phylum Chordata; class Actinopteri; order Aulopiformes; family Paralepididae; genus Notolepis; species Notolepis coatsorum. The sequence goes on along the minus strand of NC_140173.1, from coordinate 6,766,833 downwards.
TATAGAACAGTTTGTAGTTTACTCCACAGCATATAGGGTGGAGGCAGAGTAGTTCTTGTTACGTGAGGAATTTAAGTCAATATATTATTACCCAAAACAATAGCACATCTGCTCCGGCTAGACCTCTGGTCCAGAGGCCTCGTACAGAAGGGGAAGTGGAATAATAGGCAGATAAGCCAGAAGAATCTCGTTTAGCAAAAGGGGGAAACGTCAGATGTTTCCTCATAGTTTATTCAAATCTGTTTGGTCATTGCATCCTGAATTGTGAATCTGACATCCTTTGTCATGAAGAATATAGTTTGTTTTGGAGTTTGGACACGTCTAGACTCCAGAACTCTAGACTCTTTGTGTTGTTGGAGTTATTAGGTTCTTTCTGACATGTTGGTCAAAGATTATTAGAGTTATTTATATAATGTAGGTATATAATGTAGGTCTTCACGAAACATGCATTTACATTTTTTTTGTTTTTAGTATGTAATTATTTTTGCTCTATGGGATATGAAAACCTTTTAAGCTCAACTACCGCAAAGCTAATCTGTGCATAGAGTTGTGTCCTAGACGGACAGGCAGCACTGAAGCAAAGTGTGACAGGACTCTTATATGCTGCTGGAGCAGTGATGGAGGATGGAACAAGAGCAAACAAGGGGAGAAGAGAAGAAGCAGGGTCTTGAAGAAGGAAGAGAGAGAGAGAGCGTGTGGCAAGCAGCATGACAAGCATGCAGAAGAGGCAGTGCTGTCCCACCTTCCCATCCTGCACACCCCTCTCTCTCTCTCTCTACTCCTCCATGCTTCATTGCCCTGTGCTCAGCCAGGCACAGAGAGCTAGCGCACGACTTCCCTCCCTGACACTGCAGCCATGTGCCAGCTCACCTCAGAGCCTCACACACAGGCCACAGGGGTCACACTTGCTGCCTTGTAGCTACTGCACATACTACACATAGCACACATAGTACGCACATAGTACTCATAGTACACACATAGTCCCTTCTCCTGCCCACATCACAACAGCAGTTTCGTTTACAGTAGGGTATCAGTACCAGCATCACTAACGGTAGAGAAAGGTTACTGTGTAACCGATTCATAGATGTACCTTCATTAATAACTTCCATCAGGGTATGTTGGAGTGTCAACAAATACACGTTCACTGGATTTCACATTTGTTTTGTCTATTCAAAGTATAAGTCCAAAAATAAATAAATAAATAAATAAAAAGCTCTCATGACCACACTACATGTCTTGTAGCCATGCAGAAGCTAATGATTTTTTAATACACCATCTGTACACACAGCAGACAGCACAAGTGGTAGGTTTGCACGCATGCACCCTGCTGGAGGAACAATAGGGAGCCCTCGCATGTGGCATACTAGCCCACCATAGAGCTGATGGTGCCAGATAACACTGCTAGGCACAAGACTACTATTGTCCCAACAAGATAAAGTGCACTTGTGACCGAATGGTGGTGAGGGGGGGCTGTGGGGGCGAGATGCTGTGAAAAGATAGTGGGATGTGTGGAAGAAACAAAAGGGTGTTGGTGTGTGTGTGTGTGTGTGGTGTCTGCTGTTTACAGTGGAGCCCTCGGTCTTGAACTTAAACCTGACCTCTTTCCTCCTCTTCCACTTCACTGTTAATTGACTTCCAGAGGTGTTCATTTGCCTGCATGGGGCAGTCGTTACCAGGGAATAACCAAATTTAGCCGGGCAATAGAGGAGCCGTGGATCAATGGGCTAATTCAATTGGCCCCCGCGTGTGGCGTATTGTCAAGTATAGGGGCCATTTTTCCGGGGCCTATGTGAGGGAGCCATTCTCCCTCTTTTGCAGTTTTAGTGTGGTTGAAATAGCAAAGAGATACTAGTGTCATGTGGTAAACAACAGAACAGGCACTTTGATGACGCTGTGCTGGATTCCCAAGCATAAAAGATGCCAAAGATTATATTAAAATGTATTATCATTATACAGCACAAGTACAGTACAATGAAAAGAGGTTTGGCATCCAACCAGAGTGCAAATGTAACAGTAAAGTGTAATGGTGATATACAATGTACAGGAGATTAAACTGGGCATAAAATATATTAACTAGTACTACTGAGTATAGTGCTAATCAGATGTATGTACAGAGTGGTAGTGTTAATATGTACAGTGATACAGGACACTATGGTAGTAAGTCATACTGGCCAGCAGTGTAACTAGTGAGAGTAGGTAAGGGATATGTACAGATATAGATATAGAATTGACAGATTATGTAAAAAGGATTATATGCAGGTATGTATAGACGGATGTGGATAGATACCTGTATATACACGGTAAGAATACATTTCAAAGTATTCTGTTGTACCTCTCGTGAATCTCTGGCCATGCTCTATGCGTGTACCTATCCAGCTGAATGGACTTAGGCCCCGGAGCCCATTGACTCAGTTTTACTGTCAAACAGTGACCTCTAGGCAAAAGAGCCCCGCTTGGTATTGCACTTTGTTTACATTCTCTTTTTGTTTTGGTCTGATTTGTGGGTTGGACTTGGGAGTGAGGAGAGGGGAGTGCATGCTATTGCTTCAGGCTCTTTCCAAGAGAAGCCTGGAGAGATTCACAGTATAATAATTTACAAGACTTCAACCCACACATCAGACCAAAACAGAAAATGTAAACAAGGTGGCGAAATGGCCTAGAGGTCGCTGTTTGACGCCATTACAGATTCTGCCTTTAAGCACAAAAAGGGAAAATGCTCTCAAAGAGGGTTTCCTTTCTCATTGTTGCCACCTCCTTGCAAATGCAGTGAGCCAGTGAATCTTGGCACACTTGAACTAGTAGATTGTCCCTTTTGTTATGGGTATATCCGCTTGGTGAAGTCCCCCCACCACATTACAGGGAGTAATAAATGTCTTATACCGTGACTCACACTTCCCCTCTACTGAGCATAGCATAGAAATATAGTCTTACCAATCAAAGTTAACTGTAAACTGGGGGAAAAAAGGCTTACTAAACACCCAGTTTTACAGTCATGTCTTATTAACCAGTTGAATCCTTTTTTTATTGCAGCATGTAAAGATGTCTTGTCCTTAGTTCACGATACAGGCATTCTCTTCCTTCCCGACTACCGGAATGAATCAACACCTCATAAAGGCCTAGTACTGTTTACATAGTCCAACCTGTGCAAATAATCTGAATCAATACAGAATTACAGTATATTTGTTTGGCTGTCTCCCGGTGAGTGTGTTCCACTTGCCCTGCGCTGTGGAGTGTTTTACTGCCGTGCTGCATTAAAGAAGGTACTTATCATCTCACAGATAAGAGACGACCAGCAACTGCTGACACAATTCATAAGGCTCTGCTTAGCACAAAGCATTGTCAAACACGGGGGCTTCTGTGGGCAAACAGACTCGATCGTGGATCATAACTGCAGGCGAAAGGAAGAGAGGAGCCTCCGGGGAGATGGACCTGAAGAACAAAAGGCAGTGTTGTGTAGAAACTAAACAAGTTGACAACGCCCTGTTGCTCTACTCCACTACTACTCTGACTGTCAGAGGGGACGTACGTTGACACCGTGTCTGTGTACGAAAGATTAAACTGAACACTGCCAACTGAATGTTATGAAGGAGTACCCTGTGTTGGGAAACTGCTCTAAAACTATAGTTTGCCAAACTACTAGCTACTTCACAGTGAGAAGTAGTTAAACTAAATCGTACCTACTCTAACTTGTCAAACTAAAACTATTTTGAATAAGTACAGTAGTTTAACTACATCCAAACTACATGGTGGAAAATTATCACAACCTGAGTCTGGAATCTCATATATTTACATGGAGCAACACCTGAACTGACACTGAGTAAGTGTGTGTGTGTGTGTGTGATTTAGTAACTGACAGACAGGACCCCACTGGAACCAGTGGTTCAAGTTTCAAGTTTTGTTTTTATTTGTCACATATAATGTACATTACAGTGGAATTCTTGGTTCTGTATGAGCCTCCTGAGATTGTGCTTCATACAGTAAAAAGAATAAAGGCCAAACACTATACAAAATATATAATATACAAAGTAAAGTACAATGTAAAGTACAAAGTGAAGTACAAAATGCAAACAATAAAGTGAATTTTGCTAAAAGCGTTCGTGTTGCTCACCTGGACACGCTACTATTTCCAATTCAAAGGTATATAATGGGTATTATGAATGCATGAAAGGGGGGGGGGGGTCGTTTTTTGATGCTTTGATCGTCAGCAACGGCATACGTTTTGGAGTACGTTACATATAGGGCTGGGCGATATGGCCTCTAAATGATATCGCGATATTTTTTGGCCATATCACGATACACGATATATATTGCGATATTTTGACATTTCCTCTAAAGCACTTAAAAATGCTTGATTTAACCCTTTGATGCATACAGTCACGCCAATATGATGATAATAATAAGTCCCTGCAAAATATGTTTCCATTATTAAACCATGAAGATGCTTTAAAAAATAATTAAATGAAAATGTACTAAGAGTAGTCTACTGACACACTAATAAAAAAAATTATTTACATCTAAGACCATTTATATAAAAACTATTGGGTGCCTAAGACTTTTGCACAGTACTGTGTTTTCTATCCACTTTAGCCAAACACACACACACATATATATAAGCCTTACAAAGGGATAATGGCTTATAGCAGACTTAATGATTTTAGAATATTTCAGATAATGAAATGAAATGTTTATATCATCAACTATCCAGTTAGTATTTATACTGTAACGTTTGGCCACTTTAAATCATTGAATAGAGAGAGAGAGTATAAGATGTCACACTCGAATGTAAACACAGGAAGTTGAACACACGGAGATTGAAACTGGATGCAAGAAACGAATAACCAATAAATATGAAGTTATCTGTTGTCAAGCGTCGTCAATATAACCCACCCCCTTTTCCCATGAATGGAACTAGTGTCGTGGAGTCCGCTTTGAGCTAACGCTAGCAGCTAAGAGCTAGCAGATAAGAGCTAACGCTAGTTAGCTTAGCCTATTATGGTTTAACTTAGCAGCTAATGTTAGCCCATTGCATGTCATTGAAGGTCCGCGCTGGTCTGTGTAATGAAATTACAATTGCATGTCATTTAAGGTCCGTGCTGGTCTGTCTATAATGAAATGAGAGGAACGCTCTGCACTAAAGCAAGTCTCATATCAGCCGCGACGTGACAACATATACTCGATGTTCACTATATAGTAATTTACTACATTTCACGTAGAACAAGCCGCGATACATCGAGTATACTCGATATATCGCCCAGCCCTAGTTACATATTCGTTGCGATCGATGTGAAATCATGGTTGGATCAAAGTAGGATTGATGTCATATAGTCCTTACCTTTTACGAGGAGGTATCCCAAAAAGAAGATTCCAATTGTCTGATCGCGATTTCCAGTATTGGTGTCCATTGGGTCCCCGACATAATCCGGCACAACACATGCATCGAGGGGCCATGGACGTATTCCAATGTGATCGGGTGAACCGCTAGGCTTGCCTGGACCAAAATTCTCCGCCCGGAGGAAATTAGATGTAACACCCTTTGTGAAAAAAGGTTTCAAAGGGTGGGCGATACTGCCACCTAGCAGGATGCGGCCGGTATTGCACTCTAGCGATCTCAGAATGATTTCCTATGGTAACACAGAGGTCCGTGACATTGCATAGAATTAAAAAATCAAATAAAAGAAAAAACGATGAAAACCCGACTATACTCGGGTATGGCGCTCAACCGCTGGCGAGATAACCCGACTATCATCGGGTCTGGCGCTGAATGAGTTAACACAACATGCTCTACTCCTAATTTTGGGTACAAAACCACATACGGTACAGCATGCAAAACAAGAACTGTATTAAGTTGTATACTAGTAGATAAATGCATCAGAATGTTGGCTATTCGTTGTTGAAATGTATTGTTCATCTTTGCTGCATATGAAAATGAAATGTTCATTGTTGAATCATCTTGTTGAGTGTTTTTTTTGCACACTGAACTGCTGTTTAGCTAAAGCAACACGACAAACATCTGCTCCGTGTTAGAAAACCACCACACACTTGTGATGCAGTGCTACTAAACTGACCCATGTTGTTGAAGGTAACAAGATCTGACTGCAAACATGGGTCGAAGCGATTCAATGATCTGCACGTCTGATAATAAGCATTTGAACATCGTACTTAATATGAGGTGGCTATATTCTAAGAATTCCATGTGTGAATTGTCAGTTTGGCATTTTGTGTGTCCAGTTTAGCACACTGGAAATGCTGTTGTGAAAAGTGCAACCATAAAAAACTGCATTAACCCTCATGTTGTGTTAGGAATTGGCACCACTGACTGTTGTTAGCGGGTCAATGTTGACCCGGGGTCTAACTCAGTCCTGACCACTAAAAAGAAAGGAGTATCACTCAATATAGTTAATACTACATCCTAACTAACATTATATGCATTCATAACCATATAATCCCATTGTAATTTGATTTTATGGCCCCCGAGACACATCATGTCCCTTATTTTTAAGATGAAAATGAGGTTGTTCAATCATAATATACTAAATGTGAAACCCATAGATAATAATGTTTTCTGACTATAATAGAACAATATTAGAATATAATAAAAGTTTAACATATATATATATATATTAATTATAGTTACATTGGTATATCTATGTAAAAAAGCCCTCAGCTCTGAAATATAGGGGGTCTGTGATAAGATAATGATACATTTTGTACCTTACTGTAAATTGTACCTAAATTGTACCTCATCCCATTTCTGCATTGTACTGTACAGTATATAGTATATTGTATTGTAACTCAGTTACTTTTCTACTCTGCATTGTACATTGTATATATGTATATATTGAACACTTTTTGTCTACGTACTTGACTTCTATTTTATACTTACTATACTTTTTATACTTATCTATTTTTATCTAGCACAATCTCTGGAGCAAAACAGAAAGAAGCATTTTATATAAAAGTATTCTGTACTTCTTCTGTATGACAACTAATAAAGAAACTTGAAACTTGTATCGGAAAGTGTGGTTCACGTGGGGGGATGGGCACATAAGCGCGGGGAAGAGGAGACACCTAATTGACCCGTCTCAAAACCCTGCCCCTTTTCTTGATCCTCCAATCACAACTGTCGCTTACCTCGGACAAACCAAGTTTGTCCGAGGTAAGCGACAGTTGTGATTGGAGGATCAAGAAAAGGGGCAGGGTTTGAGACAGGTCCATTGTTCAGTCTGAAAGGGGTTCACGTCAGAGTCATGGTTCACGTGAGGTAGAGAGTGTGCGTGTGTGCGTGCGTGTGTGCATGTGTGTGTGTGTGTGTGTGAGCAAAACAGGTGTCAAGTCAGGTCAAGTTTATTTGTATCAACATCTCCATTTGTTGTGGAGAAAGGGAGTGAAGGTGGGGTCACACCTGTATTGTACTGCGAGAAAATGTTTATTCCCGTGGACGGAGGAAGGGGGTGGGGGAGGGGTCACATACTGTATGAGTTTTGTATAGTTTTACCTGTATAGTATAGTTTTACCTTGCCGGGTCAAGAATGACCCTAACACCACAGTCGTACCTTTTTTTCTGCAGATACCTTCAGAATTTTCAAAATGGTGAAACATAGTTTTGCCGTGCTTATATATGTGTTGTGGAGGATATCATAAAGCCTTGTTCTAATAAAATCAACTACATGGTAGCTATTACATATTATAACCTTGAAACGGGTCGCTGGAGACCCTAACACCACATAAGGGTTAAGAAGCTGGTGTTCAAATTGCTATGTATGTTTCATAAGGTATGTAGAGCATGATACTATTCAGTACATGGAGTGTAGTATGCCCGGCGTACTACATACAACACATACCTGGTAGACTTTTGCACACAGCCAGAAGTGGCAGTTGTGTTTGCTTATGAAATATCTGTGCGGACTGGAAACGGAGATGATGACACCGGAGACAGCTTAGCGCAAAGCATTGTGGGATAGAAATCTTGTCGCAACGATCTGCTCCACACTTCAAACATTGGTCCATTATTTTGTATTCATGCAAATCGCTTTTGCATACTGTATGTGCATACTAATAGATCACATACTACTGAAAATGGTAGACAAATCTTAGTGACTGATTTGACTTTGTGTCTGGTGTCTCTGTGTTATTAATCGCACGTCTTTACAGCAGGTGGCTTCTCCATAGACATGCTGATGGGATTCTTGTCCTTATGCAAATACCCCCTGCCTGACCGCTGCACGGGCCTTCCTTATCTATGGAAATAAAGGTGAATAGCATGAACGTTAAGTACTGTGGGTGTAACGGTGTATGTGTGTGTGTAATGTATGTCAACTTGTCTGTGTGTGTTATTGTGTATCTGTCTGTCTGTCTGCGCATGTATCTTGACACTCTACAATCTGTTTTGCAATTTTGTTTTGGCAGTACTGGAGCAGCGACACTTTGACAACACACTACAAGGACAACATGACCTCACATAGTGTAAAGAGACGGAGCAAGACATGGGATAGTTAGTACTTACTGTACATAACACACTACATAGTGTGTAAAGACAGAGCAAGACATATGATAGGTTGTACTTACTGTACATAACACACTACATACAGTGTAGACAGGTATAGGATAGATTGTACTTACTGTACATAACACACTACATAGTGTAAGGAGACAGAGCAAGACATAGGATAGATTATACTTACTGTACATAACACACTACATAGTGTAGACAGAGCAAGACATAGGATAGATTGTACTTACTGTACATAACACACTACATAGTGTAGACAGAGCAAGACATAGGATAGATTGTACTTACTGTACATAACACACTACATAGTGTAGACAGAGCAAGACATAGGATAGATTGTACTTACTGTACATAACACACTACATAGTGTACACGCTGCACACTGATAATATGTGCATCAGTCATTTTCATAGGCATACTCTCAAAAACTCCATATCCCGGTTTGCATTGCTTGGACTTAACTTGGACTTGACCAAACTTGATGCCCTCACACCTGAGAGACAGAATGACAGTGTGGACACTACAGTACCACATAATAAAGCAGTGCTTGCCAATGTTTTCAGTGAAACATTTGTACTTCAGTCTTCAGGACCAGTGAAACATTTGTACTTCAGTCTTCAGGACCAGCCACCAGCACTGGCGCCACCATCTTCAGGGACCATTGATTGATTGATTGATTGAAAACTTTAACTTTAACAGATTGCAGAATGGGTACAATACAGTACGGCTCAATACCATTTACCCTGTTACTCTGAATACACATGGGTTTGCACCCAAACTACATTAAATACAGAAACGTTGCTTACATACGTCAGTTAACAAGGCTAGGGGACGCTCTGCAATACCCCAGGGACCAGCACACGCCCCTGGCCCTGGGTCTGAGAAAAGCCCTTGTATGTTGAAGTACTCTTTAGAACTTTGAGATGCAATAACCAACAGGCTTATATTGAGAACCCATTTATAAAATGTTCAGCACAGCAAGGAGTTAAATGACGGCTGTGTTTGTGTTTAAATCCATGTTTCATACTCCAGAAAGCCAAGGAGGCGTGTGAAGGCAGGATATAGAGGGCTGGGGGGCGGAGCAACAACAACAAAGGGAAGAGGATAGGTAGAATGAAGAGTAGTGAACAAACAGGGATTGTCATTAATGGAGACTTTTATGAGCTCCTGACTGGCTGAAATGGAGTGTTGAGCGCGTGCTGTGGCTCTTATCGGCTAGAGCCGGCAGTGTGTGGGGGGTGAAGGAGGTGTGGAGGCAGGGTGGTGGTGGTGGCGGCGGTGGTGAGAGAGCCTTGACACTTGCGCTCCGTAAAAACGGCCTGATTCATTTTCCGCATGAGAGAGTCTCGCTGGGGCGGCATCGGGCCGGCCAGGCCACACAGATTTATGGACCATTAAAGCTGTGGGGGCTCCTGACCACTATGCCACCAAGGGGCCCTTCACACGCCTTCACACGCCTCAGACACCGTGCTGCAACCTCCTCATTCATACTCACACTACTCTCCATCACAATCCACCTCCTCCTCTACCTCCTCCTCTCAACCCTTGACCACTTTTTCACAGCTCTGGTGGACTCCTCCTTTTAGTCCCTAATCCAATCATTCCTCCTCAGATTTCCCTTATTCTATTACACCGTTGTATGTGTGGCGTGGTCTGCGTTTTGTTAGTGAGTTAGGTGTTATTCTCATCTGTGCATGCATCCGTTCATCGGTACCCATTCCTACAGTCACCACAAGTGTCTCTAATGTGGGATCTTTTCAAGCTTTCATTTTCTTCTCTCATATTGCCAAATACCCCTACACAAATTGAAGGCTAATTTGACTCATCTGTTATGTAGTCTAACGCAGGTTTTTCCGCCTTGTTCTCTCATATTTCCAATACGTACATTTGTTTCAAATACATTAGCAGTCCGTGTGGACTGTGTTGTACGGTCCAAGGCACGCTCTGTAGAAGAGTTACGAGCATCAATGACAGTGGTCAGTGGGGCATGTTGCTTTAGCCTAACAGTTTTAAAATCAGATTAGCATCATCGCAGGCACACAGACTAATGGCTCTGTCTTTTCAAGGCATCCTCAATCAGGGGGCTCTGTTGCCCTGGTGATTGCCATACAGTATCTCGTTCTCCTCTCTCATTTGCTGGCTTTGCAACTTCATCATCCCTAGGAGTGATACTGGGAGGGAGAAAATGGGGCAGTCTATACGTCGCTTGCCCGGCCCTAAGAATAGCTCTGCGTTGCATGGAAATGATGCCACGGCAACCTGAGCAAAGACTGCATACAGTGAATGAATATGATGTACTCCAGGGTCTCTGACGGTGGTCATAAATCATTTCTTCCTTCTTAAAACAATCCCATAAAGGAGCCCCTACAGTTTCTATGCACAAGCCATGACATCCTTCTGTGGAGAAATGGAACGACACAACACGTGCTTCGTGGCAGGTCAATATGAATAATAATGATATTTTTTTCATTCTTAATCAGCGTTATGTGTGAGTGTGTGTGTGTGGGGGGGGGGGGGGGTATGTACACATGCATTCACATGATGTACTTAAATTAACCTGTGAATTACCGTTCTTTATAAAGATGAATGAACTTGTCGTAATTGGCCGTGGAAGCTTTATTGGCTAAGGATATCAAATTCAAAGAAAAGACCTGAGAGAATCAGTTAAGGATGTACTCTGACTCCAGAACAGCCATTGACTCACTAGAAAGCCTGTTTGTCCAGTTAACAGACATGAAGCGAAACAGGGTGTGTGTGTCAACAGCGATGCAAAAGCATTTTACAGCATTGCAGCATGGTGTCTGTTTGAGCCAGGTCCACACACAGGAAAACCAAACAGGCTATTAGATTGGTCTGCAGAGGGCTACTGAAGTAGGCCATACAGTGGACTGAGGTGATGAGTAACTTTGTTTTGTTTTTTCGCTCTGAGGAGAGCCTATCACCCTGCTGCTAGAGTCACAGTTTGGTGTAAGCTCATTGACGGCCAAAGAGGCTGCTCTCCACAGAAAGCTGGGCAAAGAAACACCAGCCAGTCAGCACCCGCCCTGCTAGTCTTCACTAGGATACAAGCAGACCATTCACATTAAAGGGTAAGTTCATAATTTTGGACCCCTAGCCCTATTTCCTACTCATCAATGATGTTGTCGAGGGGTAGTGTCATTTCTCAGCACAATCCATGCTGTGCTTCATACCGGATACCCAGCTTCTCCTTAGAGATGTAACGTTAATGGGGCCATTGTAAAAAGCCTACTTGAACAAGCTTAGTTCTTTGCTTTGAGTGCACTGTGGAGTAGGTTTCAGCTCATGTCTTTATACAGACTGAAAGGTGGTCCCATTACTTTACATTAGTTCTGTGGCTTACTAGCCAGAGCTGCGGGTATTCAATTGGAAGAACAAAGATGAGAGCTGAGACTTTTTTTTTATCCACTTTTTCTCCCATTTTCTATATTTTCTCCCATCCCAATTTCGTATCATCCAATTCAACCCTCCCCTGTCACGGACGCTGTTTCTTGCCTCCCACAAGCCGGCTGCAATGTGGACTAAGTCATACATAGCACAAGTCCCCTCCGGTACTTGAGGTAACAGCAGTCGCATCTTTTCACCTGCGCAGCTCGATCTCTCAGTGGCGAGGAGTAACGCGTGGGAGGCTCACGCTGCCCCCGACACTTCCTGATTCTACTGCGCAGGCGCACCAACCGACCTGTAGGAGTCGCTGTCCACAACGCCCGATCCCCACCCATCAGTTTCCCACCCCCTAATGCGGCCAATGTGTATTAGTACGGACGACCAGCTAAACTGAAAGCAAATGTGGAGCGCTGGGCTCGAACTGACGAGCCCAGCGTCTCCAGCATTTCGTGGCGAGTGCCTTGCCCACTACGCCACGTAGCCGCCCCTCCGAGAGCTGAGACTCTTATTGATCAACATCATTTTTTTTTTATCCTTTATTTATCCAGGAATGTCCCATTGAGATACAAGATCTCGTCTTCCAGGGAGTCCTGACCTGGTAAATAGGAAATAGGGCCAGGTGTACAAAATGATGAACTTACCCTTGAGCAGTAGTCCCTTATTGTGTTGTGGGTGTAATAATACATCTGAGTCATGAAAAAAAACATACATGGAAAAAAAGAAATCCCTGAAGAACCCTGTGTCAATTGGTTAAGCTATGGTTCTCCAGTGTCCCAGGTGAATGCATGTTTATGGATCCAATTCCGTTGTATCTTGTCAAGGAGGCCTAAACTACAAACACTGCACAAGCACGTGTTCAACTACTACAATTCGTAGTTTTGTAGGCTATATATCATGGGATTATTGCTCCCCAGGGCGGCAGGGCCCCTTCCGCCTCATGTCCCTTACTGCTTGCACCCCCTGTATTGCTTGTGGTGTGTGTGTGTGTGTGTGTGTGAAATAGATGAATCTGATTTACTATCATATTCACTTACATCAATTTATAAATGATCACGTCACCGTTCCCTACTACAGTCAGTATCTATCACAATTTACTATCAGACAAGTATGTTTGAGATTGGGGGTGAGGGGGCTAAAGGAAAAGCTCTTTCCTCGTTCCTCGTTGAAGGCATTAGAGGCAGCTGGCTAAAAAAGTGAAAGCAATGCACATTGCACGGCGCTGTAAAACAGGATGGCGTGCGAGTTCGCAGAGCTTCTGCGCTGCGGCAGTTGCCAGGGGATATGGGAAGGGGAGGGGTTTTGATTGGCTGAAGTGGGTTTGTTGCCATGGCGACGGCGAGGGGTTTGGTAGCGTTGCCGTGCGCTGTGATGTGCGCGGCGCTGCGTGTCTGAGGAAGCAGCTGCTGATCTGATCTCTGACATTGTGCGAGACGAGAGGCATCGGAGAATAAGCTGTAACACACATTTCCCCCCACGTCGCTTTAAGGCACAGCGTGCATGAATGTGAGTATTTGAGCATGTTTTTTCCCCTAACTATTGTATGTGAAATATCGCTAAAACGGGGGTTGTTGTTTCCCGCCGGGGAAGCGTAAAGTAGAAAATGTAGTCAAGTGACTTTGATAAGAGCAGCCAGCATGGCAGATCAAGAAGCGACTGCATGTGGCCACAGCTAGCTAACGTTACCCTTATTCTGTTCTTTGAGTTCTTGGCTTTGCCTCGGAACAGTGAGTGGACTGTTGTTTCACACCGTCGTGGCAAATGCAATAGTAACAACAACCGAAACGTCTACCATAGTAGCTAAACACTATACTAGCTATATTTATCTCTTTACTTCTTCCGCGAACTAACATGACGTCGACAACTGCGAACACGTTTCAACCCCGCGATCCGATAGCTGCTAACGTCGCTCCGACCAAACTTGTCGAGCAGCTAACTAACCAGATATATATCTATTTGAGCTCGACGACGACTAACGTGACCGAGAAAAACAAGTTGAACATAATGTCAGGAAACGTAGCGAGGTGGTTGAAGAGTGTTACCTTTCCCCATATATGTTGTAAACTTGTAACATAATAGTAGAGCGTGACATGGGTGTATAGTGTTGAACTTTGTCCAATTCTAGCGTTTGATTTGTAGGCAGCGCGCGTGGGGATGCGACGAGCCGCTCTAGAAGCTCGAGAACTTTGTGCGCGACGCGACACTCACTGCTTGTTGTGTTTTCCATCCGCGCCAGGTGAGTGCTGTTGTTGACCCAGTGGGATTGAATCAATTCAACAATGGGGGGACCCTGATGTAAACAAGACGAAAGTCTTTCTCTGGCCCTACATCCCCTTAACAATTGTATGTATTGAGCTGTACTGTACTGTACCCATTATGCAATCTGTTAATAAAGTTATCAATCAATCAATCAATCAAACGACAGGCAGCCCACCCTCAACTTGATAGTGATACTCACAATAGATCACGATAGCTTACACACACACACACACACACACACACACACACACACACACACACACACACACACACATATATATATAGTATATATAGTTCACGAGGCGCATAGAGTAGACGGACTGCCCTCGTACTCCATAAGTAGTTCAAAGGTTGATGCTGGGTATCAGTACCAGAGAGGCCAGGAGGCTGTGTACTAGCTAGCTAAGCACATGATGTAATGGATTATCACAAGATTGTCCCAGATACAGAATGCTCTCTCCAAACAATGTCTGACTGTTGTTGGCAACGTATTTATATTTAATTCAGCTTGGGTAGGATTAATATAGGCCTATGTTTTATAGTTAAATGTTATTTATTTTCTCTCTCGTCCTGTGTTGTTGGCTGTGTTTTACTCTGTGTGTGTGTGTCTGTGGTAATTGTACAGTTAGACTTTAAAAAAAAAAATTACATGAAAAAAGTGATGGAGAAGTGCAAGTGTTTGCTGTTATTTTGCACTGCAAGGTCGTGACATAATGGGTGACCGACATTGTTGCCTTCTCACCGAACAGATGTTTAGGCCCCAGTGATGAACCAAAAACAAAGGAGACAGGGGATTAAAGAAAAGAGAATCGGAGGTGATCACCCTGCAGTTATTTCAGTGGCAGGAATCCATGGCCACAGTGTTGTGTACTAGTGTAGGTTTGAGCCATCTGTTGTTGTTGTTTGTGGCATTGTGGGTCTTTTGTATTTATCCAAATGTACGCACTTGTGTGTGCAGAGGCTACTGAAGGGTAAGTATTTTTGCCTCCCAGAATAGACGAGGACATGCTTACTTTACAGGCATTCATTACTATAAATAAGTCTCACCATAGTCCAGTAACGCTACTAATGCTGCCGTGAAATGACTTTTTGCAAGAAGTGCACAGTGCTGAAATATTGTCACAAGTGGAGGAGGAGGGGGGGTCATCTTGGCTTGTACGCCATAATAAGGTTATTTAGATTGCTGGCGTGAGAGTCTCTAAATTGTTCTGTGTTTTGATTTGCAGTGGACGAGTTATTCCATAGACTGAGAGCCTTGTTCATTTAATTAAGAGGTGAACTAGAAAGCCAGCTGCTCAATCTTGGTGAATATTCTGGTATTTTCCTGTGAGGCCGCTCGCAGGGCAGGACGTAGCCTAGCCTGTGTTTTTCTAATATTTACCTGGAAACGTAATGCATACTTGTTTTTACATTGATACATGAGATATAATATGGTTGTTGGTATACTATTATTATATCCGTTACAAACTAAAATGGTAAATGGGCTGCTCGCGCTCAATATTGTGCTAATTAGTCGGCGAGGTCGAGGCAACTTGTCTCCCTGACAACCGACACATTCTTCCCTGTCACAGCAGCGTATGTTCATTCATAGAATCGACCACATCAGTATCAACGCTCAAGCGATTCCAAGTTTTCCTACTCTTAAAAAGCTGACAAACACTGTCCACGCTGTTTCTTGTCGATCGTCCAAAATGCGCCGGTGGCCGCAGGTCTGAAGCAGTTTGAGGTTGTCTGGTCCTCAGTTAGATTGTACAAGCAAGCCCCAACAGCTGATTCAACATACAGCCTAGAATCACTGTCAGCAGTTGATGGGCAGAACCAGCCACAGAGTTGTTGACTCTTCTAAACAGTTGTAGTGCTGCTAATGCTATAGCCAACCTGTATCTGGTATACAAGAGTAAAACGTGGGTGACATTAAGGAGTTCCCCTGATCTTCACACGCACCCAATTTCTGTTTAGTTTCACAAGTTCCCTTAAATTGATTTGAGCCAGAGTCACACATCTGGTTTGGCCTAATGACATTTGATTAACCTCACTGTTTTATTTCATTGCTGTTAGCTGCTCACTTGGGAAATGGCTACAGTAGCTTGTTGCTAGATATTGTTTTTTACTGTTGTTATTTTTGTGTAGACGCAGAGCAAGTCCTGCTTGAATTGGAGCATCTGAAATGCCTCCTCCCTCCCAAACGTCCTTTGCAAAATAGGACAGATTTGACTGATTTTCTATCTTGAATAATCTTGATTATACTATCCAAAGTCTAACTGCAACACCACCATTCTGACATGTTAGTTGTACACTGCAAAAAAAAAGTCGTACCATTTTAACACGTCTCTAAAACCCTTAAAACAGCTCTTGATTGTATCACCTTTTTTTACTGAAATGTTGCTCCATTGTGCTGTAATCCAGCAACATTTGTAAGTATTGGGCTATATTACGGTACGGTATAATGCGGTAACATCACAAGACAAAAAGTGACACCACTGACTGCACTGAGGCCATGTCCAGACGAAAACGATTTTGATCTTTTTCGTTTTCATTTAGTTTTCATTTTAAAAAAAGGTTTCTGTAAAAAAATGAAAACGTCTCAAGAAATAAGTGCGTGCCACAAATTTACAAAATAAATTTCTTTCCTGTCTTTAGACTTCGCTCTTTTATTTTGAAACCCCCCGACTGGAAGTGTTGTCGTTTTCGATAACTTGAGCTAACTTAACGTTAGTTTTCAAAGGAGTGGAGAGAGAGAGACGGAGACCACGGCTCAAACTACTTGTGTTGTATTAAAGTAATTGATTGATGTTTAACTTGTCCCTGTGTCCAAACGTTGTCTGTATTTAACGTTACCTCAGGATGCCACTGTTTATTGTATTTAGTTGGTTAGCTATTTAGCTAATGTTGATAGCATTTTGAATAGCATCAATGCTAGCTGGCTGGTTACAGCTTTATTTACTAAATGATGGAGGCTTTTTAATCGTCAAGGTATGAGAGGATTTGTCATGATCAACTGAAGGGGTATGCTATGGTACAATAGTGCTTGGCTACTACTTGGGTTTTCAGAAAAGGGCCAGCTATGTGACTCTAATCTCTAGCAGTATCGTGTATTGCATCACAGTAGCCTCCCGATCAAGCTCAATAGCTTCTGTAACACGAACGCAACTACTCTGATGCCATTGTTGTTTAATAATAACTCCCAGTGTTTAATAAACACTTCTAGCCAGGACATATCTGGACATATAAGACTATATGTATCATGTTTCTTTTTTTGTTGGCTGGGTTTGCATGCGGATTAAGGGAGATGTCAATCTGTTGTCGACGGTGGTAGTACAGGCGCAGTACATTTAGCTGTAAAAGCCCGATCAAGCTCAATAGCTTCTGTAACACGAACGCAACTACTCTGATGCCATTGTTGTTGTGATGTTTGGCTGAGCTTGCACACGCGGGGTAAGGGAGAGGTGGGCTATCGTGTCATCGGTTCAGGAAAAGACTCGTATCGCTTGTAAAGACGGCCACACAAGGGGGCCGTTTTCAGAATTGCGCACTCTGAGAGCCGGTCTCAGAAAGTAGCGTCTTCAGGCTCCCAGAACGCAGTTCCGTGTGGATGAAAGGTAATACTTTGCCTGATACGACCGAAATCGGTTTCGTCTGGACATGGCCTGAGTCACTTTTTCGCAGAGCATGATGATAATAATGCAGGACCTCTTTAGGGGGTCTTTAATCGGCATGCAACGAACTGGACATGCAATTCGAGCGGCACACACACACACAGGATACACACACACATGCATTGTCTTTCTCAGTCGCCGATGCGATAGTCTCTGCGCCTAACCCATCCCGTCGTCCTTCCCCCCCATGGGCACTGGGCAGCCGGGAGCAGATATGGCGTCAACGTGAGCCGCGCCCCGCGGACCAATCCAAGTGCTCCTGTCTGTTTTCGTCAAGGACGCCACAGCGTTAGCGATCTGTTGTTGTGCATGTTTTTCCATTGGGTTTATCTTATCAGGGGGGAAACTCTTGCGAGCACGGGGAAACCATGCAAAATTCCATTCAGCTTAAACTTTTTTTTTTTTTTTTTTACTGTAAGTATTTAATATATTGGAGCTCTTTTCAATGGCTTCAACACACTAAGGCTACAAAATCTCTTATGAATGGAATAAAACTCCACAAAAGAGATTGCATTTCTGGGATTGAAAGTCCTCTGAAGGCAAGAATGATGTTGAAAATAACCCACATTATCAAACATGGCGGTATTGTCCTTTAACAGGCCTTATCAAAGAATTTTGTACTCTGACCCGGAGTAAAAGAAAAGCTATTTACTCTCAAAGCGGTAGTGTTCTTTTGAAGTGTCCGTCTCTTTTAGAAGTGTGTAATTGGCTAACTTCATTAAGAAAGCTAACCTGTGAGTCGGTCGACATCTGTGCAATGTGCTTTGGGATATTTTTTCCGTCTGTAAAGATTCTATAGTTTGAAAAATGTGACTGAAGAGGAAAGCTATGTCTACTACGTGTAGCCTACCTCATTATCTATTGACCTCTGCTGACAGCCTTGTGATTTGACTGTCAATTTCAGGCTGTTTCCCTATTGTTTGTTTTATTTAGCCATTTCATTACATTGATGAAAGAAAGGTGAAACTTTGGACCGAGGGAGGCGGCAGTTGTGATTGGAGGATCAAGAAAAGAAGGCAGGGCTTGATATAGTTCAGTTATCGGAGCTGGCTGAATGTAGTTGTTTGTTACCACATCTGGTGGATCTTTAGCCTAATCGAATTACTTCCATAATCAGACTATAGTTAAGGGTATAAAAAAAATATATAAAAAAAAAAGTTAAACATTCTGTTCTAACAGAAGCAATAAAGCCTCTGCTTTAAAGGAAGTGAACGTTGGTAACTTGGTAGGCTACTTTTTTATTGTACGCAGAGTGCTTTGGCTTCATGGCCACCTCAATCGGTCATCATGTTTTGTTGTACCTGTGAAGAATGTGTTAACCTGGGCTCTGTGCATTTCTCTGGACCTCTGGAACCATCTGGCCCATAACATGGATATTACACCAATTAAGGCTCCAGCTCTGTGCACCGATACTATCTGGCCTTTTGTTTAGAGGTGACTGGGCCTAACAAAAATAATAGTTGGTTTCAGGTTGGTTGTCAGTTTGGCCATGGGTAGGTAGGGATTTTTTTT
This sequence comes from Notolepis coatsorum, assembly GCF_963971535.1. Taxonomy (NCBI): domain Eukaryota; kingdom Metazoa; phylum Chordata; class Actinopteri; order Aulopiformes; family Paralepididae; genus Notolepis; species Notolepis coatsorum. The sequence continues at coordinate 6,747,495 of NC_140173.1, read as the reverse complement.
TTTTTTTTTTTTTTTTTTTTTTTTATATTCTTTCCCACGGCGACTATGGATAGGGAATTTCTTTATTTAATTAACCCTTTCACTGCCACACGACAGAAGGTTAGCCCTTTACTATCACACAACCGACGGCGATGCTCCATCATTAGCATCATTAGCTCCGCGGATGCGGAGCTAATGATGCTAATGATGGAGCATCGCCGTCGGTTGTGTGATAGTAAAGGGCTAACCTTCTGTATTGTCACAGTGAAAGGGTTAACCGGCTGTCGTGTGGCAGTGAAAGGGTTAAAATGTTCACAACAACATGGATGCATGTACTCTGCCAGCATGTTTAATATCCATAATACTAAATGTTTGACTAAGATTTCTATGAAACTTTATTCTAAAAAAAAAAAAAAATGATTTTTTTTTTTTAATATATAATTTTTTTTTTAACTCATAAAATATATTGGGTCGCACCTAAATCGGCAGGGTCGGTCGGCAACCTGAAACCAACCATTATTTTTGTTAGGCCCTGCTTTTAAGGCATAACGCGCTTTCCTGCGATGGTTGACTTTAATGACCACGGCTGCACACATTTTTCATCTCTCCTCCTCACCGCCCTTGCCTTTTCAGCCCAGAACAGCCCACCAGAAGGAGGGACATCCCCAGGAGCCTGCAACGCCTCAGTTGTCCTGGTTACGTGACATCAGGGTGCACTAATCAAATATAGGCGGCAGCTCTGAATTTGGGTTGCAAATGTTACCGCTCTTCTTGTAGAAGCGTGTTGCTACCCATGTGTGCCCCCCCCCCCCCCCCGTCTCTTCATCCTCGCGACCCGGGCCCTCCAGTCGTAAACGAATATCTGTCCTGTCCCAACAAGGACCACAGCATGGGTCTGTGTTAGTCATTTATTGTCTGTTTCAAATCTCATGACAAGAGCAGAAGTTGTCAGATACTACATTGTAATATCAGTTTCCTCTATATACATATATATATATATATATATATATATAACAGACAAATCTGGAGGACTTTAATAGCCAGGTTACCGTTGTTGTGCATAAAAGCACGTCATCCGGATCCATCGCTCCAGTGGTGTTGGTTGTTCGTTTCACCTCAGTGGTGTTTATGTTTTTGGGAGAGCATTTTGTTCCCGTACCTGAAGTTAGGCAACATATTTCATAGATATTACGCTACTTAAAGACTTTTGTATCATGCAATGTTTTTGTGAAACTGTTGTTGGCCTTTATTATAGTTCAATATGGAACCTGCATCGTATTCGTATGGCAGCAAAAACGCTGTTCTATATCAAGCCAATGACGTCTGAGTTGATACAACACCATTTAGGTTTGAACTGCAGCTGTTGGATAAAAAATAAACGATGGTCAAACGGATAACGTTGCTGTTTGAGCCCAGGAAGACTGAAAAGCTGTTGGCGGTCGGCCTCTGAAAGTGCCTCTTGGAGTTTGTCTTAACAGCATGTTTGTGTAGACTTTGCACATGGCCAGTAAGTGTTCCTGTGGAGGCGCCCCTCAGTCTACTGCATTCCATGTTTTTACATGTCTAAATTGGTGACAGTGGCTATTAGGGGTGTAACGATGCATTGATTAATCGAAATGCATCGATTCTAATGTGTTAGAAGAATCGATGCATCGATTTGAATATGTTAGAATCGATTATAATCGAAATTAATCGACATTTATAAAAAAAAAACAAAAAAAAAATTATATCTTTATTGACCCATAGTCCATTCATGCTGAGTGAATCGGTTCCCCCAGCCACATTTGTGTATTCAAAATTTTTTGGGGAATTAACTGATAGAAAATTTATCGAATTGAATCGAATCGTGGTCAAATGAAGAGATTTCATGATGCATTGAATCGTTGCCTGAATAATCGTAATCGAATCGAATCGTTACACCCCTAGTGGCTATGCATTGAAACTACCAGGGAACCCCCCCCACCACCACGCCCCACCGCAGTAGTCCTCCTGATTGTCCCTCCACCTGGATGTGGATGTGGACTGAAGATGCAGCAGCCCATGTTAGAGTCTGCCTCATTGAATGCCATGCTAATGTGTCTGGTTGCCTTGATTGAGAGAGAGGGAGGGAGGGAATCACGGTGGTGTCCTGTGTCACAATGGCCCTTTGTGCTGGTCACTCCTGGCTGAATTAACAGAGTTTATTTAATTGAGATGGCCTTGTGAGGACAGCGCAGGCCATAGACCTGTTTGTGTGAAACAACCTGGGACCGTCTTGTGCCAAGCGATTTGGGGAGAGTGGGGAATCTGTTGTCATCAGTATTAGAAAAACCTTGACTTGGGTACCGATGCCAGCCCAACGCTCTCAGATTTGATATCGGAGGTAACCTGATGTTCCAGATGGTTTGTTACACACAGTGGTGCAGTGGTGATTTCATAAGGGGTTGCACTGTGTTTTAATGACGTCACGTGCACGGCATGCGCATATATGTTCCCTCGCGTGCGCACAGGATGTAGCCTTCAATATATAGACATTTTAATTGCCTTACTTATTATATTAGATTAAATACAAATGTATTGTCAGTACAGTACAGCGAAAATAAGTTTGTCATCTAACCAGAGTGCAAATGTAACCATAAACACGTGGTCTCGCAAATCCAGCTGCATCGCAAGGTACCGATCAGTGATGATATGGCGAAGAATTTTTTCCGATTTTTCTCCCATCCCACCCTTCCTGGTTGTTGCGCACTTTCCCCTACTGTTGGTCCGAGAGACCGGAGACTGTCGCATGCTTTCCTCCGACTAGTGATGCACCGATGTGAAAATTGTGGCCGATACCGATAACCGATATTAATATTGCTGTTCTGGCCGATACCGATATTTACCGATGTCGATATCTCTGTATAGAAAACACTTTTTTATGATAATCAAATAAAGAGCTATTTTCCAAAACGCATAATTTTTTTTACTTTTGTAACTTATTTTCAGAAATGATTGATATTTTGAAACTATTTAAGGCAAAAACATGTAAAAAAAAAAAAAACAAAAAAAAATTAAAAAAAATGTTTTTTTATTTTTATTTTTATTTAATATCGGTCCTATCTTGATATCGGACCGATACCGATGTGTAAAAAAACGGCCGCACTATCTCTCCCTAGATCCTACCCTTGCTGAGCAGGCGCCCCGACCGTTGCTGTCCACAACGTTTTGCCCAAGAGGATTGTGTCGCGTCAATCTGTCCACACGTTACTCGTTCATATCTCAGCCTGTGCTGAGATATGCCCATTCCGCGGTCTGTTAATAAAGTTTTCAATCAGACAGATGTATGGAAAGGCTTTTATTATAACATTCGTTGTAGTAAAATCATTATGCCTCATTTAGTCAAGCACTGGTCTCCTACTCGACGGCCGCGGGGAGCTAACGTTAGTAGCTTTGTTGATGTTTAGCACACGAGACATTCAGGAAGTCAAACACTTGCCGATTGGTGCTAAGAACAGCAGGGCGGGTGCAAGCGGTGTGACGTCATTGGCAGACTCGACTGTCAATCAAAATGATTATGTTTCCGTCAGAATGAATGAATGAAAACTGTATTAAAAGGTTGCAGAATGGGTACAATACAGTACAGGAGGATGAAGACCAGAAAAAGACTTTCGGCTTTTTTACATAAGGGTCCTCCATTTTCAATTCATCAAAACATTTAGAGACATACATATATACAGTAGTTTCATAAAAATGCTAAAATGCTATTTATTGATTGATTGATTTAAAACTTTAACATATTGCATAATGGGTACAGTACAGTACAGCTCAATACATACAATTGTTAAGGGGATGCAGACCAGAGAAAGACTTTAGTCTTGTTTACATCAGGGTCCCCCATTTTCAATTCATCATATTTCATATCTAAATCATATAATATCTCATATGCAATATATAATCTAATAATCTAAATCTAATATAAAAATGCTAAATGCATGGGTATTTTATTTTGTCTTTAATGTTAGCTTGCAAACTCAAATACTGTCTTGGTAAGCCTCATAATGAATTGTTTGGGGTAAAAAAGAAAAACATCGTGATGTGTATCGTGTATCGCCGAAAGGTCAGAAAATATCGTGATATCATATTTAGGCCATATCGCCCAGCCCTATGAGGAAGGATACAACTCTTATCAGCTGAGTAACAATATTCATCAAAGTGTTGCGTGTTACAGTGTAGGTTAGTTTATTAGGACAAGTGCATGACAGTACGGTTAGTTAGGGTTAGATTTATTTTATTTTATTTTTTAAATTTGATTTCAGATAATGGTTGAAGAAGTGCGTCTTTAGTCGACGGCGAAAGATTGGATGGGATTCGGCTGTCCTAACTGGGGTGGGTAGTTCATTCCACCATTGTGGGGCAAGGACTGAGAATAGGCGTGTAGGTGGTGTATATGTGTTTGAGGATGATATCCTTCAAACGGGCAATAGTGATGATATAATTTGGGCAGTGCTGAGCTGGGTTACTTTCCTCCAGTGTATTTGTCCCCCAGTCCCACCCAATGGCCCCATGCACACACATGCACACACACCGAAGTAAAAATAAAAATAAAATAAAAAATTTGAAAAAAGAAATTTGAAAAAAATAAATTATAAATTTTTATTTTTTTTTAAACTTTGATTTTTTTTTTAATGTTCGAAGCTTGTGCCATCGAACGAAGCTTCGAAGTATTTAAGACAGCCCTAATTTTTACATACCAGGAATTTGTCCTCTGCATTTAACCCATCCTAACTATTTAGGAGCAAGTCAAGTCAAGTAAATTTTATTTATATCAGGGCTGTACAGTGCGACATATATATCGCACGTGCTACAGCAACATCGGTCTGTGCGATGAATGGATTTACTTCAGTAGCACTGGTGCGATAGGGATTCGGTTCATATAGATACTCTTATTTTGAAAATCCTGTAGCGGGTCTCATTTCTGCCCAAGCGCAGCTCCAGTTATAATAACTAGGCTCCGACAGCTAGCAACGTTCAGGTGCATATGATACTCTTATTTTGAAAAAACTCTGACAACTCGACGAGTCATATCCGCCCTATCCGTGCTTCTGCAAGCAGAGCAGCGCGTTGGTCGGTTGGTGCGCACTGCTGCGTTTACACAGCAGTGCGCCTACACGTCCCGAAATAAGTCTGTGGTGTTTTTTTTCTCTCGCAACGGGTCAAATGCATCTACATGCTTTGCACCGTCGCCATTCCTTTATGCGCACATCGCCCGAAATTAACGTTTATGTACCATTACAATCACTACAACGTTAGCAAGCTAACAAGCTAATCCTGATCAGAGGCAGAGGCGCAGAGCCAGCAGACACAGTGTGGACTGGGGAAAGGGAAATGGGGGGGCACTCTCTCCCCTTCCCTGTGTGTGTGTGCGTGTGTGCGTTTGGAAAGACGATGAAGTCACTAGTCAGGACTCAGGACAGGAGTATATTAGGGATGTCCGATATTATCGGCCGACCGATATTATCGGCCGATATCGGCAGTAAAATGTGATATCGGAAAATATCTGTATCAGTAAAAAATTTTTTTTTTTTTTTTTTTTAACATTTATTTAACCTTTTATTTACCCAGGCAAGCAAGTAAGAACCAATTCTTATTTTATTTATTGTCAAAAGTATGCATGTTGGTTTAATTCAACAAGAGATATGTAATGTTAATTTTTACTTTTTTAATGATCATATTTTGCACAGATAATGCTTACATTTAGAAAGCCTTTTGAATGCATCCAGTGAAATTATTAGTTACCTGAAATTATTCCGTTTTTTTGGGAGGAAACCCTGCATATATCGGTATCGGTTGGTATCGGTATCGGAAATTAAGAGTTGGACAATATCGGAATATCGGTATCGGTAAAAAAGCCAACATCGAGCATCCCTAGAGTATATTATAGTAAACTGAGGATTACTGAGGATGGACAGATAATGTTGATATTCAAATATAAAAAGGTTTCGAGAGGAGTGGAAGTTTGAAGACAGACTAGACTACAATATGATGCGGGGTGGTGAGTTGAAACAGTCTGTGTGATGAATGAAAACTTTATTTAACAGATTGCAGAATGGGTACAGTACGGCTCAATACACACAATTGTTAAGGGGATGCAGACCAGAGAAAGACGTTTGTCTTGTTTACATCAGGGTCCCCCATTGTGTGTGTGTCCCAACCGACCCCACTTCTATGTTTCAATAAATTATTTGCATTTAAAACTATTAACGCTGACTCATTCCTTCAGTCCACTCAAAATTATGCTAATATTCCTTATGTTGTTTATGATATTAATTGAAAATAGCATATGAGAGTATTATAGTAATAATAACACATGGCGATATACTAAATGACAGCCAAACATGGCACTGCAACTAAATAACACAAATACAATAGGCACATTTGTGACTGTTACAAATATAACACGTTTATACTTGTGCTACAAGATTTTGGCCTGTGCTACAAAACTATCAACCTCTGTAGCACCAGTGCTGCTATGTGCAAAAAAAGTTAACGTACAGCCCTGTTTATATAGCACATTTCCAGGCAGCGGCAGCTGGCACCAAAGTGCTTCACAGGCAGGTTGATAAAAACAAAATAATGTGATGCAAGATATAAGATTAAAAACATAGTAAAGCAATGAAAGTAATAAAAACAAAATAATATGATGCAAGATATAAGATTAAAAACATAGTAAAGCAATGAAAGTAATAAAAACAGGTAGGACACAGTAAAATAAAGAGGATAGAAGGGCCAGGGGTCTAGTGGTGATTAAGTGGGGGGGAAGGCCAAGGAGAACAGGTAGGTTTTTAACACTATGGGTGCCGGCCAGAAATCCGGAAAATGACTGTGGATTGCCAGCGCTATTTGTCTATGGAGAAATTCCCCTTCTTTGCAGGGCTATAACTTTTTAAATTCTATTGCTACATTGCCATTATTAGGGCCCATTCAAAGTCCTATATGTATTGTTCATTGTGTAGCAACGTTAAACTTTTTCATTCACATATTCATAGTAAAGTATGGTCTAATGTATAAGTATGTTTTCATCTCTTTCTGCAGCTTTCTCCAGAACGTGATATATAGCCCCAAATGCATTATATTGATGATGAAATACAGTTTGATGGCAATCGGGGCGATATAAAAAAATTCAATTGGATGTACTTCTAGAATGATCTACGTATGATCTGATGATGACCGGATGGGCGGGGGATCGTTTATAATTCCGTGGGCAGCGTTATATCATTCATCTAGTGTGGGTGATATGTTCATCATAACAGTTTATATGGAATACGATCAAAAATAACGCTGAATCTTACCGTATCCTCCTCGCGCCGTTGGGCGATGAGCGTGGAACAGTCATTTACCTATTATGGTATGTCGAAATATCGGGTCCATTTCCAGCTTGCATAATAGTATATATGTCCAAATCATGTTGTTATTGGCAATCGATCGCTATGTATTGTGTCGAGATCGAGTCCCGGTAGCCAAACAGAGTGCCCGGAAGTAATACGGCCGACCAGCACAACCTCCATAGCACTTCCTGTTTGGCGATTGCGCCGATCGGCCACCAGATGGCGCTCCTGAACCGCCAGAGAGCTCAGTGGGTCCTCCTGGTGGATCTCAGGCCAGCGGAGGGAAAATATGAATCCGATCGCAGATTTTTGAAATATTGATATAAGGACGCTGTAAAGCGTCCTCCGGCAACTTGACCATGGCCGGGAATGACGCTTTTAAGCGTTTTCCGGCAGTCAAAGTGTTAAAAGTGATTTAAAAGCCTGCACGGTCTGGGCGGTCCATATGCTGAGGGGGAGGCTGTTCCACAATCTAGGCGCTGTGGTGGAGAAAGCTCTGTCTCCCCTAGTCTTGAGCCTAGTTCTAGGCACCACCAGACAACAGAGCAGTGGGCAGCCACAGTCCGGCGCCCAGGGACCAACTCCAAACCAGTTATAATTGCAGTACCTTGGTCAAGGCCAATGGCAGGAGTATGTGGTCTGACTCTGGTTGGAACTCTGGTTGTGTTACTGTGAGGCAACAGTGCTAACCACTGTGTCATGTAGGAAGTCTTGATTTTGTCCCCCAAAAACCTGGCGTTGCAAAAATGACAAATTCCTGGAAGGGATTGATGTTGAAACTGAATTATTGCCCATTCTTCAAAAGTATCTCCAACATAATACAGGATTTCACAGGCATTGAGATAATAGACTAGAAGCCAATAGTAGATAGTAGTATAGACCTAACTGATGTATAATGGGCATAAACAAAACAATTCTGGGTTGTTTTCGAGGCTCTAGTTATGTTTCCCACGTTAAACAGTGGCGAATGTTGTTTACACACTGAACTCAAACCACAGAACCCTAAAGAGATAAGGTTTCACTCTCTTGGCTGATGGCTGGCTTGCACTTTGGAAGGCCTTCACCTCGCGCGACAGTCCAAACACAGTCCTATCACTATGGAGGGAGGGAGGGAGGGAGGGAGGGAGGGAGGGAGGGAGGGAGGGAGGGAGGGAGGGAGGGAGGGACCACCATAATGTGGAATCAACAGTTGCTGATTTCATTAAAAAAAAAAAAAGCTCTAAAGCGGAGGTCCAGAGGTTTGAGAAGCTTATCCTATTGATCACTAATCAAGCCATATCTTAGGCCGTTCACAACGTGTTTCACACTGATTTAACTGTTTTTGTTTGAAAGAAACGGGCACAAGACGGTATTAGCTGTTGGGCACTTTGTTAATGTAAAGAAAGAAACCGGCTTCTCTCAAGATTCTATTGCGTACACATCCTTTGAAACAGTTTGGCCTAGCCTACTTAGAGCTCATGGAAGCACATGTACGTGTTGAGAGTAGGGCTGCAACTAACGATTATTTTGTTATCGATTAAATCTGTCTTATTATTTTGATCGATTAGTCGGATTAATCTAAACGATTAATTTACCAGAAAAAACAACAATTGATTCTATTTTATATATAATTAAATATTTAAACATGTTTTACTAGTATCCTCAGGTCACATGGGTAGTTGCCTCTTTGACACCACCTACTGAATACCCAGAGTAGGAGATGAGCCATGAAGTTTATTTATGTCTATAAATGCTGTGTGTAGTGTGGATGCCTGTACGTGAGAAGGGTGAGTAACCTACATGCCATTACTGCTTTTTATCTAGACTCATTATACCTACTTTATTATCTTGAAATAATATAACACCCGCCCATTACTATGACATTGTTTATCCATGCCTGTAGCTAAATTCTGGAAAACGGGGAACAAAATGAACTTTTTAGATAAAAAAAAGAAATACCAGCCAGAGAGATTTCTACCGGCCAAAAATTATAAATAGTTTTTTAGTTTTTAGTATATCTCCATGAATTATATGTATTGCGTGTCTCTCCACTCCATGCTACGGTAGTGCTTGTGCCAGCACAGGAGATACGATTACAATACAATAAATTGTTTATATATAGGCTATATACATATTTAAATCAATATCTTCCTTTTGAATAAAATAGGCTCAAAATAGGCTTAAAGCTAATTAGCCTAATCCATGTCAAAAAGCCCCCACCCCCATTCCTCACTATTTGAACTCTGCAAAAACTAAACTGATTTCTCCTGTGCCTGAGCGTTTCCAGGGTTAGCTTAGTTAGCGTTGGCAGCTAACGTTAGTTAAGGTTTTTACCGCGACGTGGGCATACAGGAATGGCGAGGATGTAAAGTATGTTAGTCGGATGCATTGGCCCTGTTGCTCACAGAGTTTTCATTGCACATAGAAACAGCACGACTCACAAGAGGAGTTGTCACAGGGCTGTAGAAGGCAGGGCTGAAGAGCTGTCATAGCTTCTAAAATTGAAGGTGGGGGTATCGGGCTCAGTCCCTCCCTTACAGTTGGAATTGATGTGAAACACGGAAGTTATGAAATGCGAGCAAAACGCACACTGTCAAGTCCTGGCTCTAGGCAGAATCACGAATAGTGGTTTAAGAGAAGTTATTTATTTTTTGAACGTGATTCATTGCGCACTAGTTAGATTACACGTTGCGCATGTTATGACTTTGAACGTCTGCCATTTCCACCGCAAAAGGCACATACAAGTTAACAATACGATGCGTCGATCATGAATATGCAAATCGACTAAATGTAATGGTCGATGACTGACGTTGACGAATTGTTGCAGCCCTAGTTGAGTGGTATTGTTTAGAACAGTGGTTCTTAACTGGTCTAGCCTCGGGACCCAACATTTTCCTTAGTCATTAAAGGGGAACTTAGCTTATTTAACATCTTCCCTGGAGTTAGACAAGAAGATGCATACCTTTTTTGTCTCTGTGCGTGCATTTTAGCTTTGGGAATAGACGCTCCGTTAGCATAGCTTAGCTTCATCACTGGAAGTGAGGCAGGACAGTAGCCTTACAGTGCCTTACAGTGTATTGCAAGGTCTGACATTGACCAAACTTGATATGCATGACCTTGGTGGGCTCTAGGTCAACTCCTGAAAAGGGGGTCAATGTCAGACCTTGCAATCAAAAGTTAGGGGCGCACTGAAATTATGGCAAGGGTTATTAGCCCCCTAACTTTTGATTGCAAAGTCTGACATTGACCCCCTTTTCAGGAGTTGACCTAGAGCCCACCAAGGTCATGCATATCAAGTTTGGTCAATGTCAGACCTTGCAATACACTGTAAGGCACTGTAAGGCTACTGTCCTGCCTCACTTCCAGTGATGAAGCTAAGCTATGCTAACGGAGCGTCTATTCCCAAAGCTAAAATGCACGCACAGAGACAAAAAAGGTATGCATCTTCTTGTCTAACTCCAGGGAAGATGTTAAATAAGCTAATTTCCAAAAAAAGTGGAGTTCCCCTTTAAGTCGTGACCCAAATTTTTTAACCACTATGATTTATAAAAAAATAATTGTGCAGTAATACACAATCTTTCATGCACTGTTAAAAACATGAAATAAATACAAAGTGCAACAAAAGTGCAACTAGGGCTAAAAACCCAAATTAAATAAAATTATAATAAATAATATATGCTTCTTAGCAGATTTCTTAGCTTAACATAACAGACCTAAGTTTGGGGGAACTAATGGGATAACTGGGGTTGCAACAAAAGTGCAACTAGGGCTAAAACCCAATGAAATAAAATAATAATAATAATAATAAATAATTGTGCTTCTTAGCAGACTTCTTAGCTTAACATAACAGACCTACAGTACGTTTTGGGGGAACTAATGGGATAACTGGGGTTGCAACAAAAGTGCAACTAGGGCTAAAAACACAATGAAATAAAATTATAATATTAATAATAAATAATATATCCTTCTTAGCAGACTTCTTAGCTTAACATCCCAGGGAACTAATGGGATAACTGGGGATGTTGTTTGCTCCTGACAAGAGTCTCAAAGTCTGGGGTGATGGTAGACAAAGCAACTCTGAGGTCATGCTCAATGTCCAATATGTTCCTCTGCTTTATCTTCAGCTGAACCAGAGCTGAGAAGCCACTTTCACAAAAATAGGTAGTACTTTTTTCTTTCACACATCCCACTCAAAATGGCCCCGCAACCCACTTTTGGGTCGCGACCCACCAGTTGAGAAACACTGGTTTAGAACACCAATATGAATACTTTTCAGATCCTCTATTTAAGGAGCATACTCCTTAAAAAAGAAGGGCTTGGTTAGTGATCAACAAGATTAACTTCAAATAATCTTGAGCCTTCTCTATTTTTTTTTTGTGTTTTTGACTTCCCAGGCAGTTGTTTTTATTGATTTAGTGTGATTTAAAGGTCCTGGCGTGGCTATAGCAAGTGGATTTGCATTTGATGCTTATCTCTTCATCTGCATGAGTGTCTCTGTCATACACAAGGTTAGATCCTAAGTATTGTTCTCTCCGTGACTTTCTTTTTCTTTTTTACTTCAAAGGTGAGAGAAGAGTTCGCTTAACTCGTAGCAAGTTTGGAATCAATTTAACTTTCTGGTCAATCCGTTTAAATGTGAACAGTTGTCAGAATCGGAATCGCTTCATTTGCTAATGTAGGGTTACACCAGATTTTTTTTTTTTTTTTTTAACCTGCAACAGGGCAGTTTTAAAACCAGAGACAGTGGACAGACTTGTCTTTCTTGCCTGCAACTTAAAGTAATGGCTTTGCTTGTCCAAATGACAATACTGACCAAATTGAGATTTATTTTTCTCTTGTCCATTTATTTTGTTTGCTTTCTAATTTAAAATACAGTTTGAAACCGTCTGTACACAGTAGGCTATGTGTGCTAGCAGAACTAGACTCCAGTCACAAGTCACGGTGCACATGTGCGGTGGTTTGTCCACCAAAAAAGCGCCAAAAGATCGAAAATAAACTAGCAGAGCCAGAACTGTTCAACTCCCCTGGAGCCACAGCCAGCAGAGAAGCCGGTTTACTTTCGCTTTTAAACCAGCTGCAGCCTGAGAACTGGAGTGTGAGGGGATGTAACACTAAAGATGGCGGCAATGACAAAGAATTTAGAAGAATCTATGTCTCTAAATTGTAGTTTATTTACTAACGATAGAGCATTTATTACTGTATTTGATGTGTTGGATAGGGAAAACTTCTCAGCATTTGAATTTGGAAGGCAACCCACTTCCTTAACCCTTTCACTACCACACTACAAAGGGTTAACAGTCTGTAGTGTTTTAGTAAAAGGTTAACATTCTGTAGTGTGTTAGTGAAAGGGTTAAGGAAGTGGGTTGCCTTCCAAATTCAAATGCTGATGAGAAGTTTGCCCTATCCAACATATCAAATATTGATTGGATTGAAAGTTTATTGATCCCAACTCTGACTCATGAAGACCACCTTTTAGATTCATATGCTATTGTGTCCTTACCTACCTTCATTTTCCCCCTTTGGTTGAGAATGAATAAATAAATAAATAAGTAGAGCAGAGAAGCCAAGAGTGTAGTTGATTACTTCATCCTGTTTTTGTCACACCGGGCATTTGATAAACACGATTTGGGCTTATTGCATATAATGCGTTTTATCTAGCGATCTATGGAAAAAGACTGAACTATTTCGGAAATGGGCGATGTTTAGCGTGTAATAAACTACAAACTACAGTGTGTAGAAACAAACTATTTTTTTTACATGTTGGACTAGAAATAGTGTGTCAAATGAGCCATACTATTGTCTCCATAGCTATAATATAGAATATACAATAACTCCGCAAAGATTGTGAAATATCGTGAAAATGGTCAAGAAAAGCTGGCGCTAGACAGTGAAGGATGAGGGAAGCTTGTGGCGCTCAATGAGTTAAAACTCAGGGAGAGGTGTTTTTGGCCAACAGCTGATCCGTTTGCGTCGTTTTCTGTATGGCTGCCTGTAACCATTGGTAAGCACAAAGAAATGTTCATTTCTGTTCGGTGGTAGAGTAGGTAAAACACTGGAAATCTACTTTGTGTGGAGTAGATTTCAGTGAGCCTCGGTCAGTTTATACAGACGGTAGCTTGGCCCCATTGACTTTGCATTGGTTTTGTGGCTAACTAGCCTGCCCTGAGCTAATATGAGTAACAGCATGGACTGTGCTGAGAAAGGACTCTACTGATCCGACATAATTTGTAAATAAGAAATAGAACTAGGGTTCCAGAAGTCGGAACTATGTCTTTGAGGAGTATGTGATTTCAGGACTCAGAACTGTTAAGAGTGTCATGGCTAGAAAGTTGAAAATATGTTATTTTTCATTTCCATTTTAGGTTAGGATGAGGTGTGAGATCTCCACCAGTGAGGTGAGGTTAGGGTTAAGATATGTTTATTTATTCCTTTATTTGGAAGGGACAGCATGTATTAATGGACAATACATATAATGCATTGTAAATACACAGGATTTAGCAAGGGATGCTAATTTTCATCCTCAGTCCCCAAGTGATAGGGTTAGGTGTGATATCCCCAGTGAGGTTAAGGTTAGGGTTAAGGTAAGGGATAGGGTTAGGTGTGGTATCTCCAGTGAGGTTAAGGTTAATAAATAAATAACTTTTAGGTAGACATTACATTCACCTAAATGGGGACCAAGAAATAAATAATGAGACTTTAATAAACAAACAAAACAAAACTGACACAAGAGGTATTTCAGAGAATTCAGGATTTAAGCGCTGGGACTTTATAAGACTAGAGCTATTTGGGTGTATGTCCCTATAAACGGAGCAGGGTGATTGGGTGGGCTCCTCTATGGAGGTCTAATGGGTCTATAATAGAACACGCTGGGCTTCTCACAGGCTTGTTAACAGAATCCATGCTCTGATGCTCAACGTGTTTATCAAATGCCTGGTGTGACAAAAACAGGATGAAGTAATCAACTACACTCTTGGCTTCTCCGCTCTACTTATTTATTTATTTATTCATTCTCAACCAAAGGGGGGAAATGAAGGTAGGTAAGGACACAATAGCATATGAATCTAAAAGGTGGTCTTCATGAGTCAGAGTTGGGATCAATAAACTTTCAATCCAATCAATATTTAATATGTTGGATAGGGAAAACTTCTCAGCATTTGAATTTGGAAGGCAACCCACTTCCTTAACCCTTTCACTAACACACTACAGAATGTTAACCTTTCACTAAAACACTACAGACGGTTAACCCTTTGTAGTGTGGTAGTGAAAGGGTTAAGGAAGTGGGTTGCCTTCCAAATTCAAATGCTGAGAAGTTTTCCCTATCCAACACATCAAATACAGTAATAAATGCTCTATCGTTAGTAAATAAACTAGAATTTAGAGACATGGGTGCATCTAATTATGTGTAATTATTCAGCTATAGCTAGAGCCATATGAAATCCGTTTTATTTTTTTCCAAATTCCATTTTATTTTTTTCCAAATTCCGTTTTTTCCGTTTTAATATTTCAGAATTCTGTATTTTGCTTTGTACGCTCATTTTACCATCAGAAATAGTGTCTAATAAGTGGGAATGAATAAATGTCCACAATTTAATAAGATATAACAGTCCATTTAATAGGGCTGTCTTAAATACTTCAAAGCTTCGTTCGATGGGCATGGGATTCGAATATGAAAATAAAATTTGATTATAAAAAAAATAAAAAAAATAAAAAGGTATATATATTTTTGCAAAATCAACTCTGCCTCTCTTTGTTAACTACAACAAGCAATGCTGTTTGTTATTTAAGATGAGGTCGGACTCTGCACTGACAGATTTGTGTTCATTGTGCTGCTTTTATGAAGCCTCAAAATGACTGCTTACAATATTTCATGAAAGCAAAGTGTTTTGTTTGTCTAAGATTTAAAAAGGTTTAAACTTTACAGCACTGACAAAGTTGAACAAAGTGCTGTACAAGTCCCACAACATAAAAAAAAAAAAGTAAAAAAAAAAAAATATAAAAAAAAAAACGTTTTTTTTTATTTTTTTTTATTTATAGTTGATTCCATTTTTATTGCTCAATTCCGCGATTCCGTCCGCGATTCCGTGATTGCGGATTCCATATGGCTCTAGCTATAGCTTTGCATAGGCTAAGCTATGTTCATTGTATAGTCCAATATTGTCTTTTGGTGTGCTTTGCATTAGGCTGTGTGAGAGGTCCTTCGTCCTGTGTGTTGTCCCGTTAGAACGTTATACGTTCTCTGTATGTTCTTGTGCAGATAACCCAATCAAATTCTGGTGTAACCCTACATTAGCAAATGAAGCGATTCCGATTCTGACGACTGTTCACATTTAAACGGATTGACCAGAAAGTTAAATTGATTCGAAACTTGCTACGAGTTAAGCGAACTCTTCTCTCACCTTTAAAGAAAAAGAAAGTCACAGAGAGAACAATACTTATCAGAGGATCTAACCTTGTGTATGACAGAGACACTCATGCAGATGAAGAGATAAGCATCAAATGCAAATCCACTTGCTATAGCCACGCCAGGACCTTTAAATCACACTAAATCAATAAAAACAACTGCCTGGGAAGTCAAAAACACATTATTTGAAGTTAATCTTGTTGATCACTAACCAAGCCCTTCTTTTTTAAGGAGTATGCTCCTTAAATAGAGGATCTGAAAAGTATTTATATTGGTGTTCTAAACCAGTGTTTCTCAACTGGTGGGTCGCAACCCAAAAGTGGGTTGCAGGGCCATTTTGAGTGGGTCGCGGATGTGTGAAAGAAAAAATGTGCACTACCTATTTTTGTGAAAGTGGCTTCTCAGCTCTGGTTCAGCTGAAGATAAAGCAGAGGAACAGATTGGACATTGAGCATGACCTCAGAGTTGCTTTGTCTACCACCATCACCCCAGAATTTGAGACTCTTGTCAGGAGCAAACATCATCCCCAGTTATCCCATTAGTTCCCTGGGATGTTAAGCTGAGAAGTCTGCTATATATTTTCTTTTGTTATTTAAACACTTCCACTTTAATTTGTATTATTTCATTTATTTATCTTGTTATGAGTGATTGTTGTATTGTTCAAATACATTTAGATTTAAAGTGGCTTAAGATCCAAATTCAAATGTTTCATGAGTCATTATTTTAATTTGCTATGGGATCATCATGTTATGTTAAGTTAACTGTTAAGGCAGAGGGACTGGACAACAGGGTGACATTCACAGGTGTGCAGACTTGAGCATGTGAGGTAAAACATGCATTGGAGAAGGAGCCATGCCCACAGGAAGCAGAGATTGAGGGTGTGACAAAAATAATCGTTAGATTAGTCGACTAATCGAATGACAAAAATAATCGTTAGATTAGTCGATTACCAAAATAATCATTAGTTGCTTGCAGCCCTATTAGACACATAGCCATAATTTAAAACATAGATTAGGCGTTTTTAACGCTAACATTGAAGTGGATGGTGGCATTCAACGGGTAAATCAAGGTTAAGCAAGGGCTCTGAAAGTGTTAAAAGGGACACTTCACCAAAAATAACAACACATATTTATTTAACACATGATCTCTCATATATCCCAAAGGCTCTAAACTATTTAGCACACATTATTTTAGATCGACAGTTGTTGACAATCAAGAGTAAATTCATTTGAAAATGGGACCTGTGATGTCATTGGAGACATTGAATCCTTGTGTCGTGTTAATTACAGCTCATTTCACAGAGCTGTGATTAACACAAGACAAGCCGCGTAGGGCAGGCTTTCTGCTGTCTGTATTAGCTGTTCATGAAGTCTGAATCGTGTTTGTGGGGGGGGGGGTGTACTTCCTCAACAGGCAGGAGGTGTTTCCTTCCCTCCCCGCTCTTCTCCGTTTGATTCTGTGAGGCAAATAGTTACTGAGCACTTTTGAAACATTACTGCAAAAACAACCGTTCCTTTGTACGAGGAGAATGCCAGGGCCAATTGTGTTGTCTTCATGCGACTGGCTCTCTCTTGTTTGCTTTCACCTCGAGCACACACGTGTACATCCGTCTGAGGAATACGGCCGTCTGGAGGTTCATCTGTTTCTATTGTGGTGGTGGTGATGTGGTGAATGAGACCCTCTTGAATTGAATCAAGGACTCTAAACTCTAAATGAGCTTTTCTAACCAATTCTTGCTCTCGCTCATTCAGTACCCCTGCCTCCAGGGCCGGACTGGGGAAATAATTCATACCGGGAGATATAGCGCGAAATATAGCCCCAATCAGGCCACTTTTTAAGCGGGGGGTCTGGGGGTCCCCCACCAGGACATTTTTTGTTACAAAGACTTAATTTCCTGCATTCTGGTGATTTTTAGTGCATGTGAATCACAAACTAATGAGCCAACAATTGCTTAGTACAATGTACTGTTATGGACCTCAAATAAAACTGTTGTGGCACTAGCAATGCTACTCTCTCCACCTTCAAAAAGAAAAAAAGCAAGAGCACAACATATTTTTCTATTTACTATTATAATACAGTTAACCACTCTCTCCTGTAAGGGCCTTTCTTTTTCTTTGTTTTATCCCTCTCTCCTCCACCCTTTCTCTTTCTTCCACTGTCCATCTTGACATCAACGTTAATTGACTTTCGCTCTACTGTATCTCTCCCGAGTCCCTCACAACCCCCTCCAATGTACAGTAAAAATGACCAAGTATGGTCTTGTCAATATTCCAATGTACAGTGTTGCTTGTACAGTGTCCCCCACCCACCCCTCCTACCCAACCTCCCCCCACCCACCCAACCACCTCCAATGTACAGTACCCCCCCGCACCTACCCAACCTCTTCCAATGTACAGTTTCTACGTCAAATGTATATACTTTTCTGGACTCTTTTCGTATCACAAACAGTACTGTATTTGCAAATCTGGTATGTCATAAATGTATAGATGTAGCAGTACTGTCTATCTGTGTGTCATATATGTTACGATGAATAAAAAATGGGGGACCCTGATGTAAACAAGACGAAAGTCTTTCTCTGGTCTGCATCCCCTTAACAATTGTATGCATTGAGCTGTACTGTACTGTACCCATTCTGCAATCTGTTAATAAAGTTTTCAATCAATCAACCTGGCTCATTGCCTGGCTGTTATTCTGCATCTGAGTGACGTCTGCCATTCCATTCGCCGCCTCCACTGTCAATCAGTTGTATCGCCTGGTCCCGCCTCCACCAATCACAAGCGGCAGCACGGCTCCATTGTGATCCGCGTGAGGGAGAGAGTCGGATAGTTCTCCAACTCTGTCGCAGACAGTGAAATCGGTTGTTCCCCACCCACCTAGGTTATCTAACTATTGCGCCGTGCCGCCGCCACAACTAGAAACAATGGCCTGGCAAAAAAAAAATAATAATAATAATAATAATAATTTTTTTTTTTTTTTTTTTTTTTTTTTATATAATTTTTTTTTTTTTATCTGTGCAGGCCAGGCCACGGGAAAACTCCCGGTGCTCCCGATGGCCAGTCCAGGCCTGCCTGCCTCCACACACAGTCACACACACACACGCACACACACACACACACACACACACAGAAGAGCTTCACCCAGACTGTAGGCTAATAGCCTAAATATCAGTTAGGGTTTCAAATTACAGCCCTTGCCGCAGGGGTTTTTGCGACACACCTTTGTGTATCTGTTACAGAGGTGTAACAGGTTTGTGTCAACTGGCTTAGTTTATAGTTCTCTCTTGGGAGGAGGGCGTGGCGGGTGTGTACCTCTTGTCATTCAGACCTATCAGCAGTCTCACAGTCTCAGCCACAGTTCTCCCTGCCCACTAATCCCTCCGGGTGTCATACATAGTCTCATCCATTCAGGTGCATTTTGGTAAAAAAAAAGTGTGAGACTCCATAGCTCCAATAACCAGTAGGCACTTAACACTGTTTACACCAGGGGTTCTCAAACTTTTTATATCACAACCCCATTTTATTTAGGATTTTTTTTGGCGACCCCACACTTAACACATTCAGTGCCACGCCCCTTTGACCATATTAGGGCTACCGTGCCAATAAGGAAGTCAATGGGAGGTCGGGGACATTTGCGAAGGCATAAACTATATCTTAAATTATGGCTATGGGTAGGGCTAGGCTATATGGCCAAAAACGTTATCGCGATAAAATAAAAAAATTATTTTCATAATTAATTTCTGTCAAGTTTAATTAACTTCTTATGCCCGGCGCCGATGGACGGGCTATTAATAGACTTGTTTTGCTGCTGCGAATGTCTCGAGTTGATGTCATCATCAGTCCGCGCACGTTAGCAGTTAGCCAGAGCAAGCGGTGTATCCCATGACAATGTACTAACTATCACCCTAAAATACTCCGTTCAGCCCTAATACATTGCAACGACGTCCACCGCATACCCCACACTACTCTAACCGTGGCCTCAGAATTCACGCCACACACCCACTCGGCACGTAAACTATAAAATAGCGGCGTGCAAGCTAATTATCCTAGCCAGCCTTGTTTCCAATGTACTAAATATCACCCTAAAATACTCCGTTCAGCCCCAATACATTGCAACAACGTCCACCGCATACCCCACACTACTCTAACCGTGGCCTCAGAATTCACGCTACACACCCACTCGGCACGTAAACTATAAAATAGCGGCGTGCAAGCTAATTATCCTAGCCAGCCTTGTTTACTACTGGAGTCCTACCTCTCTACCCAGAGGTGCAGCGCGGGTCTCCTTCGCTGTCGGCCATCTCCTTCATTGATTGGTTGTTAGTGCGTGTGTTCATATCCAAGCTTGGAAAATCGATATCGAAACTTTGCGACCACGTTTCATGTTTATTTCGAGGAAATAATTTATCGCGATAGTTATCGTTATCGTTTTATCGTTTTACCAGCCCTAGCTATGGGTCTAAAACACCCCTCGCTTATCAATGACTTGCTTGCAGTCAACATGTACGGAACGGATTGTTTTTTCATTGGTACATTTCTGTTTTATACCGTTTTGAATAAGAGTATAGTTTGAGAGTTCTAGTAATTCCAGAGAAATTCCGCGATAATAGCTCTTTAGTGGAATACACATAACACGTTGTAATTTTTTGGCTGATTTATGATTGTTTTCAAATAAACGCTAGATTATCGATAGTATATTGTACTTATGGTCGCTAGAGGAGGGGGCTGAAAAATCGATTATCCATTTCCTGATCAGCACACACACATATGGGACACGCTGAGATATAGGTGAAAAAAACTCTGATTACCCCAAGACTGGTCAAATGTATTCCTTACCTCAGATCAGATGTTCTCCAAAAAGATTATTCCAATTCCTTATCGCCATTCCAAATATCGATTGCGTTTATTGATCCAACGCTGGGTACTGGAAACACATCCACGCTGTTCTGAGGGTGGGCAATGAATGGGATCGTCTCCGGTTACATGCCTCATAAGTCAAATGTGGATTCCGGAGTTTTTTTCCCATCCATTTCATTCAGTCCAATCCAATGGGTGCAATACCATCCGGAGAGACGATAGGGGGCGGTATTTTCCCTGTTCGAGCTCAAAGCCAGTCCCAATGGTAACGTGAGGCTAGATTTAGGCTTGGGCGGTATGACGGTATTAAGGTATACCAGGGTATTTAGAAATACCTACGGTATTGATTTTCAATACCGTCCGTCACCGTCAAAATCACAGATGCGCTTCAGTTTCTATAACAGTGAAACGGAGTTTTGAGTGTAGTGCACACACTGAGTGTAGTGCACACACTCGCCAGCAGAGGGCGAGACCGCTCTAGTGGAGCGAGTGGGTCACAACGGTGTAATGTTGCGACAGTGCTGTGAAAATACCGTAAAGCGTTGTGACGAGAGCAGTGTTGTTGTGGTCCTTGTGGAGCAATCAGTCTCTTATTATATGTGAACTAAAGAGTACAAGGTTTACACAACAGCCCCCACCCGCCTTTTTATTGTATTTGTACCGTCCTGTACTATCCGCTGTCAGCTGTTTATCTCTCTCTGTGAGCTACTGAGCTTGAATAAATAGCGTTAGCTCACGTTAGTAGCGTTAGCTCTGCGGCTAATCTTGGATTACCCTGAACTAAATCAATGGCTAGGTTATAAAGCATTCGAGTAGTTTTTACTGCACATAGAAGTAGCCAAACAACGGGAGCATTTCGGGAGCATATGACCAAAACCCAGGCAATTTCTAGCCCTTAAGGAATCAAATAGTCTGCCATGGCTATAGGCTAGATGCTAACGCTAAAACGGTGCGGGCTTCTACCGGTGCGGGACGGGACTATCATTCTGAGAGCTGACGATGATTTGTTTACTTGGTAACACGTAACACCCCCCCCCCCCCCCCCCCCGCTGATGAAAATGAAAGTCATACCGTCAAATACCGTGCACCGGGGTATTATAACATAAAGGTTTGCCGGTTTGAAAATAAGGATACCGCCCAAGCCTAGCTAGATTGATGAAAAATGAATGGAAATCACTAATAAAAAAATAACGATTAAAAACGAGATTTCTCGTCGTTGGCACGCATGGCATGAAATAACGAGATTTCTCGTGGCTGGCACTCAATGTGTTAATGTATCGCATAATTTCAACATGGAATTCAGGAATATCAAAATAAAAGCACACTTTGTTGAACTTGATCATGCATATTTATTAGAAAATTCTATTACAGCACTGTTATCAATACACATTTATAAAACAAGGCATATTTACATTTAGTCATTTAGCTGACGCTTTTATCCAAAGCGATCCAAAGCATATTTAGCCAAAATATGTTGCCGGAACATAAAAAAAATAATTACAGATTATTATTATTATAAAAAAGAATTACTTGCCAATGCATGACCCCACTGTCACCTACCCGCGACTCCACTTTGGGTCGCGACCCGTAGTTTGAGAACCGCTGGTTTACACCATCATTTAGAATGTTCACTTCTCACACTTCTATCTCAAACTTGTGCGATTGGACACCGGAAAGGGTGAAACGGATTAAGCGGCATACATACCTAGATGCCTTTTTGTGACCAGTTAATATGTACTACTACTAACACTCAAACGGTTTTCCAGTAGAGCCCTTTTCCTTGTGCGTTCCACATAGAAGGCTCTCAGGAGAGAGTCTTCCAAGTTCCTGTCCTCCTCTCCCGTGTGTAAAACTCAAACCATCTGGTCTGACAGAAGCCAGGGAAAACCCTGCTCAATACGTTTGTTATTCTGTTCCAAAACCCTGTTCTCCTGGTATCACAATAATAACAAGTCAAGATATTAGAGTGTAAAGTTCAGGACAGGTATTGAAGTGATCTCAAACCTACCAAAGTCAGCCCATGTCACCCCACTTCTCAGGGACCTGCACTGGTTCCCCATTGCCGAACGAATCCGCTTCAAGGCCCTCGACCTGGCATATCGTGCGCCGAAAGGAACGGCTCCCGTCTGCTTCTATACTTTAAGCAAGTGGCTTGTCCCGTTTTGTGCTCTGATTGGCCACGCACGTTTGTGGTCATGTGACATGTGCGCCAATCGTGGGACGGCAAGTTTTTGGACGGTTAAGCTTAGGCGTTCTTTCGAAGTTGGTTAAGGTTAGAGTTTGTCTTAGAGCATGGCGATAGAACGCCTGCCCTGATTCCAAACTCTAACCAACTGCGAAAGAGTCACCTAAGCTTAACCAGTGATAAACTAGGCGTTAGGTAGTTTGCAGGCTGTTAGACCCGGAAATAGGCGCAGAACTTGCCATCCCACGATTGGCGCACATGTCACATGACCAGAAACGTGCGTGGCCAATCAGAGCGCAATACGGGAACGCGGAAGGACAAGCAACTTGCTTAAAGCATAGACGCCTCCCGTCTACCTCCGGTCAATGATCTCTTAACTACACATACTCCATTCCCTACACTGGCTCCCTGTCTCCTCCAGGATTGACTACAAGGTCTCCCTCCTCACCCATCAGTGCATCCACAGCAACGCCCCCTCCTATCTAAAAGAGCTCATCGCTCCCCCGACCTCCACCCGCTCCCTCCGCTCTGGACACTCAAACGCACTCCAACCCATACACAGGACACACCTCTGCACCATGGGTGACCGGGCCTTTTGCTCAGCTGCTCCTCGGCTGTGGAATGCCCTCCCCGACCATCTGAGAGCACCACAGTCCGTTGAGGTTTTTAAAAGGGGCCTAAAAACGCATTTGCCTGAATTATTCTTTTACTTTAAATTTTTACTTCATTTTTATTATTATATATTTTTTTCTTCCATTTCATTGGTTGTTTTATTAATTTTAATTGTTTTTATTCATTTAACTTTTTATCTTTATCTCCTTTTCACAAATATAAAGTGCGGTACAAATTGAATTTATTATTATTATTATTACACACCCTCAAGACCCCTACGCTTCTTCTGGTCGCCTCAGACCTACTCCTATCCGAGCTCCGGGAGGGTCATCAAAGAGATGTCGCCTATTCTCGGTCCTTGGCCCATAATGGTGGAACGAACTTCGCACCACAGTTAGGACAGCCAAAACCCATCCAATCTTTCGCCGTCGACTAAAGACTCACTTCTTCAATCATTATCTGAAATGAAAGAGAAAAAAAGTATCTAACCCTCACTAACCTTACTGTCATGCTAATATACTAACGTACACTGTAGCACTCAACACTTTGATGAACATTGTTACTCAGATGATAGAGTTGTACCCTTCCTGCTGTCTTGTTGTACAAAACTTGTAAGTCGCTTTGGATAAAAGTGTCAGCTAAATGACAATGCAAATGTAATGCAAGTGCATGTGCTCTGCATGAGTGCCGTGGTGTCATGATGTCCGGGTGCGTCCCGGTCTCTCCCAGGGCTTTCTTTGTCAGACAGATTGGAGGAGAATGGGGGGGGGGGCAGGGTTAGACTGCTGTCCTCAGCAGTTTGAGCCTGTATTGATCTCCCCACATTAGGCTCGCTCTTCATGCAGTACAATTACAATTGCTTCCCTTACAGCGTTTGCTGCTGTGGCAACCGAGAGTACTGATCATGAGATTGGCTCCTGGTACGCCAGATCATCCGCCGTTGTCTCCCAGAACACAACAGGCCTGCTACGACTATGCTTGCACCTCATGGTACCAAAGCACCTCAAAGGCACTAAAATCAAGACTACAAAACATCACAAAACAAACCCACCTCACCCCTGCCCATTTTGACATCCTAGGATGGCTTAGAGTAGACGACAGAGTACAGCAACTTGCAATGGGCTTGGTCTACAAGATACACTACACCACTAAGATACCCATGTACATGTCGAAATACTTCCCAAAGGTCAGTGAATTCCACGACCACAACGCCAGAGGGAGTTCCACAAATCATGTTCAACCCAGATTCGGCACAAACAAGGGACTAAACACGTTTCGCAATTATGCCACAACAATGTGGAATGCCCTACTCACAGCCGTAAAATAATGTGAATCCCTACCCACCTTCAAAACCGCCCTCAAAGAGCATCTACGGGAGGCTGCAATTAGAAACTGGCCCCTGTAAATGTCCAAACCCGAACCCCCCACCCAACCCCCTCATAATGTACAGTTTCTTCCCCCTCGAATGTATATATTTTCTTTTAGTCTCTTAAACAGTACTGTATATTTGTATATCTTGTATGTCATAAATGTCTGGATGTAACGGTACTGTATATCTGTATGTCGTGTATGTCATAAATGTCATGATGAATTGAAAATGGGGGACCCTGATGTAAACAAGACGAAAGTCTTTCTCTGGTCTGCATCCCCTTAACACATTGAGTGCCACGCCCCTTCCGGGAAGTGCATCTGGCCTTGCCGCCCATTAACCCCATGTAAACTAAACGCTCACCTTGTTTGTAGAGCTAAACCTATATTTTATATTATAGCTATGGGTCTAATAACACCGTCGATTGTCAGTGAGTTGCTTCCAGTCAACGTGCAATTTTTTTTTTCATCCGTACATTTTCGTTTTATACCGTTTTGAATATGAATATAGTTTGGGTGCTTCTGAGTAATTCCAGGAAAAAGATGCGGAAATAGCGTTTTAGTGGAATCCACTTATCACGTTGTCATTTTTCGCCTGATTATTGAATCTTCCTGAAATCAACGCTAGATTATCATTATTATGTCTCCTCGTGCATACATGAAATGGGCCCTGGAGCGTGGCGCCTTAGAGGGTGGTATAAGACCGTCTGCCAGCTCAGACACATTCAGTACAGCATGCACAAGGTGCCCCGCTCAATTATGAATGGCAATAGCGAATAAAAGAAATACTGTGAGAAAAACGTAGATCTCCGTTTCCGGCACTCCTGCTGTTGGTGTTTGCCTGTTTTCACATGAATATGATCGGCGTCTGGTTATTTTAACTTGCAGATAAGCCACTGGGTCAGCAGCAGCACTGCTTTGGTGCGTTTTCTGGGATGAGCTGCAGTCAACAGGCGAGTCTGCCTCATTAGCCCCCCCCCCCCCCCCCCACCTCCACTCTTGCACACAAGTGCCCCATTATCCAGCGCATCCCCAGCCGCCTCTCCCTTTTGATGCCTTTTGATAAGAGCAATGATAGCGGCGATAATCAGGACAGCAATGATAATTGACTGGACCGTAATCGCGTTGAAACACTTTCGGAATGGGAAGCTTGGCGGCCCCCCCCCCCCCCCCCATTTATTTTTTTACCCCTTTTAGTGTTGATATTCAAAGGGCGGTGTTTTTGAAGGGGGCGAGCGTGCTCTCCCTCCAGCACCCCGGGGCCCAGCGGAGGAGCTCGGGTCCTGGGCTGCCGCTACTCTGTGGTGCCCTGGAGGTTAATCTGTGGCTCCGGCCAAGACATTATCTAAACAGGCAATGAGCCGGAGCCCCGGGTCTGGGTGCTCGCAGGCCTGTTGAAGGAGAGAGGAGGGGAAGGTATTTACAGTGTTGCTACAGAAAACACCACACCTGTTTATCAAACTAACCTCTTCTGCCATAGTAAAGCCCTTTTTCTTTTAGCCACACCTTTGTTAGAATGGTGCTTGTTCTAATCAGGTGACCTAAATGCTCATAGGTATATGTTGTGTAACAGCCGTGTATCTCTGGACCTCTATCAGTAATGAAAGCCACAGACTAGCCGTGAAATACATTGTACTACAAACCTGTTTTAACCTGGTTACCGTCGGTAGTGTGATAGTAAAGGGTTAACCTTCTGTAGTGTGGCAGTGAAAGGGTTAAAGTAGGCTTAGGTTCGAGGAGCTTGTTATTGCACTTAGTTTATTTTATTTTTAATTTTTTTGCGTGTGGGTTGGAGTTGTGAGGGGCAAAGGGATGGGGTTGTAAAAAAAGTTAAAAGTGCAATACTCTTTTGCCTCGAGGTCGCTGTTTGACAGCATCTGACAGATTGCACTTTTAATGTTTCAAGACGAGAGACCTTCCCACCTGCTTCAATTTAAGATTTTGGCTTCCAACAATTATGAAACCAAGATAATCGACTCAGCCATGGCCAGATCAAGCCTTTGAGTCATGAAAAACTAAAGTCATCATGACTCATGTTTAGTTTTAGTATGTTGAATTATATTTCAAGTTCAAGGAAATTCATTGTTAAAACTAGATGTGATGTTGTCGTAGTACAGGGTGCAACCAGGCGATTTATCCCCCACTCGCACTAGTGCCACCAAGTAAAATATGAACCCCCCCCCCCCCCCCAAAAGGTTGCATACCGTATATGCGATTATGCGACCATTGTACTCGCAGTCTAAAGCCCTGAATTACGGTTCTGAATAGTCTAGAGCCACAAATCATATCGCATTTAAAGGATAAGGCCGGTGTAATTTTATTTACAGAAGTCATAGAACTCTATTGTTTTCCAATTTTTTTTTTAAAACAAGTCACAGAGCCGTACTTTACTGAATTACTTTATAATGTGAGGGCGATTGCATCAAGTTGGCATCAACCAGAACAACTTCAGAGGCGATCGCTGTCACCTTATAAATTCCATGATGCTCATGTTCATCACAGTGATGAATTATACTGACCCAAGCAAACTGTACGGTGGTTTGGTGCTGTGGTAATAGTTGTGGTGGTGATGGACGCCAGGGGAAGGTGGTCTACTAGAGCCATATGAAATCCGCGATCACGGAATCGCGGACGGAATCGCGGAATTGAGCAATAAAAATGGAATCAACTGTAAATTAAAAAAAAATATATATATAATTAATGTTGTGGGACTTGTACAGCACTTTGTTCAACTTTGTCAGTGCTGTAAAGTTTAAACCTTTTTAAATCTTAGACAAACAAAACACTTTGCTTTCATGAAATATTGTAAGCCGTCATTTGAGGCTTCATAAAAGCAGCACAATGAACACAAATCTGTCAGTGCCGAGTCCGACCTCATCTTAAATAACAAACAGCATTGCTTGTTGTAATTAACAAAGAGAGGCAGAGTTGATTTTGCAAAAAAATATATATATATCATTTATATTTTTATATTTTTTAATAAACAAATTTTATTTTCATATTCGAATCCCATGCCCATCGAACGAAGCTTCGAAGTATTTAAGACAGCCCTATTAAATGGACTGTTATATCTTATTAAATTGTGGACATTTATTCATTCCCACTTATTAGACACTATTTCTGATGGTAAAATGAGCGTACAAAGCAAAATACAGAATTCTGAAATATTAAAACGGAAAAAACGGAATTTGGAAAAAAATAAAACTGATTTCATATGGCTCTATGGTCTACTCACTTTGGCTCTCTCTCCACCGAGTGGAGGAGGAGGCACCAGAGGGAAGATATTACTTTCAGTATTACTTTGACATTGCTTGATACAGACGAACACAAACAGCTTAAGTCCTCAACATTTGCATACCCTGCTGTCTGTACCTAGCCTCTCTGTCCCTCACTTTCTCCAATTTATAATTCTTTTTTTTGGCACATCAAACTCATTCACACCTGGTACAATGTTACATGTTCACACTGTAATAATGTGTTTGCCATCAACACAGAGGTCACTTAGCCCTTTCATTCATCTCACAATCTGCGTTCCAGTGTCCCACATTAATGTGATCATGTTAGGAGTGACATCGGAGACTGAGACATTACCAGAGACTTTAGCAACACATTGTCTTACAAACAACCTGAACCTACACATAGGACACAGCACATGGCCACAATAACCTATACAAACATGGGGTTAAATGAACTACCACTGACTAGCTAACATTATGTTCAAAAACACATAGAGAAAATTCAGGTGCATTTGCTGCTCCTCCAGGCGCAGATGGTTCTCGCAGCCCGATGAGAGGGGGCAATCGATGGCACGATGAGGCACCACCACGGCAGGTCTTGGGCTAACAAGCCAACGCTAGCCAGCAAGCACAACAGTTGCAATCAAGGGTCGAAACTAAATATATATCAACAGTGCAGATAATCTGAGCAAAGTATAATGAACCTTTTGGTAAAGTGGTTAATATGAATTTTGTCTTGCCATATACTAGTCATATTAGTTTCATTAGTATACTGTATGTCTACATTATTGCAAAAAATCTCTTTTGGAGAGTTTGCAGGCATAAACCACTTGGCTGTGTGGGCTGTTAGTAGTGGTTTCTGGTGTTAGATCAGACCCCCCCCGGGCCGGCAACACTAGACTAAACTAAATTAGACTTTGCAAGGACAACTAGGACGTAGTGATGCACGATATATCGGCCGCCGATATAATATCGGCCGATATGGCCGATATCAAGATAGGGCCGATATGGGCCGATACATTTTTTTTTTTTATCTTTTTTTTTGTCTTACATGTTTTGGCCTTAAATAGTTTCAAAATATCTGTCATTTCTGAAAATAAGTTACAAAAGTAAAAAAAAAAAAAAAAAAAAAGCGTTTTGGAAAATACCTCTTTGATTATCATAAAAAAGTGTTTTCTATACAGAGATATCGACATCGGTAAATATCGGTATCGGCCAGAACAGCAATATTAATATCGGTTATCGGTATCGGCCACAATTTTCACATCGGTGCATCACTACTAGGACGGCAATGCTTCGATCTAGCAAACCGGGTAGACTTGTAGAGAGACTGCTCCTAAAGACACGTTTTTCTTTTTTAGTTCAATAAATGCATGTTTCCAAATCGTATTAAATAATCATGATCTCAATATTGACAAATAATGGTGATATATATTATACCCCATACAGCCCTATCACCTGCCTTGTTCCTGGCTATTTCTGAATTCACTTGGGAGTAGGACGCTCTCATGTGGAGGACAATTAATTTGTGTGTGGGTCTCCGGGAGACTTTGGTCTTTAATGCAGTCGGACAGTCCTCAGGCTCTCACTGCCTGACATGTCTGATTGCTCTACTTTGCTGAGAGTTGTGATTCATCCTGGGTTGAGGAGGATGACTTAAATAACCTAAATCTACCTACTAGCCATTCAGTGTCTCTCGCTCCCTCTCCCTATCTCTCGATCTACCTCTCTTTCTCGTCCGTCTACCTCTCTCTCCTATGCCTCTTTTGTTTTGATCTACCTCGCTTTCTCTTCTATCTACTTTCACTCTCTAGTCTTACACCGACCCTTGGGCCTAACAAAAATAATGGTTGGTTTCAGGTTGCCGACCGACCCTGCCGATTTAGGTGCGACCCAATATATTTTATGAGTTTAAAAAAAAAATTATATATTAAAAAAAAAAAAATCCGTTTTTTTTTTTTTTTTTTTAGAATAAAGTTTCATAGAAATCTTAGTCAAACATTTAGTATTATGGATATTAAACATGCTGGCAGAGTACATGCATCCATGTTGTTGTGAACATTTTAACCCTTTCACTGCCACACGACAGCCAGTTAACCCTTTCACTGTGACAATACAGAAGGTTAGCCCTTTACTATCACACAACCGACGGCGATGCTCCATCATTAGCATCATTAGCTCCGCGGAGCTAATGATGCTAATGATGGAGCATCGCCGTCGGTTGTGTGATAGTAAAGGGCTAACCTTCTGTCGTGTGGCAGTGAAAGGGTTCATTAAATAAAGAAATTCCCTATCCATAGTCGCCGTGGGAAAGAATAAAAAAAAAAAAAAAAAATCCCTACCTACCCATGGCCAAACTGACAACCAACCTGAAACCAACTATTATTTTTGTTAGGCCTTGGCATGATTTTACAGTAGAGCAACATTTTACCCCCACCCACCACCCATCCAGCCAAACACGCACACACTACAGTAGGAGCATCTCACTGGAGACTGCACGCTGCTCCGTGGCTGTGCCAGTCGGGATGGATTATTTTCCCATTAACTCTCTCTTTGGTGGATTTTTGCTCTTAATTGAAGTGACAGCATGGTTGTCATGGTGACACAGAGGGCACAGATTAAAGCCTGTTGGGAGGCGAGCAAGAGGAGCTGTCAGCACTCGCAGCCTCGTTGACCAGCACACAAGAACTCAGGTTATCTGTGGTGGCATTATTACACACTCAATTAAATAATTGCATTTATATTTAGTCTAGGAGAAAATCCCACATTACTCGCACATAATAGATTTTACACTTTTATCTCCAAATAAGAGAAGAATAGTGCTGTCCTTGACTAAATAAGTTATTAGTTGACTGATGGTCATAGGACTTTGTTGTCGCCATATAATTTACGCTCGTTGTTTTAGCCTTATTGGTACATAATGTAAAATTGCAGAAGGACCTTTTTAAATCTAGTGCTTAGCCTTTTTCAGGAAAAACAACTAGATTAATTGACCAACAAGGTCTTGGTCGACTATAGCAGGGGTTCCCAAACTTTTCAGGCCGCGACCCAAAAATAACGGGGTCAGAACGGGGTCACCACTCACTATTATAGGAGGTAATTTAAATATATTTATTTTATTTATAAAAAAATGTATAAATGGAAATGTATGGTTGAAACATGCACACGTTCAAACGCACACACACTAATAAGCATTGGAGGCTTTTAACCAGGGCCGGACTGGGGAAATCATTTAGGCCAGGAAATATAGTGCAAAATATAGCCCCAGTCAGGCCACTTTTTAAGCAGGGGGTCTGGGGGTCCCTCACCAGGACATTTCTTGTTACAAAGACTTCATTTCCTGCATTCTGGTGCAGGCATTTTTTTATTTGTAATTGTACCCTTTAAATGCCAGTGTTTGTGATGGCATCACAAATTATTGTTAAAGAACAGGCTAGCATATGTATGATTAGCAACAACACTGATTTTGATGGATTTTCAGTTTTTTTGTAATGTCAGATTGAAAATAATACAATCTTTTATTCAACTTCAGCCCTGATCATAACACCACATATTAATTTTATGATTCTAACCCTTTAAATGCCAGTGTGTGTGATGGCATATATTTGTAATATATCAAATGCAAAGTAGATTTTTCTGGGGGGGATTATTACAGTCTAGCATGTGTCAATGATTAGCAACAACAGTTTTTTGTAAGGGTCCCGCCTCCACCAATCACATGCGGCTCCTTTTGTGTGTGTGTGTGAGAGCGAGAGAGAGATAGTTCTCCAACTTGTGCGAGTTGCAGTGATCTCCTGGTTGTTCCCCACCTAGGTTAACTAACTATTGCGCTGCTGCAACTAGAAACACTGTCCTGGCCTGCTTCTAAGTTCAGTGGCCTGACTGCAATTTTTTTTTTTTAATCATCTGGCGACCCTGCGGCGGCTCGCGGCGGCTCGCGACCCTCCTGTGGGTCGCAACCCTGACTTTGGGAACCCCTGGACCAGGGGTCGGCAACCTTTTTGACATGGAGTGCCTGTTTGAAATATAGTTGTAACTCAAGTTTCAAGTTCAAGTTTCTTTAATAGTTGTCATACAGAAGTACAGAATACTTTTGTACAAAATGCTTCTTACTGTTGCGCTCCAGAGACTGTGCAAGACAAGATAAGTATGAAATAAAATAACATAGTAAAATTAGAAGTAAAAAAAAAAGGTCACAGTGTTCAGTTTAGACATATGTACAATGTTCGATGCAGAATAGACGTAGTTACCATACAATATACAATACTGTGCAGTGTACTAATATACAATACTATATAGTGCAAGGCAGAAATGGAGAAATGGGACGAGGTGCAATTTAGGTACAATTCACAGTAGGTGTACGAGTTGTAGTGCAAATCCTTTATCAATAAATATAAAGTGTAAGTGTGTTTGTGTGATCTAAAGTGTGGAGAGTGGGTGCTGCAGTGTGTTGTTTGTTTGAGTGAGTGTGTGCGTGTGGGTGTGTGTGCTGTGTGCATTTGATGGTTGTTGCATAGTGATTATTGTTCGTTTAGCGATTATTGTTCGTTTAGCAGCCTGATGGCCTGGGGATAGAAGCTTCTTCTGAGTCTTTCTGTGCTCGCCTTAAGACTCCGGTATCGCTTGCCTGACCGCAGCAGTTCAAAGAGGCAGTTGTTCGGGTGGCTCGAGTCCTTAATAATTCTCTTAGCCTTCCCCTTGCACCGCTTGTTGTAAATGTTCTGGAGGGTGGGAAGCCCCCCTCCAATTGTGCGTTCGGCTGAACGTGTCACTCTTTGTAGTCTGCTACGGTCTTGTGCAGTGCTATTCCCAAACCAGGAGGTGATGTTGCCGGTCTGGATGCTCTCTATTGTACATGAGTAGAAGTTCCTAAGGATCTTCTGACTGACTTGGAACTTCCTTAGGCGCCTGAGGAAGTAGAGGCGTTGTCGTGCCTTCTTCACAACACTGTCAATGTGTGTGGTCCATGTCAAGTCCTCGGATATGTGGGCTCCGAGGTACTTGAAACTGTTCACTCTCTCAACCGGTGCCCCGTCGATGCTGAGGGGGCTGTAGTCCTTGACCCCCGACCTCCTGAAGTCCACAATCATCTCTTTTGTTTTGCTGACGTTCAGGGAGAGGCAGTTCTCCTGACACCACTGTGACAGGTTCTCTACCTCTTCCAGGTAGGCCCTTTCGTCGTTGGCAGAGATCAGGCCCACCACTACTGTGTCATCAGCAAATTTGATGATGGTGTTGTTGTTCCGCTGTGCTACGCAGTCATGTGTGTACAGGGAGTAGAGGAGGGGGCTCAGAACACAGCCCTGGGGGGCCCCTATGTTGAGCGTGATGGATGAGGAGGTGCAGTTGCCGGCTCTTACCACCTGGGGTCTGCCCGTCAGGAAGTCCAAGACCCACTGGCAGAGGTCATAGTTCAAGCCCAGGTCCCTGAGCTTGGCTATGAGTTTGGAGGGGACTATGGTATTGAATGCTGAGCTGTAGTCGATGAACAGCATTCTCACATAGTTCCCCTGCCTCTTGTCCAGGTGTGATGCTGCTGTGTGCAGCACATGGGCTATGGCGTCCTCCGTGGACCTGTTGGGGCCTCAACAATATTCCATGCATCGTAATTTTTTTTCTCTCATAACCAGGTCTTTTTAATGATAATTTTTACATTATTACATCATTATTGTTATTGTTATTATTAACAATATTATTATGATGGTTGTATCAACCCTAAATCTGAGTTGGGGGGGGGGGGGGGGGGGGGGAATGCAATGCTGACAAACAGCTGCATACAGTGCGACCATTTCACTCACATTTGCCCATTCATTTTTGGACACATCACACACACCATCGGTGTGTGTACTGTACGTGTGCTGTCATAGCTCCACCTACAGGCCTAATGGAGAACACCAGGATGTGAATGGAGGGTGAATGTGAGGTATATCGTGTAAATAAGTTTTGATTGATCGCAAGACTACACTGTAAAAAGAAAATAATAATAATAAGTTACCAGAACTTAAAAATATTGAGTTCAGTTACTGTGCATTAAGGTTTTCAGTTTTCAATCTATAATAAGTTAACAGAAAAATAAGTACACAACCACAATATTTCAACCTAATAAAACTATGTTTATTGTCATTGTTTTAAGAACACAAGTTGACTTGGTAATACTCACATTTTGAGTAAAAAAAATGGCTTTTAACATGTGCAATGTTCAATGAAATAATCAAATTTGTTGATTAATCCCACTGGTCACAATGGTGACCGTAATAATGTTTTTGTTATAAGGCTCTGCAAATGTTACTGAATGATGTAGCAATGTATTTCCAGCTAAATTGAAATAATAAACAAATAAAGGGTCTCAATTAAATATGTGGTAGTAAAAAGAACCTGTGGGAGGATTTCAACAAGATAAATGCGACAACAGTGCAAAATATTTCACTATAATATTTCAAAGCAAAAAAAAAAAAGAAAAATATAATATTTTTTATTTATTTTTTTAATGCTGCCCCCTGTGCCTATGAAAATGCCCCCGCATGCCTATGCAGGCACGCGTGCCTAGGGTTGCCTACCCCTGCCCTGGACTATAGGGCTGCCCCCTCAAATGCGGTCTGGTCTTAATCAACCAAGTAATCTTTTATGCTTTCTTTCCATGAGTTTGGATATTTCCTGATTTTTTTTTTAATTTAGTATTAATTTAAAAAAAGTTAATTAAAATGGACTGGTTGATAGATTTGTCAATGAAATCAACTAGGTCTAATTTATCATCGACATATCCTTTTTTATCCGCTAAGAATTTCTTTAAGGACAGCCTTAGTCGACTGATTGATTGAAAACTTTATTAACAGATTGCAGAATGGGTACAGTACAGCTCAATACACACAATTGTTAAGGGGATGCAGACAAGAGACTTTCATCTTGTTTACACCAGGGTCCCCCATTTTCAATTCATAATGACATTTATGACATACACAACATACAGATATACAGATATAAAAATCTAATCTAATCATCTAATCATGACATTTATGTAGAGCCATATGAAATCCGTTTTATTATTTTCCAAATTCCATTTTATTTTTTCCCAAATTCCATTTTTTCCGTTTTTATATTTCAGAATTCTGTATTTTGCCTTTTATGCCCATTTTACCATCAGAAATAGTGTCTAATAAGTGGGAATGAATAAATGTCCACAATTGAATAAGATATAACAGTCCATTTAATGTTTTTAAGTGCTGCAACTCAGAAATACAGTTCAATTTTACACAATATTTTTCAATTAATATTGTGACAAAATAAAAATACATATTTCAAGTGTAAACAATAGATACAGCTAGCTACTACTGACATTATCACAATGACAATGTCAGTAACCTAGCTATATCTATTATATTGTGATGAAATATAGTAATGCATAATTTAGGCACCTTTAGTTTATTTCGTTTATAAAGGACAGTGTATAATAATAATGATAATAATAATAATAATAACTTTATTTGTATAGCACTTTTCATACAGAGGTTGCAGTTCAAAGTGCTTCACAACAGTAAAAAATACAGGCATAAGCGAGCATAAAAAGATAGACAGGTAGAATCAGTGTTTCACATTAGGATCTAGCATCCCAATAGGCTCTCCGCTTACAGTTTTCAGTAACACAAATAGTAAAAATAGTTTAAAATGATTCAGTTTAAAAATAGTAAAATAAAAATAAAATTAAAATTATAAAATAGAACGGACATAAAAAATACAGGCATGAGCGAGCATAGCAAGATATGGCAAGTGACAACAATGCATAAAGTTTACAGACAATCCATGCTGATTGATCTGCCATAAGCAAGTGAAAGTTTACAGACAATCCATGCTGATTGATCTGCCATAAGCAAGTGAAGATTACAGTCTGTTCTAACAAACCAAACTGCCATGTATTAAAGTTTACAGACAATCCATGCTGATTGATCTGCCATAAGCATAAGATTACAGTCTGTTCTAACAAACCAAACTGCCATGTATTAAAGTTTACAGACAATCCATGCTGATTGATCTGCCATAAGCATAGTGTTTCACATTAGGATCTAGCATCCTAATAGGCTCTCTATTCAGTAATTAAAAAGTGCACTAACCGACGGACATAAAAAAAAATACAGGCATGAGCGAGCATAGCAAATAATAAGAATAGTTTAAAATGATTCAGTTTAAAAATAGTCATCAGTAAGAAGTAAAAAGTGCAATAACCGACACATGAATTTGATAGGCAGTGTAAGAATAAATACAAGTTGTGTCAGGATATCCCTGATGTTTCCTCTTGCCACTAGGTGGTAGCAGATATCTATCAGTGAAATGCCTGAGCAAAGAGATAGGTTTTAAGCTGTCTTTTAAAGATGTCTAGTGAGTTGGCTTCCCTGATGTTTTGGGGTAGTTTGTTCCATAGTTTTGGGGCATAGTTGATAAAGGCTGCATTACCGATCCTCTTTTGACTGCTTCTGGGAGCCTCTAGTAGTCCAGCAGCTGATGATCGCAGTGTTCTTGCTGGTGTGTAATTTATTAGTGTTGGCGATGTAGCTAGGTCCCTGTCCATTTAGAGCTTTGTATGTAAGGAGAAGGACCTTAAAGTCAATTCTAAATGTTACAGGAAGCCAGTGTAAAGCGGCTAAGACTGGACTAATGTGCTCTCTCCTTTTGGTTCTAGTTAGCAGTCGGGCTGCAGAGTTTTGGATTAGCTGAAGCCTCTCTGTGGTTTTCTTAGGGAGACCTGTGAAAAGTGCATTACAGTAGTCTAACCGGCTAGATATGAATGCATGAATTAGCTTCTCAGCATCGTTCTGATTAATAAATGGTCGTACTTTTGCTATATTTCTGAGATGGAAGAACGATGTTTTCGTCACTTTGCTAATATGAGAATTGAAGTTCAGTTCTGAATCTATGACAACCCCAAGACTAGTGACCTCAGATTTGATCCAAGGGGTTAGTCCCCCCAGGTTCTTTATTAATGTTTCTTTTTTAGTTTTGGAGCCGATAATTAGAATTTCAGTTTTGTTCTCGTTTAGTTTCAGGAAGTTCTTACTCATCCATTTATTTATTGCCAGTAAGCAGTCTGTAATGGAGCTAATCGCTGTATCATTTGGTTCAGCAGATATGTACAGTTGTGTATCATCCGCATAGCTATGGAAATCTACATTATGTTCTCTGATATCACCCAGCGGTAACATGTAAAGGGAGAAGAGTAAAGGACCTAAGCAACTCCCTTGTGCAACTCCATAGTTGTTGTCGTATATATCAGACATGTGATCTCCTAGTTTAACATAGAATTTCCTCCCTCTGATGTATGTTTTAAACCAGCCTAGCACATGGTCTGAGAAACCGACATGGTTTTCAAGACGATCGATTAGAATATCGTGATCGATTGTATCAAATGCTGCACTGAGATCTAACAGGATAAGGATGGAGATCTTATTCTCGTCAGAGTTTAGTCTGAGGTCACTGATTATTTTGGTGAGGGCAGTTTCAGTGCTATGATATTTTCTGAATCCTGACTGAAATTCTTCTAAGATGTTGTTTTCTTCAAGAAAGGAATTTATTTGAACTGAAACTATCTTTTCAAGTACTTTACTAATGAATGGTAGGTTGAATAATGGCAATCGTTTGCATTAAACAAATGGATGGGTGCACTAGATTTAGCAAGAAGCTATCATTTCCATCTATAGTCCTATGTACTGTAACGTTTCATAGCTATTTAAGTTTATTTAGATTATAAAGGGCAGTGTATAATGACAATCGTTTGCATTAAACAAATGGATGGGTGCACCAGATTTAGCTAGAACTTCTAGAAGCGATCATTTCCATAGATAGCCCTATAACGTTACATAGCTATTTAAGTGTATTTAGTTTATAAAGGGCAGTGTATAATGACAATCGTTTGCATTAAACAAATGGATGGGTGCACTAGATTTAGCTAGAAGCTAAACGTCCTAACGTTATAGCTATTTAATCACAATAGTGTCGCAAGTGTTTTGCGGGTCCAGTCCACGGAACGTTGACAGAATTAGCAAAACACCTTATCACCGGAGGCATAAAAGTCATTAGGATACTGTTCTGCTCTGAATTGAGGGCTTATTGTGGAATTGTTTAGCTTCTTGACGATGTTAACACTGAAGCAGCCAGACGCTTGAGCACCGCGGCTGTGTTGTGTGTAACACGCTGTAGAGTCCCCGCCTCCCCGGTCGCGTGTGCACCAAACGTTCCACCCAAAAACGAAATTTCAGTCCAGATTAGGTCAAATTCTGCAATATTCCACGTTTTGCAGTTGATTCCATTTTTATTGGTTAATTCCGCGATTCCGTCCGCGATTCCGTGAACGCGGATTTCATATGGCTCTACATTTATGACATACATGACATACAGATATACAGTACTGTTACATTTGTGACATACAAGATATGCAAATATACAGTACTGTTAAACAGAGATCCTAACAGGAAATATACATACGAGGGGGAGGGAACTGTAGAGCCATATGAAATCCGTTTTATTTTTTTCCAAATTCCGTTTTATTTTTTTCCAAATTCCGTTTTTTCCGTTTTAATATTTCAGAATTCTGTATTTTGCTTTGTACGCTCATTTTACCATCAGAAATAGTGTCTAATAAGTGGGAATGAATAAATGTCCACAATTTAATAAGATATAACAGTCCATTTAATAGGGCTGTCTTAAATACTTCGAAGCTTCATTCATTTATTTCATTCGAATATGAAAATAAAATTCGATTATTAAAAAAATTAAAAAGGTATATATATTTTTGCAAAATCAACTCTGCCTCTCTTTGTTAACTACAACAAGCAATGCCGTTTGTTATTTAAGATGAGGTCGGACTCGGCACTGACAGATTTGTGTTCATTGTGCTGCTTTTATGAAGCCTCAAATGACTGCTTACAATATTTCATGAAAGCAAAGTGTTTTGTTTGTCTAAGATTTAAAAAGGTTTAACCTTTACAGCACTGACAAAGTTGAACAAATTGCTGTACAAGTCCCACAACATTAAAAAAAAAAAATTAAAAAAAAAAAAAAAAAAATTTTTTTTTTTTTTTTTTTTTTAGTTGATTCCATTTTTATTGCTCAATTCCGCGATTCCGTCCGCGATTCCGTGATCGCGGATTCCATATGGCTCTAGAACTGTACATTAGGAGGAGGGGGTGGGTGTTTCGAATTGCAGCCTCCCGTAGGTGCTCTTTGAGAGCGGTTTTGAAGGTGGGTAGGGATTCACATATTTTTTACGGCTGTGGGTAGGGCGTTCCACATTGATGTGGCATAATTGTGAAATGTGTTTTTAGACCCTTGTTTGAGCCGAATCTGCGTTGCACATGATTTGTGGAGCTCCCTCTGGTGTTGTGATCGTGGTATTCACTGACCTTTGGGAAGTACCTCGACATGTACATGGGTACCTTTCCTTAGTGGTGTAGTGTATCTTGTAGACCAGGCCCATTGCAAGTTGCTGTACTCTGTCGTCTACTCTAAGCCATCCTAGGTTGTAAAAATGGGCAGGGGTGAGGTGGGTTATTAGGAGTCAGGTCAAGCAGTAGTCTGACCAGTTTGTTTTGTGATGTTTGTCTTGTTTTTAGTGCCTTTGAGGTGCTTTGGTACCATGAGGTGCAAGCATAGTCGTAGTACCCCTGAATGAGTGCTCCTGCCAGAGTCTTCAGGGTATTCTTGTTTACCAGAGAGGAGATCTGGTACAAGAATCTTAATAATAATAGATCAAATTTATATAGCGCCTTTCATAGAACCCAACGTCGCTTCACAATCGGGACAAAAAATAGGGCTAGGGAAATAGGGGGGAAAAAGGGGATGAGGGAAGGTAAGGGATAATGGACCTAATCTAATCTAAACTAACTGATGGGGAAAAGCCTTGGTGAAGAGGTGTGTCTTGTTTGTTGGTTGACTTTTTTTATTACATTGTTTGCCATTTTGTCACAGGAAAGATTTGCCTCTAGTCTAGGATGGACCCCAGGTCTTGTCATTTCATCTTTCCTTCAGCTTTCCTTGACTAAGACCAAACCGCTCAATTGACTATGGCCACGTCCACATGTATATGGATATTTCTGATTAATTTGTTCCCCCTCCATTTTCAAAGACATCCCTGTCCTCGTGAGAACACAACACCTATTTAAAATGCTCACATTAGCATGCCAGGCCAGTAGGTAGTAGGGCTGACCTTCGATTTTTTTTGGGAATTCGAAGCTTCGGGGCAGATATTTCGATTTTAATTCGAAGCTTCGACAAATGTAAAAAAGAAATTTAAATTTTTTTTACAATTTTTTTTTATGTTGTGGGACTTGTACAGCACTTTGTTCAACTTTGTCAGTGCTGTAAATTTAAATCTTAGACAAACGAAACACTTTGCTTTTATGAAATATTGTAAGCCGTCATTTGAGGCTTTATAAAAGCAGCACACAAATCTGTCAGTGCCGAGTCCGACCTCATCTTAAATAACAATGTAATTAACAAAGAGAGGCAGAGTTGATTTTTTTTTTTTTTTTTTTTTTTTTTTTTTTTTTTTAATAAATAATCAAATTTTATTTTCATATTCGAATCCCATGCCCATCGAACGAAGCTTCGACGTATTTAAGACAGCCCTAGTAGGTAGCATACATTTTTATTGTCAAACACGGAGAGAAGAACATTAGGAGCATGCGTATTGAGCTTATCCTTGAGCAGAAAGTTACCGTAATCATACACACAGATAATATATTTATACGCCTCTGCATGTGGTGTAATGATGAAGTAAAGCTAGATTGCCTTGTAACCATGCAATTAAACCTAACAGTACCGAACACACGTAAACATTGCTCTTAGGTTCCTGGTGCATGCTCAGTACATACTGTAAAACATGTGGAAGTTGAGATTCAGATTATTTTATGTCAGTACCACTACCTTACAGCAAAAAAAGAGTGAAATTCCCTTTTGTTGTGGTTCCTCGACCACAGAAGCAACCAATATAATATAAATAATATTAAATTAGCATAGTAAAAATAAAATATGACTAAAATAAAGATGACTATACAGTTCTAAAAAGGTGTGCAGTGCAGATAACAGGATGTAGATATTATAATTATACTATCAAATTTAAATAACAAAATGGCTGATAATGAAAAAAAAAGATCTAACCCTAACTAACCTTACTGTCATGCACTTACTGTCCTAATAAACTAACCGACACTGTAACACGCAACACTTTGATGAACATTGTTACTCAGCTGATAGAGTTGTGCCCTTCCTGATGACTTGTCGTACAGAACTTGTAAGTCGCTTTGGATAAAAGCGTCCGCTAAATGACTAAATGTAAATGTAGAAGAAAAACTTAAAAAATAAATCATGAGGGATGCATGAGAGATAATGTATGAGAGATCATGATGTCAGGGTTTTGCAAAAGGTCCGAAACGCAGAGAAATTACATTTTCAAAAATATCCATATGCTTATGGGGAGCCCTGAGGTTATTCTGTCTATTTAAATAACAAGCTATGCAAGTAGACATGTGTAGACTGTGTATTTGTATGGGAAGTGGACATATCATCAGGAAGTAGTTATAGGAGTGTTGAGGAGAAAAGCATTTTTAAGTAGCCTATATCTTATACCCTCTAGCCGTCTAGCCTTTATACCCATAAGCCCAGTTAAGAATACCCACTCAAGTATCATTGCTCTCTCTAGTACAAAATAGTTTACTCGTTTTAAACGCTAATCCTACAGGTTTGCAGGGCTCCATATCAAAAGGAAGCCTTCCATTGATGACCTGAGGGTTCTTGGGCGGCGGCACTTATCAGTGCTGTTGGTCTATTGAAAGGTTGAATGGGGTACGTGACCGGTGGGCTGAGCCACGGGCCCTTCAAGAGCCGTCCACTCCATGGGGGATGGAGGGCCGCCACTCACTCCTGCGGCCGCGGCATGATTTTGCGGGCAGTTTCATGCTAATTTACACTTAATGAGCAGCTGCGTCTGGTCCGCAACAAGGTGGGCGTTGAGTAGGGGAGCCTGAAGTTGCTTAGTCACTTGAGAGGCCCTTGAAGTCCTCGGCTGGCGCCTAGAAGGAGAGGGCGTGGAGAGCCTTGTGGTCCTGTGTAGCGTTTGGAAGTGCACATGGAACTTTATTTTATTAGAATGGCCGTTCTGACTTCAAATCCACATGCCTTGTGGCTCAGACACCTTGTAAATATAAATAGCATATTCCACCTCTGTGAGATGGTCTATAACAATCTGAACTGTTTCGTGGTCA
Organism: Notolepis coatsorum; assembly: GCF_963971535.1. Taxonomy (NCBI): domain Eukaryota; kingdom Metazoa; phylum Chordata; class Actinopteri; order Aulopiformes; family Paralepididae; genus Notolepis; species Notolepis coatsorum. Next base: position 6,705,290 of record NC_140173.1, on the reverse strand, counting down.
AAATAAAGAATGCTCGTGCCAGTCTGCCACAACTCGGGCGCTTTAGCCACATTGAATTCCTAATACTTGACGGCACACCCATCGCCTCTTGGTCAAAACCGAAAAAATCCCCAAAATGGAAATAATAATCTGATTTCACACAGTTGAGACTTGGGGCAACATTTGGATGCAAAAACCTTGCTGTTGGCTCCTATTTAGTGTAGCCATTTGAATGAAAAAATGCAGACAGGATTTTGACAGGCATTTCTCCAACCAATGATCAACCGATGAACACCATCATGTGCACACAGAGGTTGGCTACAATTTGCGTGGTTGTTTGTTCTACCAATCTTTGTGAGGGGAGTGGCTGAAACTGCATTCTGAATAGCAGTGTGGGGACGGAGCTCCCATGTGATTACATTATGGCAGAATGTTTGACCTCCCTACCTTGTATATAATCACTGTTGGCTTGGCTTAGTGTGTATATCATTTGAACATCGCAGTGGCAGTTGTGTGATCAACCTTTTAAGTCTCACACTCTGTTCACACATAAAACAAGTAATTCCCTTCACAACATCATCCAGTTAGCCATCTTATGGACGGAAGTACATTTCCATTGAAGTACACACATGGAAAGGCGTTTTGTGTTAGTTTGTGTTGTGCGGTAGAGGATCCCAGGAGAGCAGAGAAGAACTGCAGGGGGGTGGGAGGGTGGGCCCTCTGGGGGAATGCTTTGGGAAAACAAAGTTGAGCACTTGGACAAGCAAATCATTCCAAAGTGTCACATCCACTCATTTCACATTGCCAGCTAACTGTATGTTTTGGAAGCGGGATCGCCATCAAAGCCACCGCGGTTTTCACTAGCTGTATGTGTCGCCTTTTCGATTAGCTAACCAATTCAACCTCTTCTTTCCTTTCTCTCCTCTCGTTCTCCCCACACAGACCTCCCTGGTTTAATGGGTCCAATCAGTGGGATGTCGCCAGACAAGAAAGCGTTAATTCCGGGCGTGCAGGAGGAGAGGGCGGGTCGGAGTGACGCCTGTGGTGCGGGGACCACTCTGCCCGAGGCCGAGTGTGCGTCCAGCCCGCTGGCCACCAACGTGGACAGCACCGCCGGCTCCGCGGACGAGGAGCTGACCAACCTCAACTGGCTTCACGAGAACCTGCTCCAGAACTTCGCGTTGGGAGGACCCGAAGCTCAGGCCAGTGTCAGCCCCCTCTTTGACATCGAGGGGGACAGTGGAGCTAATCAGGGCCCCTCCTCCCCGTCGCCGCGCAACAGAGGCAGAGAAAGGGACTCGCTGAAGTCCAAGCCGCCCTTCTCCTTCTCCTTACTCATCTACATGGCCATCGAGCAGTCGCCCAGCAAGTCTCTGCCTGTTAAGGAGATCTACGGCTGGATCCTCGAGCACTTCCCCTACTTCTCCAATGCCCCCACCGGCTGGAAGAACTCGGTGCGTCACAACCTGTCCCTGAACAAATGCTTCCGCAAGGTGGAAAGGAGCTTGGGAAAGGTGAGCAGGCAAAGCCATTTATTCAACCTCCATACACTTCACGTTAGGGGTGGACGGTATAAACGGTATACGGTATAAACGGTATGAATTTGCTCTACGGTATGGATTTTGACTATACAGTGTAACCGGTAGTGCAGCTCTAAAATAGCAATGACGTCATGTAACCACAGCGCGACTATTTCACTCGCATTTGCCCCTAAAAATAGATAGAATTAGTCATAGATAATAGATATGTGCGAACTGGAAAAAGTTATTTAGGAGGCTTCGCGCAGTGGGCGTTCCAGCCCCTACCGCACGCATGTAAACACGGGTCTAGTAGTCTAGTGGGACGGCACACGGGAGGACGGCGGCGTCTCCCTGAGCTAACGTTAGCTTAGCTACCGTTACAAAATGACCCAGTCAACTATTCACTTTTAGTTTAATACATGATGGGGCATTGTCTAACCGAACGGTATCTAGTCGGCCAGCTACCGATAGCTCCTGACATCAACAAACGCCCCACAAAGTCTAGTACTAGAGACGTGTATGCTACCTGTTAGCTCACGTTAACACAAGTTAGTTCACCGTTCAAAACGAAATGTCCCATTGAACTAAATAATTCACTGAGACGTTGTATTAACGTTATATATCCGGCTAGCAGTAGCTACAGATAGCTCCTGATATCAATGTCTTATAACACTGATTCGATGCGTATTTGAGCTGAGGGCTTGCTAACGTTATACCAATACAATAGGGTCCAGGTGCAGCGCCGGAGAATCCTGGCCGTAGCTCTGCTCGAGGCTACTCGAGTATAGGTCCAGGTGCAGCTCCGGAGAATCCTGGCCGTAGCTGGAGGCTACTAGAGTACACACAGACAGTGGAGCTTGTTGCGTGGTGGCGATGTCTCGCAGATAATACAAGTACAAGTCTAATTATATAATATATATATTTTATAAAAAAAAAAATATATATATATAAAATAAAATAAAAAATTATCAAAAACGCTGATACCGTGATATATACCGTTACCGTCTATGCTTCAAATTATACCGTGATATAAATTTTAGACCATACCGTCCACCCCTACTTCACGTTAGCGAAACCATAACAAAGGGTCCAAAATACTTCCATAGCAGTGGTTCTCAGCCTGGGGTCCAGGGACCTCCAGTGGTCCTCGGGTGTTCCAGGGGGTCCCCAGAAAGAAACGGGAATAGTTGAACTATTAGGCCAATGAGAAAATATATAAGCTATTCTGATCATAGGTTTCACTTTCCCCACTGGTGTTTCAGCTATAGAATTCTGGACATATTTATATTTAATAACGAAAATGTCTTCAGGTGGGGGGTCCCTGAGACACAATCCCATCAAATAGGGGTCTGTGTAACAATTTGGGGGTCCTTGACACAAAAAAGGTTGAGAGCCACTGCTCCAGAAGACCACATTAAGACCATGAAAACACTTGAGAAAGGTTCCTACTGTGATTTGGTATCAGTATCTTTTGATATCTGGAGATTCCTACAGAAATGGGCAATTTTGGCGATGATTGATGAGCTCTCCTTTCTGACAGCGGCTCAGAAGATCCCACTCGTTGTCACCACACCTAGGCAAGCCATGCGTTCTCTGAATGGCCAGTGATACTCAACCTTTTCAGTGGCCCATGAGGACGTTTATTACATCAGTTTATTATTTTTATTATATCATTATATCACATTTCGACAACCGTATTTGATTTGAATGAGCATATCGCCAGCGGGCTCAGTTTTAAAGCCAGAGTGACCCCAATTACAACGGGTCCCTTGACCTCTCACCTTAGGATATTTGTAATTGGGCTCACTGGAACCATAAGAGTCTCTACTTTACAACCATGTCCAATTGATGATAGTTCCATGTGGTTTAGGGTAAAAACTGTGCAGTTTTCTGCAAAAATATGATTTTTTCTTCCCCCTTTTCTTTCTTTCACTATACAACCACAATTATATGCGGTGGAAACAGGCACTCATTTCATGAGGCAGTGTGAGGTTTCAAAGGTCAAGTAAAACATAATAATAATGATGATTTGTGTCACTACATTGAAAGGGCTACTATGGGGACTTGCATCATCACAAGTGAATACAATTGGGCTAATTGGATTCTCAATAGTCTTAGCTTTGCAGCCATACCCAGTTTGTGTGATCCCAAGGACCACACTATGCAGAAATAGGCTAAATACATCTCTGCATGACTATCATGTCATTGCATGGCTTGGTTTTGCCATAAAACTGCATGGGACGAGTATAAAGTATGGCATGGTCAGCGTTTCCGTTAGCCGGTAATTACCGGTATTTGACCGGCAAAATCTGTTGAAGTCCGACATATTTAATCTCTCCGGTCATAATGTCCGGTGAAAATAATTCCCTCTAAACACAATTAGATTATTTGAATTGTATTAAAATAGGCTAAAATTAAATAGCCTATGCGATGAACGAAACAATCATTACATTTGTCGTTGCTTCACCAAGCAGCCGGTCTAATAATGACATCCTGTTGTCAGCGCGAGCTGGCTACTGATATTTGCGAGAAGCATGGCTTGGCAGGGTGCAGTACTCCAATTCAGCCATTGGCAATTCAGCTGTTGGGTGGGGGCGCTGCTGAGCGGTTTCCAGACGGGACCTAAAAACACCACTCTGCCTGCTCCATGCTTCACGTAAATATATCAGCAGCCAGCTTGCGCTGACAACAGGATGTCATTATTAGACCGGCTGCTTGGTGAAGCAACGACAAATGTAATGATTGTTTCGTTCATCGCATAGGCTATTTAATTTTAGCCTATTTTAATACAATTCAAATAATCAAATTGTGCTTAGAGGGAATTATTTTCACCGGACATTATGAGCAGCACCAAGTCGTTGGGAGGTGGAGATATACATCACGGCGCAAACCCACGATAATGTTGCCATCTCTCTCTGCCAAATTTCTCAGTTCTTCGCTTGATATAATTAATACAAATGTCCAATATAACGGAATTCGTTAGCTCATAAAAATGTGATTATAACAGACTGCTGTTTATTAAGGTCGGGCAGACTGCCCACCGACACTTCAAGTCGGCAGCAGCACGAAGTCTCGAGGGACTTATTTTATTTGGAATATATTAATGACTATATACGCAAAAGTAACCTAGTTTTAAGTTAAAATATTATAAATGCCTTGATGATGTCATTCTTTATATAGGCCTATCAATTGTTTTTAAGCTCAATAAACTCTGACCGGAATTTATCCCATTTGTCCGGTAGATTGAAATCTACCGGACACTCAGACCTGCAAAAAAAAATTCTAACGGAAACCCATGGCTGTAAACAAGAGACTGCCGTGGTTCCGTTGAGCACATTTCTATTCACATGCCTTGAGGTGAAAGGTCAAGAGACTCCTTTTGAATGTGGCCACATCAATTCTTACTGTTAACCTTGGAGCAACATTTAGGCCCTTTCCTGATAAACTAGCCTGACCTGGTTGGTACCTACGGATTCACCACAGTCTCTAGGTTCACATCATACAGCTAGCTTAAACATTCTTTCTAGAGCTTGTCAAAGACCGTAATGACTGATGTCCCCAATTACTCAATTCGATTTAAGGGCTAAGTGCAGCTCCCACATGCTAAGTGTTTGATAGTATTCATTAGTTATTGTGTTTTATGGCATTGCTGCTCTGTTACACGGTATACACGTGATGGGAAAGTGAGGAGAGACGGGAATAACATTGGACCAAAGGTAGAGAGCTGCACTCAAATCTGAATACCACCAGAACTTACCAGTTAGGGTTCAGACTTCATTCTGATCCAGCGCTTAGTGGGTTCTAACAAGAGAAAGCTAATTTTAGCTGTTGTTGGTCTGGCATACTTGTGTTCCATTTAGATGACCTGTGGTGTTAGTATGGTCTTGTTAGGTCCACGTGATCAGAGCCATGTCTGCGTTATTGAGTATCTCCACTATAGAAGTGTTTGTGTGTGTGTGTGTCCCTGCTGCGGCGGAGCTCATGTGACCGTGTCCGGGTGTGACGCAGCTGTACCGCAGGACCCCTGACTCCCCTGCGATAAGGCTGGAATCCAGTCAAGGTCACAGACCCTCCTACGGAAGAAACGCAAACACAGCAAACTAAGATAGGGCTTTATCTCTCGACGAGCACAGCAAGGCGCTGCAACTGTTTCACAGCGCGGCAGGGGAGTAGCCCACAGTCCGAACACAGCTTGCTTACCTTCACACAGAGAGCTAGAAAGGAGAGCCCTCCTCAGCATGTCCCGGGACAGGGATATTTGCTTCCTTTCTAGTTTTCTGCTGCACGTCCGAGTAGAGTCTTGGGCACATACTGTAGTAGGGCCAGGAATAAATATTGAATGGTTTCACTTAAAAATCCCTAGATCAATCTTTTAATCTATGCCTTTTCTAAGTGGCATAGTGTTATTTGTAGCCTCCTGTCGTACAGATGTCTCCCAATGTCAGATGTTGCAGAGTTTCTGCCTGAACTACTGCTGAACTACTGCTGAACTACTACAGAACTACTACAGAACTACTACTGAACTACTGCTGAACTATTACTGAACTACTGCTGAACTACTGCTGAACTACTACTGAACTACTGCTGAACTACTTCTGGACTACTGCTGAACTACTACCGAAACTCAGTTCACCAAATTACATCTTTTGACAACAATGGTGTCGGCCCTATGAAACCAGCGACATCAAGCCTAATCAAATTTAATTGATCAGAATCGAACCCTGTGAGTCGAAATAGAATTGAACCGGCTAATCAGTGCTGATATCCAGACCTATATACTGTATGCTCCTCACAAAACCTCTTTCTTTTTCTTTAACCCTTATTTATCCAGGAAAGATTTGTGGAGCATGTATGCTCTTTTCAGCAGTGCCCTACTTCCAGCTGACACAGTTTCACATATACACATACCTGGTAGCTACTCAGTACAGCCATAGCTTCACATATACACATACCTGGTAGCTACTCAGTACAGCCATAGCTTCACATATACACATACCTGGTAGCTACCCAGTACAGCCATACTTTCACATATTCACATACCTGGTAGCTACCCAGTTACAGCCATAGTTTCACATTCACATACCTGGTATCTACCCAGTACAGCCATAGCTTCACATATACACATACCTGGTAGCTACCCAGTACAGCCATACTTTCACATATTCACATACCTGGTAGCTACCCAGTACAGCCATAGCTTCACGCGGGGGGGGGGGGGGGGGGGGGGGCAGCTAACAATATACTCGTTATTATCACCATACATAACGCTTGCTTATATTGAAACACGTTGAGATTAGGGCCGTTCTTTCAACCTCGAGGTAAACAAATCATAGAAGGTAGCCACTGCCGCATGCCGGCACCATCCAGGTATCGACGTGAGCTAACGGTAGCTAGTTAGCCCGGCCGGCAGCCCGGCACCATCGTATCAACGTGAGCCAGTTGCATTAGGATTAAAAAATGTCAACACTCACTCACCCCGTTTTATATTACATTCCCAAAGAAGTGCCTCCGTCTCTCGTAGTCTCGTTGTGCTGGATGAAGTCACTGGCGAGTCGACTCATGGCACAAGGGTTTTGCTTAAATCCGAACGGACTCCAGTCCTTTAATTGTCCAAATGCGACAGTGTGTGCAAGTTTAGCTCTTGTTTGACAAAACGTTAGCCATCTGTGGTCAGGGAGCTCATCGTGGGCTGGAGTGACGGTGGTTAACTTCGACGCTTCATCGTTCAATGGTAACATATTATTATTATTGCTTAAGCTTTAGCAGCTGCTCAGAGATAGAGGAAATGCATACAGGTTAGTGTATGCTCAGCTCTGTGCGGGGAAATACGGACCGCCTCCCCTGCCCTCTGCTGGCCGTGCTGTGTGTGTGCACGCACTTCAACCAACTCGAAAGTTAACTCCGTTTCACTAATGGAAACCGAAACCCAATGCCGTCCCTGTATAAACTCCGTTTCAGTGGAAATAGAAACTTAAAACCAATTGTGATTTTGACGGTATTGATTTTCAATACCGTCGGTATTTCTAAATTCCCCGGTATACCGTAATACCGTCATACCGCCCAAGCCTAATAGACATACCTGGTAGCTACTCAGTACAGCCATAGCTTCACATATACACATACCTGGTAGCTACTCAGTACAGCCATAGCTTCACATATACACATACCTGGTAGCTACTCAGTACAGCCATAGCTTCACATATACACATACCTGGTAGCTACTCAGTACAGCCATAGCTTCACATATACACATACCTGGTAGCTACCCAGTACAGCCATAGCTTCACATATACACATACCTGGTAGCTACCCAGTACAGCCATACTTTCACATATTCACATACCTGGTAGCTACTCAGTACAGCCATAGCTTCACATATACACATACCTGGTAGCTACCCAGTACAGCCATACTTTCACATATTCACATACCTGGTATCTACCCAGTACAGCCATAGTTTCACATATTCACATACCTGGTATCTACCCAGTACAGCCATATTAGTTTCACATATACAGATACCTGGTAGCTACTCAGTACAGACATAGCTTCACATAATACACACACCTGGTAGCTACCCAGTACAGACATAGTTTCACATAATACACACCTGCTAGCTACTCAGTACAGACATAGTTTCACATAATACACACACCTGGTAGCTATCCAGTACAGCCATAGTTTCACATAATACACACCTGCTAGCTACTCCGTACACGTACAGCCATAGCTTCCTAATGTTGGAGACTGTTGATCAGCACCGCTGGAGCAGTTTGTAAGTTAAGTGCCTTGCTCAAGGGCACACCATCAGTAGTTTAGGGAGGAGTCCGTGTTTCTCATTCACTCACATTTCCCCATTGGTCTGGGGATTCAAACTGGCAACTTTTGGTCACAATAAGCCTGCCTCTGTAACCCTTTAGCTAGTCTCAAGCAGGCTGAATGCCATAGTCCCACTCTTAACTCACATGTACATAGGCCTGTTCCTTCTCCTTTTCCTTTTCCCCTTTTGAGTTAAACTGTCAAATTAACGCCTTCCACTCAAAGTCAAAGTAACGCACATTCATTCACTACCATGTCCAGTGCCCACACAGGCATGTCTTCTGATCTAATCAGTGACGTAACTGGGCTGCTCTATAGACAATGAATGATTTTACGGGGCCATAAAATATTTGTGTGATCTTTTCCCCCAAATGAGGTTTTAATTTGGGTTCAGATCGTCTAGCAATGCTAATTCTATAATAAAACACAAGATACCTGTGCCCTAATGATAAGGATAAGCGCTCGATAAAGAAACCCCATTGCCAAAAGAAAGTCTAACATGCATATAAATACTCTACTATGGAATTATGCACTATGTATTATGTGGCCCATAATGACCCACAAGCAGCCAACTTCAACAGACCCGTACTTAACCTCTTTTCATACAAACATTTTATGGCCTCATAAAGTCAGAGCCCCATTCATTGTCTATGGAGCAGCCGCAGGTTTTTCATCCTAGTTTACATCTCTCTCTGATTTCTGCTGATGAGTCATGAGCTGAAAGGTCACATAATTATATTCCTTTTCATAGTTAATATAGGTCATTGAGGTCCCCAAAACATGTATTTGGAGGTTGCTTTAGCTGAAAATACCACTAGGATTACGCATTCTAGCACAACCCTGTTTTTCAGTCCCGTTCTCACCTGTTCTGTGTCTGTAGCCTGTAGTGACCTGCAGCTTCCCACGCCCCCGAGGGCGCACGCGCAGAGGGAGGCGTCTGGCTCACAGAATTCAGATCAAACTGCTGTTTACGAGCGAGCTGCCATCTTGAATACTTGAACTTCTCAAGACATCTCGACACTGAAGTCAAGGATCGCCTGTTGTCGGTTCGAGCCCAGCTCTCGGCGTTGTTCCAGCTTGGCTGGTCGTTCATACTAATACAATTGGCAGTATTAGGGGGTGGGAAGCTGGTGGGTGGGGATCGGACGCTGTGGACAGCGACTCCTACAGGTCGGTTGGTGCGCCTGCACAGTAGAATCAGGAAGCGACGAGGGCGGCGTGTCCCTCCCACGCAGACCCTCGCCGCTGAGAGATCGCGCTGTGCAGGTGAAAAGATGCGACGGCTGCCTCCTCGAGTACCGGAGGGGACACGTGATGCAAGGCTTCGTCCACATTACAGCCGACCTGTGGGAAGCATGGCCTAACAACGTTCGAGACGGGAGGGTAGAATTGGATAATACAAAATTGGGGACGAGAGAAAAATAGAAAAATGGGGAGAAAAAGTAGATAAAAAAAATAAAGGATCGCCTGTTGTCTCTGCTGAGCCTCCACTTGACGTAGGAGGGAGAGGCCAATCTGAATGGCTTGTTGAATCACATGTTTTCTGAACTAGACGGCTCGCAAAAACCTGACTTATTTCACCGTTTTGTATGTTAGTAGGCCCAAATGTACCTCAAAAGTGAGTTTTTCACATTATGTGATCTCTAATATTGTGAGTAGATGCACTTTAATACACTGAGTCAGCAAGTATCCATTTACTATAATAGTCCCCCATCATGAGTGTTTGAATTTGAGGTAGGACTGAGCAATTTAATCGAGGTTCAATTCCTATTACGATCTTTGCTTCTCACCATCACAAAAACAAGATTAATCGAGATAAAATGATTATCGTGCCGCATGCCATGTTGCTCTTGTCTTGTGTTGTAAATTAGGGGTGCACCGATGTATCGGTCGGTTATCGGTATCGGCCGATAAGTGCCTTGTTGACTGCAATCGGCCTATCGGCCGATAAGCTCGAATGTGCCAATGGCAGTAGCCGATAAATATCCATCAATTTGTGTAGTGTCAAAAGATCAAAAAAAAGTTCACTCGCGACCTATCTGCACAACGCCGTCCCCAGTCCCCCCCCCACACACACACAAGCTACTGCATCAAAGTTACTACTTATGATTAACAAGGCATTCGTTTTGTGGCATTAACGTTATATAGTTAGTGTTACACGTTCAATAACATCAGCATATTATTTACCCGAACATAGCAAGTAAGCAAGGCATTACTCCGTTCATAGCTCAGTTCCATTCCGTTGCTCATTCCGTACCCATTCTGCAATCTGTTAATAAAGTTTTCAATCAGACACATGTATAGAAAGGCTTTGTTTTATTATAACATTCGTTGCAGTAAAATCATTATGCCTCTGCGGAGCTAAACGTCGGCCGCGCCGCCACGGGGATCTAACGTTGTTGTTGTTGTTGTAGAAAACCTCGTCAAAATCAATGGCAAACAAAAGCGGAAGTAAAAAATGTATACGCGCTTGCCGATTGGTGGTAACAGCAGAGGCGGGTGCAAGCGGTGTGTGACGTAATTGGCAGAATCGACTGTCAATCAAAATGTCATTGGTTGAGAGCTCTGGTTGAGACAATAGTAGCCAGCTGCAGCCCGGTAGACCATACTGGCAGAACTAGTATCTAGCTGCAGCCCGGCAGACCATACTGGGAGAGAGATGGTGCTATTTCTTGATGTTTCCTTTTTTTAAGTAAGTAAAGAGGCCTATGTTCATATCGGTGAGCACAATTTGTAACACAAATATACAGTAGTTTCATAAAAAAAAATATATATATTACAGAAAAGAAAATATTACAAAAAAAAAAAAAAAATATTTGCCACAAATATCGGTATCGGCCGATTGTGTTAGTTGAACAATCGGTATCGGTGGCAAATTTTCATATCGGTGCATCCCTATTGTAAATGCAGCGCACCCTTCCTTCACAGCAGAGAGCTCCACCCCTCGTCCCTCAAGCTCAGACGGTAGTTTCAGCTCACGTTGAGAGGGAGGAGGGAGCCACGGCACGTTTATCTAGTTACTTTGAAACGTCTTTGGTAACTTGGTCGAGAAGGAAATACAAATGTTCTCACTTATTCATTTATCTTTTTGTTTTTCCAGTTCAATTATATTTCCAGTTCAGTTTGCATATGATCTCAAAACGATGTGAGTGATCGTATTTAATAATCGTGATTATGATTACGTTTGAGTGCTGACTTGTGACCGGTGGTGGTGCTGCTGCTTTGGCTGAGCACTGATCTTCCCTCACACCCTGGGTGGCTAGCGACACGGCGCAGTGCAGACTCCTCTGTGTGTGTGTGTGCTACTGCTCACACAGGGGCGAGCCTTCCGTCTGCCGAGAGTAGACCAGCACCCGGTTTCACATGACACTGCCTGGTAGTTTCCGTTGCCATGGTGACATTTCCTCCTTTCCTGCGTCGTCGGAGCGGGCTGGTAATCTGAGTCAAGGTTACCCCCCCCCCCCCCGCTCCTGGGTAAGAGCACACCGCTGTGAGATAAGGCCACAGTTAGTGCGCACTCCCCGTGTAGTCACTCGCTCGCAGACAAAGTCCTTCAGTTGCCCACGTACTGCTCTCTCGCGAGTGATCGCTTCCACCTTTTGTCTTGCGTAGTCACTGTGACTATCCAAAACAATTGTTATCATGCGTCAGACAGAATGTAGGATATGAACAAACGCCGTCTGTACACCCAGTGGGCTGTATGATGCATGTTTATCAACGTTTTTCCTCGACAATTTGTCAAAGTCCCAGCAGGGTTTAAATTGGTAATCACATGTTTTGCATTCTGACTCATTTGGCAGCTAAGATCCCTGTAAGAGTCAGCCATGCAGTAAAATGAGGGTGGTCTTGCATGTAAACACAAACAAGCCATAACCATCTATTTGTCATCATAGTCCTCCTGTGTGGGATTTAAAGGCAAATCAACCCAGATTTTCACGTCTAAGATGACCCCCCATTCCCCAGGTAATGTTAGTCAAATAAATGGTTTCTTGCCCTGATGAACACAGGTTCACTTTGAGTATTCTACCAGCCAAATAGACTTTTAGAATAGAGTCTGGTTGTTTTACCTGTCAATGTGTCTAGTAGATATTAACCTACCAGCCACAGATCAAATGTACCAGCTGGTGTTAATCTCACACCCTGGTGTTCATGCTCCACTGTTCTCTGTTCTCTATTCTGCAGGCCAATGGCAAGGGTTCCCTCTGGTGTGTGGACCCTGAGTACCGGCCCAACCTGATCCAAGCCTTGAGGAAGCAGCACTTCCCAGCCGCGCACGCCTTCTGCACACCACCCGCTTCCCCACCCAGGTGAGCCCCCACGCCCCACCCACCCACCCAAACACCCACCCAGGTGAGCCCCCACGCCCCACCCACCCACCCAGGTGTCATAGCAGTATGGGGGAGGGGGGAGGGGAGGTACATGTACAGGCAGGGTAATAGAATAAAAATATCAAGACTAGAGGTAAAGTTTGGAGAACTGGCGCAAGGACTTCATGGACTTGATATCAATGGAACAGGCTGCTCTATCTCTTCAAGAGAGTGATAGACCCGATGGCCTTCAAGGTCCCTGGAACTTTATTAGATCACTATCTGGAATATGTTTGTGTACTGAACCTTTGTAACACTCTGCAACCCCCCCCCCCCCTCACCCCCTTGTTGTTATTATTATTATTTTTGTCTTAGTTTGTCTTGTCATGTATGTATTGTCTTGCTTGTGAAAAATAAAAACTTTAAATATGAAAAAAAAAGACTAGAGGTAAAGAACAAGATAAATTATGAATACAAGAAAATAAATAAAGGTGAGGGTCTTATCAGCCGGACAGGTGAGTCATATGTATACTCTATATAACACACTGCACCAGAGTCTGTGCAGGCTTCAGTAGTTAAGAGTCAAAACAGTTCCAACAGTTCTCAAATTATCCAGCCGTTAGTTCTCCAGCCGTTGGCCAGGTCAGTCCTTGCCCCCGGTTGTGGAGCTTGATGGCTACTTATTTGCATCAGTACAAGGAATTTTACTTGGCGAACTAAGGCCGTGTTCACATGTGAAAGTCCACGGATAGTCCGGACTTTCTGGTGGACCAAATGTGAGAATGATACATTGTTTGATTTTGGTTTCCGTTCACACTGCCCTTTTTTGAGCGAACCTAATTTGTAAACAAAGGACATGCAGTCGCCAAGTCGTTCATCTTGGACAGATCAGTCGCCCAGGTCATTCATTCTATTGGACGGATCATTTTCGGGAAAATCCCGTCTGAACAGCACGTGAGAATCACCCACCTCACACACACACACTCTCTCTCATGCTTGCTCACGCACACGCTCTCTCTCTCACGCTCACGCACACACACTCTCTCTCTTTCATGCTCGCGCACACACACTTTCACTCGCTCGCTCGCACACACACACACACACTCACTTCCAAAAATCCTGCGCTTCCTAGATTAGGTACTATATAAAGTTTGATTGCGTTCACACCAATAGCAAACCGCACCATGCTCCACTTTGTAACGGACCAAGTCCCAACTTTTCAAGAGGACCATGGTTCCGTTGTTTGGTCCTCACAATAGTTTGGTTTGTGTTCACACCTCCAAACGAAACAGACTATTGATTTAAAGGGGAGATGAAGCATAGCGATATAAACAGTCATAGCATCAAATTAGTATTTAGATAAACCACAGAAAAAAATCACGTTATAAAAATAAGGCGTTTCTAAGAAAAAAAGATTTGTTATGTCCATTTATGTAGCATAAATCAACAGGTGCGCCGCCATTTTGTTGCTGACGTCAGGGAGATGGTTTCTTCCGGAGGCGGAGCCTCCCACCTCAGAGAATTGCACGCTGTAGCAATATTATTAGGCTCCTCAAATATCGTTATTCATAAAAACACATTTATGTAATATTTTACAGCATTGAGCAACCCCAACAGGGGGATGCTGCTGCTGCATATGTATGCTCTTGTCATCTTTGAGATGGCGAGACCTGCAGTTGGCACCTTAGATGGCGAGACCTGCAGTTGGCACTGTGTGAGGCCACAACATTTGAGCAAATTAATAATACTGCATGTTCTGAAGGTCCAGATTAATAATTAGAATGAGTTCAACAGAAAGGTATAGATTAGGCTATCACCTAAAGTCTGTTGGTTGCTATATGAGTTCAGCCTCAACCGAACTCAGTCTAAAGGTCTATTCTGTCTCTGTTATCCTCTGCCCGTCGCCAGATCGCTGCGGGAGTATGTGTTGAGTGGCTCGGCTGTATACAAAACTAACGGTATAACTTTGTCTCCGTTCCAATGCGCGCTGTAAGCAGCGGCGATACAAGGAGCATATACGGGCGAACAATAAAACAATAAAACACTATCAGGTCAACAGTAAATATATATCTTACAAATAAAACAATATATATATATAGAGAAAATAATAATGGGGCTCGACGACCGCGTTACACTCTCCCGGGTTGCACGTATTTTACGGCGACCCTGATGTAAACAAGACGAAAGTCTTTCTCTGGTCTGCATCCCCTTAACAATTGTATGTATTGAGCTGTACTGTACCCATTCTGCAATCTGTTAATAAAATTTTCAATCAATCAATCAATCAAACAGACGTTGCCCTACCCGAGCTCTACCAGGCAGTGTATTCGCACATTGATAGCCTTCTGAAAGAAGACGTTTCTTCAATTAGCTTTACCAGTGATATTTGGAGCTCTGATGTCAGCCCCATGTCAATGCTGAGTTTGACAGCTCAGTGGATTGACGCAGACTTCCAACTCCGTAAAGCGCTCCTGCATTCACAAGAGTTCTCCGGCTTCCATACTGCTGCAGGCTGCAGCGCTGGCATGGCAACAGCATTCGAGAATATGTTCCAGACGTGGCATATTCCGAAAGAAAATATTCATGTCGTACTCCGAGATAATGCCCGAAACGTGGTCAAATGCATGAAAGACGCAGGATTACAAAGTTTGGGATGTATGGCCCACGCGCTTCAGCTGGCTGTCCAGTGTCCCCGCCAATGTTCCGAGACATATTTATATATTTGTATAATTGTTAGGCTATTTGAATCCACCATTTAGGGCTGGTGTATTCAAATAGCCTAACAAATAAAATGTAATATGTCTCGGAACATTGGCCCGCAGATGCACCACTGCAAACCAAAGAAATGTGAACTCAAGAAGCCAAAACGAAGTTTAGCCTGTTTTAGAAGGCTATAGCCTAAAAAGAAAGTTGCCTTTTACCACGCTTAGCCTATATTTTACGCAGTGTTTAGCCTATTAAATAGGCTAATTGTTTTTTTTATTCGTTTTAACTTTCAGCCTGTTAATAAATGTGTCGTTAATTCAGTATTTAACTTTTTTTTTTTGTATTTTTTTTTTTAAACATAACATCAAATTAGACACACAAGCATTAACAGTAAACATCCAATGAAATCACCATTTGAATCATTATAAATGTAGTATACGAGATATATACCTAATACTTGCTATCTAATACCCTACATCATTATGCTCTTGCTCGCTCACCCCCCCCCGGATCCCCACTTGGATAATCCATCCATTTTCATTCGTTTCTAACCTGGCACTACAATTCATATGCTAGCTTTTATTCTCTCCACCACTTCTAACCAGATTGCAATGTTGGTTTCACTGACACCTAAAATTCTTGCTGTAGAAATTTCTAGATAAATCACATCGAGATAGGTAAGAACCCATACCTTCCGGCACATTTTTTCCGGTTGAAACCATTGTGATGCTATCAGCTTTTTAGCCGCTGTGAGACCAGATAAAACTAGTCTCTTTAGCTGTATAGGGGCTGCAAACTGAAAAACAGCAGCAATACAGAGGGGTGTACAGGTATGTTCAGAAATAAGAATTCTGATAATTGCTCGGACACTTCTTTCCAGAATATCTTAACCGGTGGGCAATCCCAATACATGTGCATAAATGTACCCTCATCCCCATTTGTACATAAGGAACATCTGGAGTCTTGTTTAAGTCCCATTCTGTTAAATCTTATAGGAGTCAGGTATGTCCTATGAATATAATTAAGATTAATTTGTTGATGGTCCGGGTTACGTGACGCAATTCGAACGTTTGCCCAGACTTCTTGCCAATCAAAATCTATTTCCAAGTCTGGTATATCCCTCCTCCAGACTGAGTCTAGGGGGAGGATTCCATACGAGGACGTTAGTAAGTGATGATAAAAATCAGATACGAAGCCTCTCGATGTCTCTCTTTCATAGAAGAATTTGTGATATCTGTGGTGCTCAATTGGTATCCTTAATGGGACTCCATGAGCCTTCAAACAATCCAATAACTGTGTGTAAAAATAATATGTGGAACTGGTGAGGTTACATTTTTTATGTATGTCTTGATAGCTACGAAAACCCTGTTTGTTGAAAACATCTCCCAATGTGTGTATGCCCTGCTTTTCCCATTTGGGGTATCTTATAGGTCGTTTTCCAATAAGGAGTGCATTGTTATTGAATAGGGGAGTATGACTATGCCATTTATGTTGGTTAGAATATTTTTTTTGTGTTTCACGCCATATCCGGATCACATGAGTAATAAGGGGGCCAAATTTCTATTCGCATTGCTTAATTGATAATATGGTGTATACTATGTCCTGCAGTCTATGTGGTGCTACTATATTTTCTTCTAAGTTTCTCTAGGATACAGATGCTTGGGAATCAAACCAGGTTGTCAGTGGTCTTAAAGAGTATGCTTTGAAATAGTGGTAAAAGTCTGGAAATGCCATACCTCCGTCGGCTTTGTTTCTCTGTGCTGTGGATCTTTTTATTCGTGGAGGTTTGTTATTCCAAATAAATGTATATGCGGTGGAGTGTAATTTTTTCCAGTAACCATCAGGAGGGGGTAACGGTAACATTGAGCTAATGAAGTTGATTCTAGGTAAAACATCCATCTTAACTATTGATACTCGTGCCTGTACTGAGTTTTTAAGTTTGGACCACCTGTCAAAGTCGTATTTGATCTTATCTTGGAATTTTATGTAATTGTACTTCACCGTTTGGCTTATAGTAGGGAATACCTCAACTCCTAAACATCTGAAGTGTTTAACCATTGGTATTTTTTCTGGAAGGAGTATATTCTTTGCAGGGGCATTAAGTGGAAGGAAGGCCGACTTTGGCCAATTTATTTATTTAACTTCTTGAATTCATATTTATTTAGGCTATGCTAATTAAAAACACAAATGTTATGGACATCTAATTTAATTATCTGCTTATTTCGAGTTCGACTGATATGTTTTTCCATATTGATTATTAGTAAATCAAGAGGCCATTAGCCGATATTTGGGGCCGATATTCAATTGCAGGTTAAAGTGAAGATGTTAGTGTCACAATTGACTGTAACACAAAGCTGCCTGTTAACTCATTCTGGGCCAACAGCGCCCTCTGCTGATGGCCCTTCCGTGCCAACGCTATAGCCAATGGAGAATAGGACTTATTTGCGAGTACTTAAAACATATCAAATATAATAGCAATAGATCTAAATAACACAGTGATCGTCAATGAGTTGCTTCCAGTCAACATGCACGAAACAGATAATTTTTTCATACATACATTTCCATTTTATACCGTGATGAATATCAATATATTTCTAGAGCGTTCTGTCTCATCTCAATAAACTCCAGCAAATCAAGCTTAAATGTATTTCCTTAGAAATCGTGCCATTTGTCGCTTGATTTATGAATCGTTTTCAAATAAACGCTAGATTATCGATATTATATGTGTCCTTATGCACAAAGAGAAGAGGGTCTGAAAAATCACTTCTCCATACTTTGGTCAGTGCGAACCTCACACACACACGCGCTCCGATGGCGGTGATAGGAACATCTGATTACCCCAAGATTCGTAACATAAAGGCCTTACCTCACATCTGATGTCATGCAAATAGATTAATCCAATTCCTGATCGCCATTCCAAATATCGATTGCGTCCATTGATCCAACATTATAGTCCAAAAAACATAATCCACGATGCTCCCAGTGGGGGGACTCAATGCAATAGTATCCAGCTGCATGCCCGAGAAGGGAAACCTGGACCGGATTTATTTTTTTGATGCACAGCCAATCCAATCCAATGATGTGCAATACCATCCGGGAGACGATAGGCGGCGGTATTTGCCCTTTGCGAGCTCAGACCCATTCCCAATGATAACGTCAGGCTGGATGGATGAAAAATGAATGGATATCACTAATAAAATAAATAACGATTAAAACCCGACTATACTCGTGATTGGCACGGAAGCGATGGTGAGTTAACCCGACTATACTCGTGGTTGGCAATGAATGGGTTAATGAAATAACTTGTAAAATACAAAACAATAAATGTAAATGTGTTTGGAGTTTCCAGCAGGCACTAGACTAAACTGAACAACATGGGGAAAACATTATGATATATGAATTAGGCTGTGTTAGTTAGTTTGTTTTATTTGACAATTTTAAAAATGGATATACACAATGCAAACATACATGGCATCACATTAGGGGCGACAGTGGCTCAGGAGGTAGAGCAGTCGTCTGGTAATCCGGAGGTTCCCGATTCGATTCCCGCTCCTCCCGGGCAGTATGTGGAAATGTCCTTGAGCAAGACACTTAACCCCTAATCGCTCCCGATGTGCAGGTTGGCACCTTGCATGGTTGCCTCTGCCATCGGTGTGTGAATGTGTGAATGAATGGGTAAAATGTGAGGAACAAATTGAAAAGTACAATATAAATGCAGCCATTTACCATTTTACATGAATGCATACCGAAGTGCAGAGGGTGGCACACAAAAAGGTTGACAAAGAAGCCAATTTATTTCCATTGTGACCCCTCGACATGCATGGAGTGCATTCTGGCACGATGTTATTAACTAATACCCTGAAACTCAATAACAACTTTAGTTGATCTGATCTTTGTGATTTTTCTGTTGGACATGGTGTTAGCATAAACACCTGCTGTGAACGCTCCTTCACTTAAAACCAGCTGTTCTTCCCCGCAGCAGTTGGGTAACAAGGCTACTTCAGGGTTGGTCAAAATCACAGCTGGCTTCAAATGATGGACAATCTTTTTAAACAACTCACTGTAGGGCGTCAGGGTGGCGCACCACGTAACGCACTGTAGTGCAACCAGCGTTTCCGTTAGCCGGTAATTACCGGTATTTGACCGGCAAAATCTGTTGAAGTCCGACATATTTAATCTCTCCGGTCTTAATGTCCGGTGAAAATAATTCCCTCTAAGCACAATTTGATTATTTGGTTGAATTGTATTAAAATAGGCTAAAATTAAATAGCCTATGCGATGAACGAAACAATCATTACATTTGTTTCATCGTTGCTTCACCAAGCAGGTATAATAATGACACCGCTGTGTCAGCGGGAGATTGCTGCTAGATTTGCGACTGCATGCAGCTGCAGAGCCACAGAATCCACCATAACCCACCCATTTGTACTGGCACAGTGCAGTACTCCAATTCAGCCATTGACAATTCAGCTGTTGGGTGGGGGGCGCTGTTGAGCGGTCCCCAGATAGAGCCTTAAAACAGCTGAATCTGCTGCTCTGCAGCGACATACTCTTTGCAAATAAGTCGTTGCGAGGTGGAGAGAGTCATCACGCAAACCCACGATAATGTTGCCGTCTCTCTGCCAAATTTCTCAGTTCTTCGCTTGATATAATTAATACAAATGTCCAATATAACGGAATTCGTTAGCCCATAAAAATGTGATTATAACAGACTGCTGTTTATTAATGTCGGGCGACTGCCCACAGACACCTATTTGATTTAAAGTCGGCAGCAGCACGGAGTCTCGGGACTTATTTTATTTGGAATATAATGACTGTATACCCAAAAGTAGCCTAGTTTTAAGTTAAAATATTATAAATCTACATGCCTTGAGGATGTCAATTATTTTTAAGCTCAATAAACTCTGACCGGAATTTCTCTCATTTGACCGGTAGATTTAAATCTACCGGACCCTGAGACCGGCAACAATTTTTTCTAACGGAAACCCTGAGTGCAACACATAGCCGTCCCGGGTTCGACTCCCGGACCCGGCAACCTTTGTCGAATGTCTTCCCCCATCTATCCTCCCATAATTCCTCTCTGCCGGACTTGTCCAAAAAACGAATAAAAATCTACCAAAAACATAATAATAAAAAAAGAAATTATAAAAAAATAACTCACTGTTGTGCTGTTGTAGGATAGCAGGTGTTCTCAAGATATTTGAGGTCTTATCTTTCAAAGTGGAATGCAGGAGAAGTCGGGGCTCCTCTCGCACTATCAAATAGAGCTGCCGCGATTACCGCATTACCGCGGTATCGCTGTTACATCACGGCCACCGCAGAGTAGGCTAAATACCGCATCACCGCTGTTTTTTATAATAATAATAATGAAGTACCCTCCTCTCGTTGGGCTTTCGGCTCTGCAGATATACCCTACTCCTCTGTCGAGGTTCCAAGCGACCCTATTGGGTACCAGAAAAGTCACGTGAAACATTGCAGAGCACTGATTGGTCAGAAGAGAGACGCGTCACACGTTGGGAGCGTCCTGCAGTTTTTTACATCCTGAATGTCAGCCATTGATCAGAGCTCATCACAACACGGCTAATAACGTTAGCTTTAGCTCCCCGCCGGAGTGGACTACCATCGCTCATCAGGAGTACTAAACGAGACATAATGATTTTACTGTCTGCAACGAATGTTATAATAAAAGCCCTTCGTTCTATACACTTGTCTGATTGAAAACTTTATTAACAGACCGCAGAATGGGACAACTCAGCACGCTCTGAGCAAAGAAAGGAACTGAGATGGTCCGGTAAATACGCTGATGTTATTGAACGTATAACTATATAATGGTAATGCCACAAAACGAATGCCTTTATTATAAAGTAGTAACTTTATAGTAATAATAATAAGAAAGGGTCGGGGGGGTAACCACCCCTGCCCGCGACACCGAGTGAACGGCGCACGACCAGAGGGGAAACTTCGAATCCGTGTTTCACTTTCAATAACTAATGCGTGCTTGCCGAATCCCAAACAATATTCATGCTGCAAAGTGCATTCAAACTTTTTTTTTTTTTTGTGCGTGCGGTAATAACCGTGCGGTAAGGAAAACATCAATACCGCGGCAGCTCTACTGATCTTTGTCCTTTTGGATCTCTCATACATGCTCTCTCTCTAACACACACGCACACGACAAACACACATGCTCTCTCTCTCTCTCTCTCTTTCTAACACACACAGTCTGCCTATGGCGGCCTTTCTCGATGGCTAGGCTGTGCTCGCTGAGTTTGTAAAGGATGCACTTTTATTCTACCAGTTAGGGTCGAGGATTCTACCTGCTTCCATGAAAGCCTAAGTGAAGATGAAAGCCTCAGTGCTGTTTCATACTTTCAGAGTGCGAGAGTCCCCACTTGACATTGGATTCTTTACAATGAGTGCAGTTTGGATAGATTACAGATCAACAAGAATGTTCTTATCATCTTTGGTCTTGACAAAAATCGAAGTACTGGAGTAACAAGTTGTTTTTTTGATGGGGCAACTGTAATATTACTGTAACGTGTTACTAGTAAACATTGATATTGATCTGCAATCTGATATATCGGTTCAATCCATTCCTCACAAGGAATTAACAGGACTAGGATCTTGGGGTTTCCTTTCAGGCTACAGTCCACTCTCCACATGTGGGTCCCTGCAGAATTAAGTATTTTATAAATCTGTCATGTGATGTGAATGCTAACCCACCAAAGACTATACCTTTTCATGTGCCTACAATATAATTTAGATTTGACCTCAAGCTATATCTGTGACTCACTGTGGTTATGCTGCTGTAAATAGACTTACTAAATATGGGTTTGAGCTGCTTGTTTAGATTCATGTTGGACCGAAACAACTGTGAACCTCAGCTGACCCTCTCCTCTCACCTTCCTCCACTCTAAATTAGTCCAAGACCAGAAATCTGACTAATCAACACTACCACCCAAAGATGGCCAATGTCTGAGAAGTTACATGTCTGTAGATAATATTTTGATATGATAACCATTGCTGAGTGGTAGCTTTGCCATGGTTTTATATACGCCCATGAAGATACCCGATATCTGCACCACGTAAAGGGGCAACCTCACCTGAGTCCATATGAACATATTGCTGTGTGACAAACCTTCAAGACAGTAATGTACAAACCATTTGGCATCCCAAAGATTTTGCCATCTTATAGGCACCTTTCTGGCAATGAGAAAATGCTTTGGGACGAGTTTCAGCATGATTCTGAGCACATTGACATAGTCAACTGCAACAGAGTCCTGGAGACATGGGGATATTTTTGAGCATTTCAAAATCTACAAAATACAACGTTGGTTGTATTTATTATGTCAGAAAGACCTGCATGGTCAACAACTGCTACCACAGAGGCCTGCTGCGGTCCCAGGACCTGAAACAATATAGCAAGATTCTAGTCCACTCAAACAACCATTTCAAGGACGTTTTGATTTACTCTGGATTTTTGGAATAGTTGTACTGTAAAGACAGAGGGCTAATGTAACAGTTTATAATACATATACATATGCATCAAACCATGCACATAAAACAGCAGCACTGAAACATAATGCACAAAAAAATTAGTCTCATCACAGGCTCTCTGCATCATTTACAGCTGGCTTAAGAGGACAGACACACTTTTGCACAACATAAGCATTAGCTATATACAAATACAATGACTTGCACTTACATATCTGAAGGTCTACTTGTAAATTAAGTCTATGCGACGATATCCATAAAACTTGCATTAGCTCAAGTCCACACGCTGTTGCCTGCGGCAGTAGAAAACTTTACCAGGTCAGTCTGAAACATTCTGACGATTTTCTGCCTCTTTCTTTAATCAACTCTGGTGTAGATCCCCTTAAACGTGTCACATTCTCTTTGCTTAAAGAAAGGTTTTCTTGGCTAGACTTGACAGACATTGTGAGGTATTAGGCAGCCAAATGGATTTAAAGCCTTGCCTAAATGCAGCTCCTGCACTAAATTGGATAGTGCACCTTTAGGCTACCAGGGTACTTTATTCACACAGTAAGGCAATTGATAGAAAGCACAAGTTATTTTCTGATTTTTATTGAAAGTATTATTAATAGCCTGATACCAAAATAAGCTCCCATTATATCATGATTTCTTTGGAGAAGCCATGCAATTCTATGTGAAATCTGACATTCTGCACCACCTTGGCCCAAATTGAATGCTCCTATAGATATTCAGCACCCCCATGCCTATGGCCCAAATTGAATGGTCCTATATAGACATTCAGCACCCCCATAGGCCAAATGGAATGTTCATATAGACATTCTGCACCCCCATAGCCAAAATGGAATGTTCCTTAGTTTCATAACCTCTTTTTCCCCACTGACTAGACCAGGGGTGTCAAACTCATTTTCACAGAGGGCCACATCAGCATTATGGTTGCCCTCAAAGGGCCAAAGACCGTATAAATGTTAATGTAGTGTAAAATAAATGTAGCTACTCATTTACATATTGTTAAACATGTTGTTTCTGTATTTATTACTTATTCAAGTTATACATATTGCATATGCATTTGCATAGATGTAAAAATATATGTTATTTTAACAAATAATTTTAGTTTATCAGAACCCCATATTACTCCATCAATCAATGATCAAACCATTCAAGTAAATAACAAAGGAGAATATCATCAAATACAAGCTATGACATTAAGTTTGTTCAAAACCTTTTTGTCACAGTCAAGAGGGGCAGAACTAACAACTGTGAGCTGCAAAGAACACGTGGGACAGATGTAGCAGATGTTACAAAAACAAATGGCTGCACACAACCTTGCAGAGGCCATACATCCAACTAATGGAAGATAGTTTAATTAACTTTAATTAACAGATTGCAGAATGTGTACAGTACAGTACAGCTCAATACACACAATTGTTAAGGGGATGCAGACCAGAGAAAGACTTTCGACTTGTTTACATCAGGGTCCCCCATTTTCAATTCGTAATGAAATTGCTATTATGTGTCTGCATGAACACACAACTGTAACTGTACTCAAAAATAACAAAATAAGGGTTGTCTCAGTACAGGGCAGCACGGTTGGTACTGGGCTGCTCACTAAGGTCTAATGTGAGCCGTATGCATGCCTGCCTCTCTTGGCTTAACGTTGAAAATAGATCGTCTTTTAATATACTTGTGCTGTTCAAGTTGGTCATGAGCAGTAAAACTCCTGTTTTTATACATAATCAGATTGTTTTTAGTAATACTGTGCACAAGCATTACACTAGAGGTTCCAGTAGTGGGCAGCTTGAATTGCCAGGTCCTAAAACCAACGCTTTAAGGAGATCTTTTATTTTTAGAGCATTAACTCTTTGGAATGGCCTGCCTCGGAACCTCTGCTGCATTTACAGTAGATTCACCTTTAAAAATAATCAAATTGTTTTTAAATTGTTTTTAACACTGTAAAGTAATTTTTTGTTTTACACAAATGTAATTTTAGCTATATTAATTGTTACAGTAGGTTCATTATGCATTGTGTGTACTGACTTTTAATAATTTAGTTTTTTGCAATAGTGATTGTTTTTGTATGTTTTTTTTTGTGTGTGGACCCCAGGAAGACTAGCTGGTTGCTATCGCACCAGCTAATGGGGATCCCTAATAAAATAAAATAAAATAAAATAAAATCAGTTCACAACTATATTGGTCAAGTTTTGGGTGGGACTTGTTTGCGTCCCTACAGCTTCTTATTCAATTGAGCGAGATGCTCGGTTATGTCACACAGCCAGTTTGCATCTGACAGTTCAGACAATATTTCTTCAACCCTTTGTTACCTATTCCGCCTGGATCTTTTTTGTATTTTGGGTTGTAAAATTGTCAAAGTGTCTGAGGAGTAAGTGCTTTTGGCTTTTTTTCTTTGTTACTTCATCAATACCTCAGATGTTCAACATACATGTATGTGTAAGAATGTGTAATAACTAAGGCTGTCAAAGTTAAAGCTTTATTAACGCATTAACCCACAATTATTTTAACGCCGCTATTTTTTAACCCAAGATTAATGTTAAAAAATAAAAAATAAAAAAATAAATCCCGGGCTCTTGGGGGGCCACATCAAATGACGTGGCGGGCCACATTTGGCCCGCGGGCCATGAGTTTGACACCTATGTACTAGACTGTGAGACTTGCAGATGAAGCAAGCTCCTTCAATGAAATCATCGAACAGTCTAGTAAGTCTACTATTCAGTGTCGCCCCTAGAGAATTCTATAAAATCACAATGCTGTCTTTGATCAAGTCAAAGTGGAAGGCTCAAGGCAGAGTGCTTAATTACCACACACACAAACAATTGTGCAAGTCCTTTCTTTTTGGGGGTAAACAGCTCAGAGGTGCTCACAGCAACGTAGATCAAATGTACAACACAAGATGGGATGCAGACGAGACAGTCTATTCCCACAGTAGGTGACCCATTTTGAACTTTGTTTACCCGTTCTGACTGTTGAATCTTTTGTCTGCCTACTTCAGTGCCTCCTCGCCTCCTCGCCACCTATTCCTGCAAGGATGTTCACTCAAAGGTTAGTCCAGAACCACCTAACTGCCCTCATCACCTCTTTCTGTGCTCTTGGTGACGGAGCAAGAGCAAGACACTTAACCCCTAATTGCTCCCGATTTGTGCAGGTTGGCACCTTGCATGGTTGCCTCTGCCATCGTTGTGTGAGTGAATGCTGACATCACAAATTCAAGGGTTCTCTCTCTTATTTCTAGCTTTAGGAGAGAGCGGTGCTGACTGAACTGCGACATTCCTGTGTTTTAAGGTTTAAATGGAGCATTAAACAAAAGCTACCTGCCCAATCGAAACCTACAGATGCTAATACATCATACTCGTCTTCAGCTCCTGTTTGTGCCGTGTTCAGAATTTTTTATTTATTTTTTGCTACTTCACATTTCAATCACAGGATATTCAGCATCGCTATTCTTTCATCCTCAACACTTTCAAGCCACCTAAGCCTTGTGTAGATGATTTTGAGGAGAGCTCCTGTTGTGCATTTCAGCCCCTCCCGTTTCCCCTCACGGTTTCGTAACCTTGACGACAGGCAGAGGTTTTGCTGAGTGTAGAGCACTCAGTCTCAACATAATCATTAATAATTTAAACCCCCCCAGAAGTGAGTTATGGGGCCCTTCTTTAGATCGTAAAGAAGGTTGGCGGTAGCTTAATTCCATCCCCCGGTTTGTTAAGGCAAATCTTTTCCTAACGGATACGATATTCCGTCGTCATTAGTGGAGTCATTCCTGGGCAAAAGCTACTTAAGGAAGTAGTAGCTCCTCCAAGATGAAGCACCTAGACCTGCTCTCACGACTAAGGGAAGGCCACCATTATGGTTGTAACAATTCAATCCAAACGATTAGATTTTGATATGGTAGATATTAATGATTGGACGCATCATAAAGTTTTATACGGGGCGCCAGGGTCCAATTCGAATTTCAATAATTTCATTACATTAATAAAAATATTAATAATATAATATATAATAACATTATTAATATATGATTCAGTCGACAATAAAGGAATTTATGCAAAAGAAAAAGCTTACACCAACCCATTAGTTCACAGCAATACACTTTTATAAATTAATTACATGGATAGGTAAATAATGCACATTCATTTCCATTTATTTTGACAAGTACATTTTACAGATGGACGCAATCGCATTCCCACATTTCACATCGACGTTCCTTTTATTTATTTATTTATTTTTCATGCCCCTAATCACCATGCATGTTCTCTCCTCTTCCAGAGTCTGACATTGACGCAGCCACTGCCATGATGCTCTTAAATTCTACCCCCGGTCACCACGGCGACCCATGTAAGAGACTTCAGAGCCCAACGCCACTTCACCGTTCCTCGTCTCCACAAGCCGCCTGTCATCGCTTTCATCTTTTTTTTATTATTACTTTTGGCTGCACCACTCATTCACCACCTGACACCCCACCCCACCACCCAATCTGACTGGATTTTATAGGACATTTATTGCTTTTTCTCAAACCATATTGCTTGATCTTAAGGTTTTGAAGCGAGATTTAACGTGGTGTTCCTGAGGGGGGAATGTCGGCTCTTACTGACGCAATGACGCATACAGTCTTATTATTTTAATTTAATTTTTTTTATCACATGCTGCATTTCTTTTGGCAGCGTTGTATTAACTGTAGTCGAAGCCGGTTGTCCCATATAACTCACTGGTACTTAGGTAAAGAAGTGGCTTAGGCCTAACAAAAATAATAGTTGGTTTCAGGTTGGTTGTCAGTTTGGCCATGGGTAGGTAGGGAATTTTTTTTTTTTTTTTTTATTTTTTTATTCTTTCCCACGGCGACTATGGATAGGGAATTTCTTTATTTAATTAACCCTTTCACTGCCACACGACAGAAGGTTAGCCCTTTACTATCACACAACCGACGGCGATGCTCCATCATTAGCATCATTAGCTCCGCGGATGCGGAGCTAATGATGCTAATGATGGAGCATCGCCGTCGGTTGTGTGATAGTAAAGGGCTAACCTTCTGTATTGTCACAGTGAAAGGGTTAACCGGCTGTCGTGTGGCAGTGAAAGGGTTAAAATGTTCACAACAACATGGATGCATGTACTCTGCCAGCATGTTTAATATCCATAATACTAAATGTTTGACTAAGATTTCTATGAAACTTTATTCTTAAAAAAAAAAAAAAAAAAAAAAAAAAAGGATTTTTTTTTTTTTTTAATATATAATTTTTTTTTTAAACTCATAAAATATATTGGGTCGCACCTAAATCGGCAGGGTCGGTCGGCAACCTGAAACCAACCATTATTTTTGTTAGGCCTTAGCGCTCCGTAGCCTCCACTGTTTATTAAGTAAGGCACCAGCGCCACCGCTGTTCATCATGGAATATTATGAGACATCATCTCATTCTCAATACCACCTAAACTAAAGAGATGATCTATGACCCCAGAGAACTGGGAGTACATGACCCTGTGGTAATTGGCGACTGTGAAATAGAGCAGGTTGCATCGTACAAATACCTAGGAATCCACATGGATAATCGCCTGAAATGGGATGTACATGTTGATGTTCTGTGTTCCAGACTAGCCCAACGACTGCACTTCCTCCGTAGACTCGGACTGTTTGGTGTGAGCACAGCGATCATGACCACATTTTATAAAGCTGTCTTAGAAAGCCTGATGAGATATGGGATGGCAGCATGGTTTGGTACACAGTACAGTGCAAGTCAAAGCTTGAAAGGCTAGTGAAAGCAGCGATGAAGGTGACCGGAAACACCAAGTATCCCTCTCTCCAATCTATCTTTGAGAATGTAGTGGTCAGCCAGGCACAGAGAATCTTACAGGACCCTTCCCATATTCTATATCCTGAATATGAAGTTCTTCCCTCAGGGAGACGGTTCAGAGCAAGTAGATACAAGAGCAACCGCTACAAGCTCTCCTTCCTTCCTACATCCATCACTCTCCTAAATAACACTAGAGGTCTATTCCTTTGAGGTGCCACTTAACAGTGGGCTGTCACCTCTTTCTTTCTTGTCCAAGTCCAAGTCCTTTTTACTAACTGAATGAATGAATGATTGTATATATATTTTTTTCCTTCTTTGCTTACACTGTTATCGCAGACTGATGCAGCACTGATGTTCCTAGTAAATTTCCCCTCTGGGACAATAACGTTTATTCTTATCTTATTATTATAAAACGTAATTGACCGATCGCAAACCCTGCCCCCTTTTCTTGATCCTCCAATCGCAACTGGTGCTTCTTCTCTGGAACCAACAATTGCGATTGGAGGATCAAGAATAGAGGGGCGGGGGTTGAGACTGGTCTGTTGCCAAACGTTTCTATCACTGACCAAGGAAACTATATGAAAGAAGGAAGGGTCATTACATCACCGTGCGGCGCATGAAGCCACATTGGTGTGGGAACTTTCAGTTCGGCCGACATTGCGTTGAATTGGATCTCTCCATTTAAACAGATTATTACCTTGAATGTCAGAATCATCTGCAATCTGTTGCATTGTTAACTAGCTAATGTTTGATATATTGGTTGATGAAAAATGTCTCGGATGTTTTTTGTACTATTTACATCTCCCATAGGCTTCAATAGAGCTGGCACCAAGCAGTGTATAGAACGCTGGTATTCTGATGTCATGACCCTTCCTCCTTTTATAGTTACCTTGCCACTGATGCATGTCCATGTTTTTCTTTTTTAAGTGTCAAAAGAGGAATCTGTCTCTGCTCAACCCTCTCTCCCTCCTTCTCTTGGTGTCTTCCTCTCTCTCCCAGGCGACTCCGACAGCCCGCTGGACCTCTCCCGGCCGGACTCTGTGCTGGTGAGCAGTGACCCCAAGCAGGACCACAACTACAGCAGTGTGGCTCTGCAGCGCTGCTCCTCCCGCTCCTCGTCGTCCTCCTCCCTCTCCTCCCTGGACGAGGGCGGCTGCGACCGCGGGCAGACCCGCCGGGCCGGCAGCGAGGGCTTCCACAGTGACGAGGACTCCGACCTCTGGGACGAGAGGCGTGGCCGCCGCCTCTTCCACCCGTCTCGCCGCGCGCCGCCCCCCGCTGCCAAGTGGCCTGCGGGCAAGAGGGCGCGGCGCGGCGAGGCCAAGCCCGAGCTGGACGACGAGCTGAAGGAGGCGGCCGGCTCTTTGCTGCACCTGGCCGGCATCCGCAGCTACACGGAGGGCTCGAAACGCACTGTCAAGAGCAAAAAACTGAACAGGAAATAAAAATATATATATATTTTCCTGTCAGCCTCTTGACCCTGTGACCCCCCCTCCCAAACCCCTAACTTCTAAACCCCTGATTGTGTGTCATGGTGTGCCTCCTTCTCCTTATCCGATTGGCCATTTTTTTTGCCTTTTTTCATTTAGGATATCTCTGTCCCACAAGACAAATGGCAATAGTATGGTTCACAGTTCACAGGAGAACAAAGCCATATAGAGACTTTTGTAACTTGGGAGGGGATCTGTCGGGCTGGGTTTGGGTGTTTGGGGGATGTGAAGAATCGTCGATGATACCTATCCAAAATGACCTCTCTGCTTCAGCCAGATTAGATCATTGTGATTCAAGGATTTTCTCTCTTGGGGAAAAAACGAGAAGAGAAAGAAATTAAGAAGAAAATGGGGGTAAATTGAAGGTTTTATAACTCATAGTGTTGCATGCTTCCTCCGCAAACCTGTATCCTCTTCCAAGTGAACCTATTTATGAAGCGAATGAGTGCATGTTTGTAACAAACGAGATCTAACCTCCTGGTGTCGTCGATTTCTCCTTTTATTTTTTGCTTTTTTTTAGGCATTCTTGGTCTACAAATCTAAGCAGATGCAATAATTCATTACCTTAAATGCTCTTTTTAATGTTATTTAACAGTGGTATTTTTCAGAGTCCAGTATGACGCTCAAACTTTAGATATACGAGAATGAATGAAGTAGTATTACGATCGCATCAAAAGCTTTTTTTTTTTTTTTTTTTATATATATATACATGAGCTCTGGCTCTATTTCAGGATTAGCAAGATAGTGGAAATAGTGTAAATCTGCCACTGCCAAATTTAATTGCAAAGCTAGCCGTACTACTTTTTCTTTTTGTGAGGCTGAGTCCATTCCAGCGCTATACAATGGAAGGCTATTCCACGCTGTGCAAAACCCATTCTTCATCCTGTCAACTCCTCGTATTCATCAGTGCGTTCTTGTTTCATGTACAAATCGACATTACTACACAGGCCTCGTGTTCGTGTTTCTGTTCACAACCTATGCAAGTTTAAAGATTCAGTACAATATTAATTCAGTCTGCAAAAGCTTATCATGGCACGTTAATGTCGGGAGTTTTTTTTTTTTTTTTTAAAGCTTCAGATGTATTATTTGATTTTGTTATAACCGTTTTAGTGCACCCTCTCTGAGCACAGCCAGCTCTCGGTATGTTGAGGGGGTGTGGCCCTCTTGTTCATTGAAAGGAGATGTCAAGTCGGTGTCATAATACATGAAGCTTTCACATTCAAAAGTCATGAATGTGTCATGAACCCAGTGGGTTGCTATGGGAGATTAACATTGGCTAACCTGTGCTAGCGCACTCCTACGCAGAGCTGTCTCCGTGCCTGTACGTCACAACCTGCTTAACACCTTTGCCCAAGAGAGCAAAAGTCTTAAAAACCAAATCGAGAAGGCGGCTGGGTGGCGCAGCGGACATTGCGCTCGTCACCAACGCATGAGACACCGGTATCGTTGCCTCTGGCTTGGGCCGGCCGTCATACTAACTCAATTGGCAGAGTTAGCGGGTGGGAAGTCGATGGGGTGGTAATCTGGACGTTGTAAACAGTGACTCCTACAGGTCGGTTGGGGCGCCTGCACAGCAGAGACAGGAAAATGGCGGGGGCAATGTGAGCCTCCTACACGTTACTCCTTGCCAATGAGAGTCCGCGCTGGCAGGTGAAAAGATGCGACTGGCTGCCTACTAGGGCTGTCCCCGACTAAGGATTTGGATGGTTGACTATGATTGGCCAAAATTTGCCGTTAGTCGACTATTGGTCGACTAAAAAATATATATATATATTTAAATTTATTTCTTTTTTTATCATTCCATCTGGGCTGTGGGGGGTGCTTAACACATTCGGGGCCATTGGGATGCGTCTAATAAATCTCTAGAGGACCGGCAAATGTAAACAGACTTGGGGCTGTTTGTAGAGCTAAATCTATACTTTATAGTATTGCTATCTGTCCATTCTCATTGTCAATTGGGACCATAAACCGTCCCTTCAAAATGGATTAAAGAAATAATTTTTTCATCAATACGTTCTCATTTTATAGCGCCGTGAATATAAGCGTTATACAGCATTTGGTCTAGTATATTTCCTGGAAGGCGAGATAAAGGGCTAATAGATACTAACGTTATATCCAATGCTACAGTTAAAACTCAAACTGCATATGATCGGCACGATCCTCAAGCATGTATGCATGAAAGGGGGGGGGCGGGGGACGTCGTTTCTTATTATTGATTACCAATAACCGTGTTCGTCTAAGTAGCCACATAGGCCGATCGTATCATATCGTATCATAACCAGGCTCGATCGGGCTGTAATTTACGTGAAAAAGATCTTACCATGAGCCGGTTGGATCCCCCCGAGCATTTCCCCGTTATCGATCGCCATCTGGTAGATCGATATGTCCATTGGCTGATGATAAATCCCCTTATTGCATAGTGAAATCCGCAATCCAAAACGTAATCCAAGCTACATGCTGCACATCCAGAATCCAGCTAACTGAAAACTCCATTGAAAGTAAAAAAAAAAAAGAATGCTCCGTTCAGCCACAGGGCACACTGCATTATCGCGATAGCGCCCCTAAGAGTATCTGGCCGGTATTGCACTTTCTCGAATTCAAAGAGTAGGGTACATCTGCAGTGCATCTCGGCGACCTTGAATAGGTTATTAAAATGGAATAAAAGCCAAAACAACTTGCCACAGATATATCCGTGCTTCTGTCCACAATGGGTGGAATCGAAACACGTATATATCCGCTGTTCGTCCCTATTGTGTTAATGTCTGAAGGAGTCGACTGATGATTTAGTTATCAGAAAAGTAAACAGATTATAGTTCCACGTCTTTGCGTAAGGAAACCATACCGTAGGAAGCCTGCGTAAGGGCCAATGGCTGCGTTCATTGTCGTTTCCATGGACACAGTGAA
The DNA here is from genome assembly GCF_963971535.1 of Notolepis coatsorum. Classification (NCBI taxonomy): domain Eukaryota; kingdom Metazoa; phylum Chordata; class Actinopteri; order Aulopiformes; family Paralepididae; genus Notolepis; species Notolepis coatsorum. Next base: position 6,672,279 of record NC_140173.1, on the reverse strand, counting down.
TGAAAAAGACGCCACACGACACAGGAATTAATTGATTTAAAAGAAAAATGTATCTACTTTTTCTCCCCATTTTCTATTTTTTCTCCCATCCCAATTTCGTATTATCCAATTCTACCCTCCCCTGTCTCGAACGTTGTTAGACCATGCCTCCCACTGGTCGGCTGCAATGTGGACGAAGCCTTGCATCACGTGTCCCCTCCGGTACATGAGGAGGCAGCCGTCGCATCTTTTCACCTGCACAGCGGGATCTCAGTGGCGAGGAGTAACGCGTGGGAGGCTCACGCCGCCACCGCTACTTCCTGATTCTGCTGTACAGGCGCACCATTGATTTAACTTTTCAACTTATTTTCAGTTCTTATTTATAAAAGAGATAAAAAAATATAACAATATAATATTGTTTATTCAATATGTTGAATTATAATTATACATGTATAAAATAATACGAGTATATGTAGCACCAGTTAGTTTACTTCCTCTTTGGGCAGAGATGTTTGACAGTGGAATGCAAGTGGAACGTCATCCAACCCTGCATAGGAGAATGGAGACCAGTGTGATCAGTTGCTATGGGAGATTAACATTGGCTAACTGTGCTAGCGGGTGATAAATAAATTGTCACAGTTGCTGTGGATGTTTTTGGAACCACAAAAATGTACTTAAACAGTCAACTGACTGACGGGCCAATCAGGGTAACTGAGTAGAGTATGCAATCTCTTCATGGAAGCAGACTGAATATCTGAAATGGTTTGATTCTGTTGATATCCAGTGGGATATGGATCAAAGGGCTTGAGTCAGCATTCTCACAACAGTTCTAACGTTTTGGCAAATTGTTTATCAACATACCTTCAAAAGTGCTATGAGATTGAAAAAACACGATTTTCATTGTACTGAATCTTTAAGTGGCCCCAGAATGGCGGATGTTGACTGTGTGCTTACATAAAAAACTGTGTGTGTGACTCATGTGAGGCTTAGTGCATGTTGACCTGAGCACAAGACTATTGGCATGACAGGAAAATGTTTGAGGTGGTCAAACGCTCAACTGCCACTCTTTCAATCCAAACGACCCCCCCCTACCGATTAATCGGACAGCTCAATTTAGAGTGAACATGACTGGCGTAATGAGAGATCAAACTTTTGCTACAGCGACACACATGACACATTGGGTCATAAGAGAGCTCTAGCGAGGCAGGATTCTGGTGCTTTGTTCTGCTTTTGATTCCCGTGAATACAGAGTCGGGTTAGTAGTCATTTGGTAGCAAGAGCAGAGAAGGTCGGTATGCAAACGACCAACGGCTCCTGGCAACACTAATTTCCCTGAGAGCACAATACTCATACTTCCCCTGTTTTGTTTTTCTCAACATGTTACCTGTGTACTGTACCTAGTATCCATGTGAAAATCCTATCATTACTTTACTGATACGGCGATATATTGTTAGAATGCAAGTTCGTGGACCGTGTTGGGGCGAGTCAGCAGGGGCTGTGTGCTTTGTCGTGTTCCGTATCCAGGAAGGGGGGGGGGGGGGGGCACTGACGGTCCTGACCAGTCGGTACCGGTTGGGCGGGGGCACTTGTACGCACTTGTCACTCATGGATGAGGCGTGGGAGGGGGACTTACCCTGCACTTGTTGTGCTCCCAATTCTGACTCGCTTTGACAACATCGTCTCCTCCTCGCTCTTCCTCCTAGAACAAAATAAGGAAGTGAGCACTCTCTCCTCAGCCTGTGAAGCAGGGTGTTTATTGTCAGTTGATTGCATACTGTTCAGCAAGAGGAAGTTGCTACTGGCTTACGGAAAAAAGGACAACAGTCGCCAGATAGTCACGTTCAAGACGCAACAGACGCTGCATACAAGAATACAGTGCACAATTGTAACAAGTTTAACTCAAGGAATTTTTCTCTCGCAAAGGAAAAACATTAGACTAGACCACATTTGTCGTATCACCGTTTAGTTTAGTTTGCATGACCAGTGCCAAACATTTTCGCGTGCCACTGAAGTGAACATCACAAAAGGCCATGGTCCCAGTGTCGTCCTCTTCCTAGTATTTAGTTATGTGACTGAGACATTGGCCCAGTTTTCAGAATCGTTGTGACAGGAAATGGGGGAGGACTCTGACCAGAATAGTGACTTAACCAAAACCTCTTTAGTTCTGTCTCTGTTGCTTTTTCTTTTTTTTGACTGAGTGGGAACTTCTCTTTAAGAAGTAAGCTGCAGTTCTCAAAGAATATGATTTTGTATACACTGGTCTTATTTAGCTGTGAAAAGGAAGAACAAATTGTTGTTCATTATCACCTACTTATTTATGACGTTAATTAATTTATGGGATTATTGAATGCATTTCTTTTTTTTTATCCACTTTATTGAATGCATTTCTCTATCAAATAACGGTCATTTGAAACGAGTGACTTCTTACTAGGCACATTTATTTTCCCCTCTGTATAAAATCATCTTGTTAAGACTTATGTTTTTTCCCCCCTTTTTTGTGTTTATTTTACAGCAAAACACCTTTTTTCTTTCACTGTTTTATAGTGATAAAATATGAAAGTATTTTGCCAATGTGTATATTGTCTTTAGATTGGGTGTTTTAATTTTAATAACCATAACTGCCAAGTTTCCTGATGTTTTTGTTTTAGTTTGTTTAGACTGGATTGAAGACATTAATTTTGACCTCTCTCTAACCCCTGAGGGGAAGCAACAGTTGCGTTCAGATGGTCGGGAATAGAGGGCGGGGTTTGAGAGAGGTCAATAATTAACAATGACCCTGACACATTTTGTTGCCAAAATTTGATGTACATTGAAAGCAGTGGGTTGACATTTCAGATAAAACAGACATTGCCCCATGTAGAATAATCCGCTGTACGGTTTATGTTGGATATTCTAAGGCCCCGTTTAGACGGAAACGCTAGCAGGTGAATCCGCAAAAATATTTTTACAGATGTGCCTTTCGTTTATACGGAAACGGCGTTTTTACGGGGTGAAACCGCAAAAAAGTGAGACTACCTTCCAGGGTGGAATTCCTAGAAACGCAAAAGCTTTGCGCTTTCGTCTAAACTATCAAACCGTATAAATCTGTTAAAACGATGACGAAAGGGTTGTCACGGCTCTGGTCGCGCGTACTGCTTACGTCACAGGTAGCAGGTATGCGCCAGTAGCCGAGACGTAAACAAAGCAAGTATGTCTGACTTATATCAACGGAGATCACCTGAAGGCTACATTGGCAGTACTTTTAACCCTTTCACTGCCACACGACAGAAGGTTACCCCTTTACTATCACACAACCGGCTGTCGTGTGGCAGTGAAAGGGTTAAATACACAAGAATCTGTCCCGCGGCGTGAGTGACTGCTTTGGTGCAATCACATTCCCCATCCACAGTCTGCGAATCAGAGGCAGAGTAGGGCGGGTCTTCACAGCACGTCATGTGACATATGCGCCAATCGTGTGACAGCGGGTCTCCGTCGTTACAGCGTCGTCTGCACGGAGAATTCCACCCCAAAACGCTTGTCTAAACGTAAAATTAAAAGTGAAACCGCAAGATGACTTTTGCGGTTTCTGTTCACAAAACGCTCGTCTAAACGGGGCCTAAGTAGCCGACACATTGACTTTTAGCAAGCGATGTCTACACACTAGGATCATTACAACCATGGGGATGATTTACATTTAACTGCCACTGATTACTCAAGCTTCCCAGTATTGTTGTGAGGTGTTTTTAAAAGTGTTTTCAACACTTTTTTTTTTTTTATGGGAAGAGGTGAAATGTGTTCCCCAGGCTACTGCCGTTCTCTGTAGTTTGTCGAGACATAACCTAGAGCGTAGGGCATACTGGCGGGAAACAATGGCGGCTACTTGAGGAGAATCTTACTCGTTGCTTCTGTAGCACTTGCAAAAAGAAAGCTTCAGTCGCTCCCAGAGCGACAGCGATTCTGACTCTTGAGAGCGAGTGAATGTTGATCTGTGAATGAGCTACCTAATAGTCCTGGGGTCCCCAATACTTAACTCAACATCAATGCGGCATAGGATTGCTTCAATGCTTGACAGTTGTTATTTTGAATATTGATTTTATGTGATTTTTCAAAATCTTTCTGTTGCAGTTAAAGATGGTTCCAATGAGCGTTTTTGTTGCATTTAACTAAGTAAAGCTGCCAACCCAGTATCAGTTTGTGTCAGTTGTCTGCCATGTCTGTTAGACAGACACACCTTTTTGGTTTTTGTATGCTAACCTCTGTTGATAAAATGTTTATAAAGTTTATTTTCGCCAAAGATATGCAATTGCATTATATATGGTATTACAAAATAATAATAAAAACAATCTTGTTTTATCACTGTCGTTATGTTTGTATTTTTGTAATCATTAGGCTTACCTTCCTTAGTAACAACTAACAACCACACCACCCCCCTTCCATATGGTATATCTATCCTGAAATGCACATGGACATACAAATACTGTTTTAGTGTATTTGTTACTACCGGTCCATGGTATTTGTGCAGCTACCCTGTCAACATTTCACCTTCCAAAGGTGGTCTGAAAAATGAATGTCTGTCATCATCTTACTTGTTAGTAGCTTGTTTCTAACTCTTGATCAACATTGCCACCTACTGTGGCGGCCAGAAGATTTAAAAAGCATGCTCCCGTATTGCTGTTGGCTCCTCAGTATTCACGTGTGTTCCACCCAACAGCTCTGCTTAAACGGAACAAGCTGTGCTGACAAGTCATGTGCGGTAACTGCGGTTGCTTCATCATGCTTTTGCTATCTGTGCCTCGTGTATTTTTTTGAATAGATCAATATCGATATGGAAGATTGCCAGAAATTAATCTTTCATTAATTGTGATTATCGGGCTGTCCGCGGTGGCTGCTTTGCCGGTAAGTTAATTAGTCATGGCGTACTGTGAGATGAACACAGCGTGACCCTGAACAAGGGCTCGTCTGACTCGCCCCAGGCCCGTTGGCACAGCTTCTATTGTTCATTTGAGTCCTGTGTGCGGACTTCTCCCAACTGACTGCCTCAATTCAGCTAGAAATCAGAGCAGCACCACCTCCCCCCTCTCCTGCACGGCCCTAGCAACCACGCCACGCCAACAGTTGCCAGGCAACCAGACAATGCTGGAGCCACTGGCTGTGGTGTGAGAGAGGGAGGGAGTCTATGTTTTGCCTGTTTAGATTTAAGAAGGAAAAAAAACGATGCTAGTTGGCATCAAAACAGAAGTACTGTCTTTGCAAAAGCGTTGTGCGTTACAGAATTAAAATCTAAATTATCGTGATTAACCAATATACACTGTATGATGACTCTAACCTCTTCAGAAAATTAAAATGAATTGTCAATCAACTAGAATAAACCATGTATACTTTTTGCAGTCATAGTTGTGGATTTCATAAGCAGCATTATTTCACTGCAATTCTGTGCTAAACAAGGCCATTGGTCTTTTCATGGTGAACACTAACAAATAAATGGCCTATACTTTTGTGCCAGTGACCTACTTCTGATTTAGACCTGACACCCTGTGGCCATATCCACTTTCACAATCAAATCAATCAATAAAATGTGTAGGCTATAGCTATATCATGAAAAAAACGTGGGTCTCTTTCATTAGAAATATTTCATGACATAGCCTACACATTTTATTGATTAATTTGATTGTGAAAGTTTTGTTGCAAGGTATATAGTAGGATACGGGTTGGAGGAGAGCAGAAGCGTGTGATGTTCCCGGTTGTTGAACATAATAATGTAATGTAGTCTCACATTTGGTCATTGCGGGTGTCCATAATGACTTATGCGCATGTGCAATAAAGTTCTCTCCCTGCCCCGCCAAGTTCGCGTGTGGACGCGTGTCTTTGTTCCTGCAGTCTAACTCAACAAAAGTACATTAATAACATACCTAATAAGTATGTAGCTAGACATCCGTGTCATAAATATGAACAGTGCAACACAGCAGAACACCGTCTTCTTAGCTGGAACCATTCTGGGTCGGAATCAGGACGCATTGATTGATTGAAAACTTTATTTAACAGATTGCAGAATGGGTACAGTACAGTACGGCTCAAGTCAATACACACAATTGTTAAGGGGATGCAGACCAGAGAAAGACTTTCGTCTGGTTTACATCAGGGTCCCCCATTTTTTATTCATCATAACATTTATGACATACACGACATACAGTAGCCTATTATGCCTACTGTTTCATCCAGATATCACGACAGTTTGATGAATGAATGAAAACTTTATTTAACAGATTGCAGAATGGGTACAATACAGTACGGCTCAATACACACAATTGTTAAGGGGGTGCAGACCAGAGAAAGACTTTCGTCTTGTTTACATCAGGGTCCCCCATTTTCAATTCATAGTGATGAGCACGAAACTGGCCCCTGTAAATGTCCTAAGAAGTTACTCAACCCCCTCCAATGTACAGTAAATTACCTAACCCAAGAATACACGAGACGAGACCCTCCTTTTGGAACCAAGTATGATTTCGTCAATATTCCAATGTACAGTTTTGCTTGTACAGTTTCCCCCACCCACCACTCCTACCCGACGCATCTTCGCTCTAGGTTTAGAACTTCGCATGCTACAGCTTCACACAACAATCTATTCACATGGACTCTCCAAAACAACTTGCTTAGCCCAACGATTTTGCCACCTTTAGGTGGTAACAATATCTCCCCTACAGGGTGCTCCGAGATACACAGACTCAAGGCTAGTTTAACATGTCTCAACAAATGTGCACGTTTGTATTAATTAATGATTGTGCCATTATTGTTAAATTAGTTGTATGTGTATCAAGCATCATTGACTTCCAGGGACAACGATGTAAATAAGTCATTGGCTTCTTCGTTCCTATCCTTGACAAAAGCAAATATGTGATGTAATGATCTGTATATGTTTTGTTGTCTAAATAAATACCTACCTACCTTGTTGCTCGCTGCGTCACCTTCAATGTACAGTTTCTATGTTATGATTAATTGAAAATGGGGGACCCTGATGTAAACAAGACGAAAGTCTTTCTCTGGTCTGCATCCCCTTAACAATTGTATGTATTGAGCTGTACTAGTACTGTACCCATTCTGCAATCTGTTAATAAACTTCAATCAATCAATCAAAAACAGCTACGGTTTCAAAGGGAAAAAAACAGCTAATGAAACGACAAAATGTAATTGCAATGAATGTTATGCAAATTTTAGTGCACGCAAACATTTTTTTTACCATATTGAAAAATTTAAATGTTGCCACATAACGTTATACCTTATGCTACACACCCCACACACTAGAGGTCACCATACGCTCCCTTTCCCCCTCACTCTGAACTTTGAACTCTGAGGCTCTCTCCGGGCGGTTTCATTCGAGCATTTGCTAATGAGGATTATAAAATGAACGTGTTTTTAATCGACCGCGAATGAAAGAAGTGTCAATGCTGTTTGTCATTTTAACAGCAGATACACTTTCTTAAAATGCCATCGTCCCTGACAGAGCGGTGTGACGGGGAGCTCGGATGTGTTGTTTCGCTTGCTGGTGTTATTATAGCATTAGCTGAAAATCTAGCTAGTTGTTATTAGCATTAGCTGAAAGATATCTAGTTGTTATTAGCATTAGCTGAAAGCTAGCTAGTTGTTATTAGCATTAGCTGAAAAGCTAGCTAGTTATTAGCATTAGCTGAAAAGCTAGCTAGTTGTTATTAGCATTAGCTGATAATCTAGCTAGTTGTTATTAGCATTAGCTGAAAAGCTAGCTAGTTGGAACAACATCCGCTTTAACGTGACATCAAGTCAGAAGATCGCCTGTCCTCTCCAGGACCTGACACTGGCCGTCTAGCAACAACAATGCACCCACGGTGAATCGGATTCAAGCCAAGTAGCCACCGACCAGCGTTATCAAATGTCACTTTGAAGAATCTTGTGGGGAAGACGAGCTAGTAAACGAGGGTCAGCTAGTTTAGCTTGATCACGGTACCTTGGCTAAAGTTGGCCACACTTGGGGCTATTCCTAATCCAGCAATAATGGCTGCAGATCTGCAAGCAAAGTACAGCAAATTGGCACAGGAGTATTCCAAGGTAAATAACATTTCCCCCCAGTAACGTTACATTGTCTTTCCATCTAGCTCACGTTTTAACTGGCTAACTTAAGTGTTGTCCAACCTGAAAATGGGGGACCCTGATGTAAACAAGACGAAAGTATTTCTCTGGTCTGCATGATTGATTGAGTGATTGATTGAAAACTGTATTTAACAGATTGCAGAATGGGTACAATACAGTACAGCTCAATATACACACACTCGTTTGATTGATTGATTGATTGAAAACTTTATTAACAGATTGCAGAATGGGTACAATACAGTACAGCTCAATACACACAATTGTTAAGGGGATGCAGACCAGAGAAATACTTTCGTCTTGTTTACATCAGGGTCCCCCATTTTCAATTCATCAGGACATATATGACATACATGACATACAGATAGTCAGTACTGCTACATCTATACATTTATGACATACCAGATTTGCAAATACAGTACTGTTTGTGATACAGAAGGAGTCAGGAAAAGGGAGTATATACATTTGACGTAGAAACTGTACATTGGAGGAGGTTGGGTGGGGGGGGGTTGGGTACACTGGGATATTGACAACCATACTGGGTAATCTACATTGGAGGTGGTTGGGGGGGGGGGGGGCACACTGTATATACATGCAAAACTGTACATTGAGGGGGGGGGGGGGGAGACTCTGTACAAACAAACAAAATTGTACATTGGACTATTGACAAAACCATACTAGGTAAATGACTGTACATTGGAGGGGGTTGGGTTAGGATATTTACAGGGGCCAGTGTTGAATTGCAGTCTCCCGTAGGTGTCCCTTGAGAGAGGTTTTGAAAGTGGGTAGTGATCCACATTCCTTTACAGCTTTGGGTAGGGCGTTCCACATTGATGTGGCATAATTGCGAAACGTGTTTAGTCCCTTATTTGAGCCGAATCTGGGTTTAACATGATTTGTGGAGCTCCCTCTGGTGTTGTGATCGTGGTATTCACTGACCTTTGGGAAGTATTTTGACATGTACATGGGTACCTTGGTCGTGTAGTGTATCTTGTAGACCAGGCCCATTGCAAGTTGCTGTACTCTGTCGTCTACTCTAAGCCATCCTAGGTTGTCAAAGTGGGCAGGGGTGAGGTGGGTTCTAGGAGTAAGGTCAAGCAGTAGTCTGACCAGTTTGTTTTGAGATGTTTGTAATTTTGTTTTTAGCGCCTTTGAGGTGCTTTGGTACCATGAGGTGCAAGCATAGTCATTGTCATTGTCAAGGGGATGCAGACCAGAGAAAGACTTTCGTCTTGTTTACATCAGGGTCCCCCATTTTCAATTCATCAGGAGGGCTCCTTAATAATTGTGTGTATTGAGCTGTACTGTATTGTACCCATTCTGCAATCTGGTAATAAAGTTTCCAATCAATCAATCAATCCATCACTGACCGACCTCTCGCACACAGGCACGCAATTAATGACATGTTGCCGGACAGCCACGCATACCGGTGACAATGTTTAGCTAGTCATAGTATTCCCATGATGTGTTTTGCCATACAACATGGCAAAATGCCATTTACTCATTGAGCACAGTTGTCAATTAATGATACAAATCTATACAATCACCTGTTGTTGAATAAATAAAATAACCATTACTTTCTAGTTATTATTAGTTAAGTTAGTCACGACGTTATCATTCATTACAATAATGAATGTCTGACGGACGTAACTTTTGCAGCTGGATAATGGAAGGTATCGGCATGAGACTATCCAGACTTATTATAACCCGCCCTGATCAAAATATCAACCAAGGTGCTATAGCCCTGTCACACTAATATTATAGATGGGCAGCCATGCATTCTGCAAAAGGAGCTATTGTTTACTAACTGAGAAATTTGAGAATAACTGTTATTTACAAATCACACCATCTTGGAAGCTATTGCTCAATCATCTTTTACCTGAGGCAAAAGGATCATAGCTTTGCCAATGCCTACCATTCTGTGTTGATGTTGAGACTAGTCTGAAACGTCTCTGTGTTGCTGTGTTGAATTTTTACGAGGTGATGCATGTCGGGGATTATCACCATAGACAAGATCCACAAGTTTTATATGCATTCTCCAAGGAAAATCGTGTTAATTAGTGACTACATTAAGGCGGGTTAAAGTCAAAACCATAAATTGTTTATTATAGTGTCTTGTTAGCCATTGCCCAGTGTCCCCTGCCCCTATGATCCTGCCACCAATATCTGTGTGTCAGGCAGCTGAAGGCACAGGGAGGGAAAGTGAGCCATTTCCTTTTCCAACTGTCATCTCACCCCACATCAGCCGTGCGCCAGTCCAGAAGTGCTGACTGTGTGTTTCCCCCACATGCAGTATTGGCACCTCCTCAACTATGTCTGTTGTTGAAACCTAAAATATCCAGCATGGAAGATTGACAAGTCTTCAGATTGAAGTACCACAGTCCTTGAAAATATGTTTTAGTGTTAAAAGAACACGCCAACATTTTGGGAAATTAGCTAATCGTCTTCTCCGGAGAGAGACAAGAAGATAGATACCAGTTTCCTCTCTGTGCGTTCAGTAGAAAGCTATCTGGCTGCATGTTAGCCTAGCTTAGCACAATGAATTGAAGCGAACATGTACGGGTAGCCTTCGGGAGAGGTGTTAGTTGGACAATGCGTAGGCTACCCGTACATGTCCGCTTCCATTCATTGGGCCTCATTCATGAAGCGATATAAAACAGATTTCGTTCTTAACTAGCATTTCCTCTTATTTTGTTCTTACCTGGGATTCAGCAATGTTTTCTTATTGTTGCTTTTCTCTCATAGTTGGGGGCCTTAGGGCTATATGAGGTTAAGTTCGTGCAAATTTGTGCAAAAGCACCAAATTTGGCCCAGATGTAGCTCAGACTATGTTCTAATGATTCAGCCAGGGCGCCCGAGCCAGCGACCACCGGGGTCGCCCTGGTGGCCAAATCAATATGGCCGCCCTCCGAAAAAGGTTTCGGCTAAAACTTTTGAACCAAATGAGCTTCAAATAAAAACTTGGTGTCTATATTATGTTTCTTGGCCATTAGAAACACATTGGAATGCTTATATTTATAATTGGGTGTGTCTGGACCCCTAATCTGCATATTTCCAAGATGGCGGTTCCCCGAAAATGAGTTACCTTAACTTTTACGTTTCTGTTTCAATATTGACCCGTTTCGCATTTGTGTCTTGATTATGAACTCCACACAACAAGATTCAAGCTCCTCAAATATCTGCCTGAATGGAGTGAACACCAGAAAGGGAGGGACACATACATCACAAACAAGGAACAAGTGGCTAAGAGAGTAGCTAGTAGGCTTGGGCGGTATGACGGTATTAAGGTATACCGGGGTATTTAGAAATACCGACGGTATTGATTTTCAATACCGTCCGTCACCGTCAAAATCACAGATGCGCTTCAGTTTCTATAACAGTGAAACAGAGTTTTGAGTGTAGTGCACACACTGAGTGTAGTGCACACACGCGCCAGCAGAGGGCGAGACCGTTCTAGTGGAGCGAGTGGGTCACAACGGTGTTCACGTTTTACGGTAATGTTGCGACAGTGCTGTGAAAATACCGTAAAGCGTTGTGACGAGAGCAGTGTTGTTGTGGAGCAACTGGTGGAGCAAGCAAATAATCCGTCTCTTATTATATGTGAACTAAAGAGTACAAGGTTTTTTATTGTATTTGTACCGTCCTGTACTATCCGCTGTCAGCTGTTTATCTCTCTCTGTGAGCTACTGAGCTTGAATAACTAGCGTTAGCTCACGTTAAGTAGCGTTAGCTCTGCGGCTAATCTTAGATTACCCTGAACTAAATCAATGACTAGGTTATAAAGCATTCGAGTAGTTTTCACTGCACATAGAAGTAGCCAAACAACGGGAGCATTTCGGGAGCATATCACCAAAACCCAGGCAATTTCTAGCCCTTAAGGAATCAAATAGTCTGCCATGGCTATAGGCTAGATGCTAATGCTAAAACGGTGCAGGCTTCTACCGGTTCTGAGAGCTGACGATGATTTGTTTACACAGGCCCCCCCCCCCCCCGCTGATGAAAATGAAAGTCATACCGTGCACCGGGGTATTATATCATAAAGGTTTGCCGGTGTGAAAAAAAGGATACCGCCCAAGCCTAGTAGCTAGAGGTCATGATTCCAACCAGATTGATCAGGATGAGGCGATTATGTTGATGAGGGCCGCCTTGGTTTTACACAAGTATTGCTTACAACCAGGCCACACATTTGAAGGCTCCTTCCCATCGACGCTCTCCAGGTGGCTAAGCTGGTCACCAAGGCTAAGGCCTCCACCTGCTCCCTTGACCCCTTACCCACAGTCCTGGTCAAAGCTGGCCTACCTGACGTGTGCCCTACCATCGTGGGAATAATTAAGTCCTCAATGGAATCGGGCAGGGTACCCTCTAGCTTCAAGACAGCATCAGTCACACCCATCCTGAAGAAGCCTGGTCTGGACCCAGATGACCTTGGGAATTACCGACCGATCTCCAACCTTCCTTTCCTAAGCAAGATCCTGGAAAGAGCAGTGGCTGCCCAACTGCACCAACACCTGTCCAACCATGATGAGCTCTATGAAACCCTTCCAATGTGGCTTCAGGAAACACCACAGCACCGAGACTGCCCTCACCAAGGCCACCAACGACATTCTCATTGCCACCGATTCCGGTCACATCAGCCTCCTCATCCTCCTGGATCTATCTGCGGCCTTTGACATGGTCTCCCATTCCATTCTCCTTAACCACCTCTCTGACCACCTGGGTGTTACTGGGACTGCTCTCACCTGGTTCGAGGCCTACCTCACTGACCGAAAACAGTTCATCTCCATCTGCAACTCCACCTCCACCCCTGCCCCAGTCAACCAAGGTGTGCCGCAGGGCTCCATTCTTGGTCCACTCCTCTTCACAATCGACTTGGTCACATCATCCGGAAACATGGTCTCAATTTCCAGTCCTACGCTGATGACACTCAGCTCTACATCAGCACCTCACCCTCCACTCCTCTCGCCCCACAGCACCTCGTCAACTGCCTCCTTGACATCAAGTCCTGGATGTCATCCAATTTCCTGAAGCTAAATAGCAAGAAGACTGAGCTCATGGTTGTGGCCAAGCAGTCACTGCTCCGGAAGGTTGGAGATCTCCTCCTTGAAGTGGATGGCTGCCTAATCCACCCTTCCCCAGAAGTTTGCAACCTGGGCATCATACTGGACTCCACCCTCTTCTTTCATTCCCACATAAAAACAATAACTAAATCAGCTTTTTTTCATCTCAGGAACATTTCCAGACTCCGGCCATCTCTCCCCGACTCTGTAGCAGAGACTCTCATTCACGCTTTTGTCACCTCCCGTCTTGACTATGCAAACTCTGTCCTAATAGGGCTACCTAGCAATGCCCGGAACAGGTTACAATATGTGCAAAATTCTGCTGCCAGGGTTCTCACCCGCACCAAGTCCTGGCACCCCCACCCTCATCCACCTCCACTGGCTTCCATTCAAGTCCTGCATCAATTTCAAGATCCTCCTCATCACCTACAAAGCCCTTCACTCCCTTGCCCCCCGGTACCTAGCTGACCTCCTCCATCCTGCCCCGGAGGCTGCGGTCCTCTGACTCCGGACTCCTCTCCATCCCCACCACCAACATGCGGACTGTTGGTCCCAGAGCCTTCTCTGTGGCCGCACCCACCCTCTGGAACTCACTCCCTCCAAACATCCGTAATGCTACATCCCTGCACTCCTTCAAATCCCAACTCAAAACCCACCTCTTCACAAAATTTGTAAATGACTCTGCCTGATTTCCTTTTTTTCATTTTCTTTCTTTCTTTCCTTTTGATTATTATTTTGTTGTTACGTTGTTTCCTGTTCCCTCCCTTAGCTGCCCCCTCCTGTTAAGCGCCTTGGGTCTCCTGAAAGGCGCTATATAAATTTAAGATATTATTATTATTATTAACTGTCTCACAACATCCGTTGCCGAACCCTTACGAGTGTTCAATGATATCGTCCTCCAGGGTCCAGCACTCCTCAAACCCTGTGCAGCTAATACAGAAGATGCCAACCTGAAACCGAGAATGAAAATAGCAAGTCTCATCACCCAATGTCAGAAGTACAAGGCATTGTTCTTCCTACTAATCTTTGTAAGGATGTCTTCACCTATGATGTTGACAATCTAGATGGGTAGAGCAAAGCGAACTACTCACAGAACGAGTTCCATGGAACTGCACTGAGTGCTACAAATCATCTCTCATGACCATCTAGGACTTGAGCGTCCTCCTATAAAAGTTAACACTGAAGATTCATCCACACCCAAACTTCCAGACACATACAATTGTTAAGCCAGCGGAACTCAATGAATATATATAATATAATATAGATATATTGGCACCCAGAAGTGGCACTGATCCTGTGCAACCATTGCATGATCTTGTGTGTGGAGCCAAAGTGAAAGATGAGAGTTGGTTGATGCATGGGAAAAGAGTTCTCGATCAGGAGACACTAGGTGAAGATGATGTTATTACATGGTCAGGTTATAACTCGCAGCTTATGAATGATGACACAGTGAAACCTCGTGCAGAGATAGGAGTGTACCCCTTATTCCCAGATAAAGCAGCATCTGCATCCATGACGAAGCATGCAATGGAGCTAGCACAGAAAGGCACATCATTCCTGAATCCTGGCCAG
>NC_140173.1:6050074-6052574 GCF_963971535.1 Notolepis coatsorum | reverse complement strand
GTACTACATCCAGATTGAACTCTGCCATTGGAAAGGGGAGATTTGACCCGATCCATAGATGTGTGACTTGGCCATAATAAGGTAATTTATATGCCTGATATTCTATATTCTATAATCATATTTCAAATTGCATGTGTCCGGATGGCAGAATTCATTACTGTATCTACAAAACCTCCTGTAAATCATTTAAAATGTTTCATGTCTGGTACATTTTAGCATGTTATTCACTGTCAAAGATGAAAAAATAAAAGAAAAAAAAGTTAATTGATATTCTCCTTTGGATCATTACAATTTACTCAAGCCTAGTAACAGACACAATATTTCTGACACTGGGAATACATTCCCTGAGATCCATAGATGTCCCTATGTAACCCAGGTTTCAGATTCATAACTATTTAGTTATAGGAACATAAATAGTTAATGCCATTGAATAAGAACATAAATAGTTAATGCTATTGTGTAAGAACATAAACAGTTAATATTATTGGGTTATATGTATATTCATGTGAGGTTAACAACGTTTTGACCAAATCCTTTGAATTGCCTCACTGCCCCTTTAAGTTACCTCAGAACGTGAGTTAGGTGAGCAGTTCGTGCCTCGCCTCACGCAGATGAAGATCATAGATTGACGGAGACTGACGCAGATACTGAATGCAGATAAAACCGGAATGAACTAGCACCACGAAATAGTTATCAAACAGTCATAAAAGATTCCCCCAGTTACAAAACTGAAGAGGTTGTTGCTGTTAAAGAACATACCACTTCCAGAGACGGTTTTGGTGAGTTTCATCAATATTGTGCTGTTTCATTGTCGAATATATAAAATCGCTAGCTCAATGCTAATCGGCTAACAACGTTATCTGCACGACACGAGCTACCTCGGCGAACTGTATGGCTAGCTAATAATGTAGCTTCATCCTGAGTCATGCTAGCGAAGCTCCAAGCTCAATTTGGTTAAATGAAAACTAGAAAGAAACCATTTCAGAAGTACTTATAATTGTATTGATATATGCTGTATGATAAGAACATGGTCTATATACATTTCGGTTGATTTTGAGAGTTTAATATGGAATGTGAGGAATGTTTCCATGTGCTAGTGCACTTTAGCCTAATTTAGCATAAGTCAAATGGATGTTCCCACATGCTGTGATATTGTAGCCTACTTTAGCTTAGCATACCCAAAAGTAGCCTGATTGATTATCCATTCTAAAGCAATGAAAGATGATAAATAGCTTTTATTTTCTGAATGCCTGTTATGCAGGCCAGGTTTTTCCACCCCCAGGAAGAGTTCCCAGGAGTCCCGACCGACCACCACTCATCACGTGTGCCCACGTGGGACGAGGCGGTGTGCCGGACCGACACACGATGGCGAGCCAACCCAAAGAACCTCAGATCTAGATCAGGGCTACACCCATGAGCCTGATCTGTTACCCCCTGTTGCCTCAACAATCTGGTAAGATTGTGAATTGTGGATCAGGAATTAATGAACTAATTGAACTTGAGTCACTAGAACTTCCAAGGACGATATGACCTATCCTTTTCTATGATACAAACATGAACTTGAACACAAGGACTTCCAAGGGCTTTTGACCCCGTTTCACCTTTTGTATTTTTGATATTGTATTTTGATAATGTATTTTGTATTTGATTGATGCACATTGTATAGTACTGATATTTCTCCTGTAAAGAGGGAGAGTTAAAGGGTCAATGCACCCAGTAAGATACTTGAACTATTGATATTTCTCCTGTAAAGAGGGAGAGTTAAAGGGCCAAATGCACCCAGTAAGATACTTGAACTACTGATATTTCTCCTGTAAAGAGGGAGAGTTAAAGGGTAAATTCACTCAATAAGATACCTGAACCACTGATGTTCTCCTGTAAAGAGGGAGAGTTAAAGGGTCAATGCACCCAGTAAGATACTTGAATCTCATTGATAACATATTGATTATAGTTGAATCGCTGATGGTTCTCCTGTAAAGAAAGATGGTTTAAAGGGTCATTTCACCTAATAAGATACTTGCATTCCTATAACCTGGAATATTTCCATTGGTACTTTGTTGGTATTACACCTGCAAAGGAAGAGTTTAAAGGGTCATTGCACCTAATAAGGTACTTGCATTCCCTGCACACTTAAAGGTTTAAATTAATATGTTTAAATACGTACCTACCGAACTGAAATGGTAAACTGATATAGAGTTTACTGAAATGATAAACTGATATAGAGTTTACTGAAATGATAAACTGATATAGAGTTTACTGATCTGCAATTGCAGAAGAAAAGATAACGAGTCACTCACGAAAAAGGGATACATCTAATGTCCAACCTTAAAACCTAGCTTTTAGCTAGTGATAACCTCAGAGACATCTGAACCGAACCAAATGTGTTGATCCAATCAACCTAGAACCTGATACCGAATTAACCTTCTTGAGAGAAGGGGTCGAACTGAAACCGAATGTGTTGATCCAATCAACCTAGGACTTGATATCGAACTAACCTTCC
>NC_140173.1:5908835-6049874 GCF_963971535.1 Notolepis coatsorum | reverse complement strand
CCTTTTACTGTTATATCACTCCTCTCCTCATTCGAACCTAGAACTGGTCCATGGCGAACAGCTGTTACTGTTAGTGACACAAGTGCTACACCTAAATACCAAGAACATGCTAATGGACCTTGTAGAAGTGGTACTGTATGTATTTAGGCACATTTTCAGAAATGTGTCCCCCCCCTCTCTCTCTCTCTCTCTCTCTCTCTCTCTCTCTCTCTCTCTCTCTCTCTCTCTCTCTCTCTCTCTCTCTCTCTCTCTCTCTCTCTCTCTCTCTCTCTCTCTCTCTCTCTCTCTCTCTCTCTCTCTCTCTCTCTCTCTCTCCCTCTCAAGTAGCCAAATGTTACATTATACAAACAAACTGGATTGTTGATTTAACTTCATTAGCTGACATATTCTAAAATCATTAAGTCTGTTATAAGCGTAAATGTGTGTGTGTGTGCGAGCGTGTTCGCCTGTCCATTACAGCTAATTTCCTCCGAGTCAGAGTGAAGGCACATCTCCTCTCCCTCTCCCCTCTCTCCCCCTCTCCCCCTCTCTCTCTCTCTCTCTCTCTCTCTCTCTCTCTCTCTCTCTCTCTCTCTCGCTCTCTCTCTCTCTCTCTCTCTCTCTCTCTCTCTCTCTCTCTCTCTCTCTCTCTCTCTCTCTCTCTCTCTCCTCCTCTCCTCTCTCTCTCTCTCTCTCTCTCTCTCTCTCTCTCTCTCTCTCTCTAAGATAAGTCTATCTTCATAAGTTCATAAGTAAGCTATAAGCTTTGGAAAGACCAGAGGAAGTCAGAGGATTTTGATAGTATTTACTGAGGATGGCCAGATAATGTTGATATTTAATCTTAAAAATAATAATACATTTAGTCATTTAGCTGATGCTTTTAACCAAAGCGACTGGTATGATTAATCTGAGCTATTGTTAATACAGCTCTATTTTGTACTTTATTTTAAATGATAATAAAATCTTGAATCTTGATTACTATCTTGACTATTTTCCTTTATCCTCTTATAATATCTCACAAGTTTCAAGTTTGTGAGTGTTTATTTAAAGTGAGTGAGTGCAATGAGTGTGGATGAATGGGTGTTGTTGTAGATGGCCACTGGTATGAAGGACTGGGCGAGACGGTTAGTTGAGTGTCGGGGGGGGGCATGAGTCTGTGACTGAACATGCTTCTCATCTTGACTAGCTCATCATAGAGCGGGTGGGAGGGATTCTCCAGGATAGCAGCCAGCTTCCTTCCCATCCCCCTCTCTGCCACCACATCTAATCTGACCAGTTTGACTCCCACCACGGAGCTAGCCTTCCTCACCAGCTCTCTAACACACACACACACAAACAGACATGCTCTCTCTCTATCTCTCTCTTTCTAACACACACAGACATGCTCTATCTATCTCTCTCTCTTCAATTCAAATGGGCTTTATTTCACATTCTTGTATTTCTCCCAGTGGGTATGGGAGTTTTGAGTTATTGTCCATGTTTTCAAAGTCTCTTTGGGTGTTTGCAATTTGTGGGAAGTATATGTCTTGGTATAGTGGGCAGGTTGTTAAGAAGTGGAGCTCGGTTTCCACCTCATCTTGTGTGCAGTGGGTGCATAGTCTGTCTTCGCTTGGGAGCCAGGTCTGCCTATGGTGGCCTTTCTCGATGGCTAGGCTGTGCTCGCTGAGTCTGTACCTAGTCAAGGATCTTCTTAGTATTGGGTCAGTCACAGTGCTCAGGTATTCTGCCACTGTGTACTCTCTGTTTAGGGCCAAATAGCATTTCAATTTGCTCTGGTTTTGGGTTGTTTCTTTCCAATGTGTGTGTGTCTCTCTCTCTCTCTCTCTCTCTCTCTCTCTCTCTCTCTCTCTCTCTCTCTCTCTCTCTCTCTGGCCTTGCTCTGGTGGAGGGTCAGGGGCATTGCCGGGTCTGTGCAGCGATAACACTGTATATTGACTGTAGAACGGGAGCTCTCTCTCTCGCTCTCTCGCTCTCTCTCTTGCTATATGTTGTATATGACAGTATGAAAAAAAAAATAATAATTATATAATTTTAAATTTTATATTTTTTTAACCTTTTAGGGGGGGGGGGGGCCTTGCGTTTAAATCTCGCACAGGGCCTCGCATTTTTCCCAGGCGGCCCTGCATACAAGACTTTATCCCACAATTTGCTGAATGTGTCTGAGCTCGAAAAGGGCAAATACCGCCACCTATCGTCTCCCGGATGGTAATGCACATCATTGGATAGGATTGGGTGGCCATGTGCATCAGAAAAAAAGTCTGTTCCAGGGTTTTCCCATCTCTGGCAAGCAGTATCGTGTTACCAGATTGACTGAGAACCCTCAGAGCAGCGTTGTGATGTTTCGGACTATAACGTTGGATCAATAAACGCGATCAATATTTGGAATGGCGATCAGGAATTGGATACATTTTTTTGCAGAACATCTGGTGTGAGGTAAGGTCTCGATTTTACCAGTATTGGGTTAATCAGATGTTTTTTTGTGTTTGTGTGTATGACGTTAGCGCTGACCAGGTCATGGATAATAGATTTTTCAGCCCGCTTCTCTAGCGTGCATAAGTACACATATACTATCGATAATCTAGCGTTTATTTGAAAACTATTCATAAATCAGCCGAAAAATTATAACGTGTTTTGTGTATTCCACTAAAGAACTATTATAGTGGATTTCTCTGGAATCACTAGAAATCTTCAAAACTATACTCATATTCAAAAACGGAAATGTATAAAACGGAAATGTACCAATGAAAAAACTATCCGTTTCATACATGTTGACTGCAAGCAAGTCATTGATAAGCGACAGGTGTATTAGACCCATAGCCATAATTTAAGATATAGTTTAAGCGTTCGCAAATTTCCCCGTTCTCCCATTGACTTCAGCGCTGGCATGGAACGGCCATATATGGTCAAAGGGGCGTGGCACTCAATGTGTTAATATGCATGTTTGCTGTCCCTGTAAGCCTCCCTGTGAGCATCTGGTTGAATTGTTTAATCTTGCTCAGTTGACTACTGGACCCACTCACAAGCTAGGCCATACACTCCACCTAGTCTTACTACTGGACATACTCACAATAGGTCATACACTACACCTAGTCTTACTACTGGACCTACTCACGCTACTCTTTTTTTCCCCAGGTATTGTTTGAAGAAGTGTGTTTTTAGTCAAGGACCAAAATTGGTCAAGTTTCGGCTGTCCTGACTGGAACCTATCTTACCGTTTGGTTTATATGTGGAAATAATTTACGGTTGTCTGTCGGATTACAGTGCTGTTTAATTTAATACATTTCTGCCTTTTTCACATACTAAATCCCATCTCCCTGTACTTTGCTCATGCTTCATTAATTCTTTGACTGCCAATAAGTTATCTGATACCCTCATACATACTGTAGCTGCTCCCAATAACCACACTATTGAGGCTTCTCCACCCATCTCAGCACTGAGAAACCTGTTTCCTTATTTAACACTGTCTGTCTTTCTCTTCTGGATTCTGTTGCCCCCCTTAGATTGAAAAAGTCTGAGCCCCAAGGTTTGCCTTGGCCTAATGACACCACCACGGCGCTAGGGAGGAGGGCTGAAAAGCAGAGTGGAAGTGGAACTGGGATATGCTTCAAATCCCCTTTGAAGTTTTGAGGGACAATCTTCAAAAATATCAGCAGTTAAGGCTCTGAGAGCAAAATACTTTTCTGACCTAGTCTCCAGCAACTCTCGTCATCCCAAGGTCCTATACTATTCAGTACCATTAAAGGGGCACTTCACAAAAAAACTAAAACATTATTTTGCACATACAGATTCGACCGACGTTTGGGCACCGTATTAACGTAACGATGACCAGTAGGGGCGCTCGAATACAGCTGGTGACAACGGCCTGACGCGCCGGCTGTCTGTTCTTTCTCCGCACTCAACAAAGCTTTTTGTGGGGGAGAGAGAGGCAGAGAGAGAGAATGAGAGAGAATGGACAAAATGCACTGCAATGTTGTGTTCTGACCACGTATTTTGGCAAAAATACATGCCTTGTATGCCTCCTTTGGGCGCAAGCGATTGATAACTGTCAACGTTGAAACGTTTGGATTACTGTATTCGCTATTCATGTTGGATTTACTCGTGGGTGGGCTCAAACGGAAGTGTCGTTTTCTTTACTTCTTGTGTCATTGGAAAGCCCTGAGACTCCCGGTCATTAGGACTACAAAAAGATAGCGGATTTCGCCTATAGTTATGAATGAAAACACCAGTTTTCCTATGCGATACGCAGATTTTTTAATAAGCTCATATTTCACTAATGTCACGGGAAATCATTGCTAAACAAACGTATTGCACAAAATATACACTTTGACTGCTGTTTTCACATGTTTAGGGTCTTAACACTTAGATACATTAGGGGAAAAAACATGAATTCATACAGTCCAGAGATTGATTTATGACATGACGTCATCTGCGGTTCGCCGACGGACCGCACGCGCGGAAGAGGTTAAAAGCCTCCAATGCATATGTGTGCGTGTGAACGTTTGCATGTTTCAACCTCTTCCTATAATAGTGGGGGTTGCGGCTCTCTGACACGTTATTTCGGGGGGTCGCGGCCGGGACCGGCAGGAACACCAACCGCTGAAGTGCCCTTGAGCAAGGCACTTAACCCCCAACTGCTCCAGTGGAGTTGCTCAGTGGCCAATGGTGTCAACTGTGGTTGTACTGGGCAGCTCCCAGGTGTGAATGGAACTGTGTGAATGTGAAGCAGGGCGTTCCTGAAAAAGAGCATCTGTGCTCAGCGAACCTACCCTGGGTAAATAAAGGTAAAAAAAAAAAAAAAAAAGTATCTATTAATTCATATCAATTTGATACTCTTTGGGCTTGTTTTTATCTTATTCTGAAAGAGTTGAAGTAATTATTTTCGCTAGCAAGATCTCATTCGATTATTCATTCCATTAAGCCTACTGCCAGCAGGCACATTTAAAGAAATCTAATCTGATTGATTGGGGTAATGAGGGACTTAAAATTTGCCTATAGATATGCAAAATGCATTTAACTGTCTTGCTCTCGCAGCGGTGACAGTGTTTGATTTTGCCATGATTATGGTCTTATATTCTTCAAAGGTGTGCATGAGCATTTCCTGCTCGGCAGCGTTGAAAAATTACGCTCTTGCTTTCGCCATTCTTGATTCTTCCGTTAGAAAATCAGGATTTCGGAGATCGACATCTGCCCCTTTTCAGGTGAGGCGGCCATGCACAATTATCCTGACTACTCAAGTCTGGTTCGAGTGTTTCCGACCGAATCAGCCTTCAAGGAACCGGGATAGCCTGGTGTCAATCATTGGGTTAATTGAATCTGGCTAATGGGACTTTTGTTCGACTTAGTTGAACCAGGTACAGGGAATGCGGCCCAGATGAGGTCTGCTCCACAAGCAGAGCTGGAGGCAACACTGGGCTGCAGGACCCAAGAGTACCTCCAGCTGTCCCCCGGTAATACAACTCACCCAACATCTGTACGAGTTACATAGTATGACTTATTACCATAGTGTCTCTATACCTGTATCACTGTCCATATTAAAACTACAACTCTGTACATACATCTGATTAGCATTATTACTCAGTATTATTAATTTATGTATTTGTATTTACCACATATATATCCAACATTTGTATGAGTTGCATAGTATGACTTACTACCGTAGTGTCTATACCTGTATCACTGTACATACTAATACTACAACTCTTTACATACATCTGTCCGAGAGGATGTCTCAGAAATGGCATTTCAGAAATCGGTCAAAATAGAGAAATGGCATTCTTGAGTGCTTTGAGATGTTATATATATGTCTCCTTATTTGCAAAACTTAATACGACTTGTAAATATGTTTAATTATTGCTAGATGGTATGGTTGTAATTATCCCGGTTTTCCAGAGAACTACATCGCACATACACGCACGCGCACACACACACACTGAATGAATTAATTAATGAATTATTCGAATGTTTACAAATAAATAAACAAACAAAAAATGTTCGAACATTTTCACAAATAAACAAACGAAAATGATAGGTTTGAAGCCCAAGGCTTATAGAGCAACCTACCCCTAATTCAAAAAACTATTTCAAAAAAGTTAAAGTTTTCAAAATATAACAAACAAAAAAAAAAATCAACAATCAAAAATCAACAAAAACCGATCCAGAAAAGAACAAAAAAAGTTAAAGTTTGCAAGATAAAACAAAAAAAAAAAAAAAAATCAACAATCAACAATCAACAAAAAACGTTCCTGAAAAGAACATAAGCCAACATAGGAAAATCAAAAATGCATCTGCAATACCAGAGTTTCATGGTAGAAAAAAATTTAAAATAAAAGATTGTAAGTTACATTTTACTATAAGATTCTAGAATCCTGTTTTTAAACATCTTTTTAAACTTAAAAATACTCCTGCTGTTTTTTATTTCATCCGGTATATTGTTCCAGAGTTTCACTCCTTTAACTGATACAGACATACTTTTAAGTGTGGTTCGAGCTCTAGGCTGTTTCAAATTGAGTCTTCTTCTTAAATTATACGCCACCTCTTGTTCTTTAAACAACATTTGTAAGTTACATGGCAGTTGATAACTTCTAGCTTTAAAAACTATCTCTGCTGTTTTAAGGTCAACTAAGTCGAGGAACTTTAATGCCCTTAGTTCAAAAAACAGTGTGTTTGTAGGATGGAGATAACTAACATTGTTCACAACCCTTATTGCCTTTTTCTGTAAAATGATAATAGGATTCAGATTAGTTGTGTATGTGTTTCCCCAAGTTTCTATACAGTAAGTTAGATATGGTAATAAAAGAGTACAATAAAATGTGTATAATGATCTCAAATTTAATATGTGTCTGGTTTTTCTTGCTGTTTTTTTCTTTACATATAGTTCTGTTTTGTAATGGATCTCGCTCAGCATCACACTAGCACTGTACTTCACTTCGTGCACGCGCACTGAATAAAAAATTCCACCATGTAACTTTACATCCCAAGATTCGTCTGGCCACACCCCCATCTGCTTACCTTCATAAGCAGGTGTGTGGTCACCTACTCGCCTCCTTCTTCGCTTTCACCACAAGGAAGTGTCTTCGGTAGATCCCCACTTGACGAGGTTGTTAGTAGAAGAAAGTTGGAAAACAAGAGATACGTTGACATCATATCTTTATTTTCTCTCTCACTATTTTCGAGAAAATACGGCGATATTGTCTTCGTTACTGGAGTGTCTGGAAGATGATGATCATTCTACACCTCCACCGGTTTTTTCGTATTAGGAGCTCACGCCGCTGACATGCTTCCCAACTACAATCCTGCTTGCTGCGGCTGGATGGAGTAAGACCCTCCAGCAACACAGCTGGACTGTAGGACACACCGACTGTTGTGAGAAGCGGTGGGTTCCAGGTTGGGTATGTACTGTTTTGATTGCGAGCTCTGGTTGTTGTTGATGCTATGGGGGTTAGCTAACAATTTACGAAACACCGACCCCAGGCTAAGGTCCTCTGCTCGGCTTAAAACGGTGGTCGGAGGATCTTGGCCTGATGCCCATGATGACTAATCTAGTGGCCCGCGCTAGGTTCTGGTGATCCCAGGATTCTAGAGCGGATGCTTCTCTGTCCCGTGTAGGCCCCATCTTTCATATACAAATGAAAGTTTACCCCAACGAGGAAATGTGGGCATAAGATCTTCTTTATCGGAAGTTCCATGCTCAAAGGGCCCTGTGTGTGTCTGGATCACCGTTGAAACTGTGTTCTGACATCTCTTTTTCTTTTCCCTGTTAGGGAAGGGATTGGGACAGCGGCCTGTCTGAAGTGTAGCTTGTTATGTCATTGTATACAGTTCAGGTGATGGCTGGTTAGCTTGCGTGCTAGTTATGGACTACTGCCAGTCAGCTGTTAGCCACGCAGCTGTTAGCTGCGGCGTTAGCTCGCTGTGTTTACCAGGCACGTTACGTTAGCTTGTAGCTTAATGCTACACTGTTGAACGTTCTGAGACTATAACATGCTTTAAACACTCTGACTACGACGTCATCTTTGACAGAGGATGTTAGTCGAACCTACCGGGAGCCCGGCCGGCGAGGACTGCGTCAACAAGGAGAACCGTAGCGGCGGGGTGGAGCAGCGACGCTGCCCGTGTCGTCAACACAGGAATGCTGTGTTTACTATCGGTGCCCTGTTAGCCAGACTGCAGTTCGCTTGGTCTGCGCTCGCGGTAGGAAAGGTCCCGACCAGACCTTAAAACGCGTCTTCTTCCTTCCCTTCTAATGTTTTGTAATAACGATGTTTTCCAAAACGGGTGTTGCTGCAATACATTTAGGATACGACGCGAGTTGTGTGTGAATTGTCTTGTCACTGGTATTAGCTTCTCCATGCAAATCGGGTTTTTTGTTACATATGTAAAAATTATCTGATTTGTTGTGTTGAGAAACATCATGTGTGTTCATGTACCGTGTACTCACAACTAAGGGGGTAATTAACCTATAAAGCTATGCTTAGTGACATATGAGTGAAGAATGAATTCTTTTCTCAGCCTGTAATGACAATGAACAGTGTGTTCACATATTAACAGGTTTACCTGTTCAACTGGCCATATCAAGGGTAAGGTAGGAGGGGTGTTCCCCCCGGTTCCCTGGGGACTTCCCCACCCTCCTCTCAGACATGTTGTTTACAATATATTGTGTCACTGTGTTGTGGGATACGATGTAACCCTTAGCTTAGTTGCTGGGGTTCTGCTAAAACCGCTTGAGAAACTTTATTTTCCTAAAGAAAAGATTGTTTGGTCACTTTTCGTGTGTGCTTAGCAAGGCCTGTGGCCGATACTAATCGAGAATTGTGTATTCTCTCATTATGAAAAACGGCGTTCCTCTGTGTATTTGCCATTTTTTGTGGTGATAAAGGGTTGTGTGTGTCTTGTGATCTACAACTGGGTTAGGTTGGCCACAGTAGCACATGTGTAAGTCTGGTACCGGGGCTCTTAAGGGGGCCCTCTCTATTCTGTCTTTTTTCCTTAGTAAAAATCAGATAGCAGGTTAGCACATGAGCTGTGTGAAGCTGTTAGACACTTCATGTAGCTGACTGTGACTGTGTCATGCTCTTTTTTGTCATTACATCGTATCATGGTTGTGGGGTCGTAAAGGGGTGAACTGGTAATCCTTTCCTCCCCTTTTGATGGGCAGGGGTTACAACCTCCTGTCCTTCAAGTTTCCTGTCACGTTGCTGTTCGGCACGTTACAGGGTAAGAGGGGGGGGGGGGGGGGGAGTTTCCTGGTCCCACGCCCTGAAAGATTGGGCGTGTGCACTGCAGAAATTCTCCCGCCATAGAGTACGTCACTGTGCGCGTCTCTGTTGGTAAGACTTCCGTGAGCTGTTCAGGTCCATATGATGGATCTGTTTCAGGGAGTGGTCAGGGCTCCTCCTCACGAAGCTCCTACTCGGGCCTTCTGTGAGTTAGGACTCTCCTTCCATGTGAGGGAGCCTCCTCAGAGTGCAGAGCCTCCTCCTCAGATTGTCAAGTTGAGTAGAACTTCAAAAAGGAGTCCTGCTCTATTGTCTGTGTATTCGATTCAATTCGATTATTGAGTGTGTATTGGTTCAGTGCCTCCTCCTCGGAGAGCCCTAACCCAAATGTTTACATGGCTCAATGTTGCAATATATTCTTTTCAATCTATACAGCTCGCGTGGGAAGTCTCTCTGGGGATTTCCGTCTCCTCCCTATGGGAGGGTGGTGGGATGTAAAAATGTAAAAAAAAAATACCCTCAGCGGCGTCACGAGGGATTCATGTCGGTGTGTGTTCTTTCTTTTTTGAATAAAAAGAGGAAGGTACATGAAGCACGACGGCTCCGTGTCGTTCTCCCAGGCGACTTGGAGGAACAATGTTTGGTGTCTTGCTAGACTATCCATTGATGTGTTTGGGTCTCGACGCATACATAGTGCTGGCTCAGGTGTGTTTCTGTGACAGAATCATACAGGGGCTAAGTGCGCCTTGGTTGCTTGTTAAAACAGCGTTTTTATAGGGCAACTGCGATGGAGTTTTGTCTCTTCCGAGCGCCAGTTTACTAGGTTGTCTCGATGAATTCTCGTTCATATCTGGGGGATGTTAACGGAATAGATCTGAACATAGGTAGAGGGGTCTCACGCCCTTGGGGTGGGCCACTGAGCACGGTCTAAATGGGGACCGTCTGAGTGGCGCCCTCTTTTCATGTTTTAGATCGACACGCATACCTACCCCCTCTCCTGGAGTGGGCATGTCGGCGTGGTTAGGACACGGGACTGGTCTGGTCACGCTGGTCCAGGTCAGTTAACCCGTTGTCCACTGGGGATGCAGATCTGCTGTTCTGGTACCCTGAGGGACTTGTGCTTTTTTCAGGGGGAAAAATGCCAGGTCGGTCCGGGTGTTACAGGGTCAGGCGCTATGGAGACCCTATGTTGTACTCTGCACTATCGTAATGGCTTACGGCCATGCCAACCTGTACATGCCCGATCTCGTTAGATCTCCGACGCTACGCAGGTTCGGTCCTGGTTAGTACTTGGTTGGGAGACCGCCTGGGAATACCAAGTGCGGTGTGCTTAGGACTGGTTCTCTTTTCTTCGTTCCTCTCTCACGCATGGCGAAGATGGGGCTGTTGGGGTGGTCTTGGACCTCCTCTGGTGACCCTGTGCTTCCCGTGCCGCCGGGCCCGGTCCAAAGTAAAGTTTTGTTGATACCGTAGGCCTGGGATAACCCTTTTTTGAAAACTGAAACACTTGTACTGCGGTATAGCCAGTGTATGCCCGCAGGTGTGTTTTGGAGTTTTTTCTTGAGGGGTTATAGGAACAACCACCGCATCTGGTAACGACAGGGTGGTTGGTTCCCTGGTGTGTTGGAGCAGAGTCAACTCCCGGGTTACCCGGTTGAGTGTGCCCCTGCACGTTCATGACGTCTGCCAATCATGTCAGCCTTCTCTGCCTCGACCCCTCTGGGTGGGTTTTTTTTAATGGAGGCTTTGTCATGCAACAACGCCAGCATACGCCCCTTCCGCCGGGGGGGCTGTTTTCAGCTGACTCCTTTGGCGCCTGTCTCGTCCGCAGTGCTCCAGGCTCAGGTTACAGCCTGTTGCCTGGTTTCCCCGGTGCGCTGCCTGCTTCCGTTGGTTGACCTTTTTTGTGTGCTTACGGCCATGCTGACTGCCTGTTCTGCAGGGTCAGTGTGCCAGGCGGTGTGCTATTGGGGGGAAAGGGCCCACTCTTGGAGGGGCCTTATCGGAATACGCTGGCGATGTGGGGGGCGGTGTCACTAAGTGACCACCTGGTGGGGTCTTGATGCCTGGCGTCATTGACCTCTCCGGGCCCCCGTTTTCCAGGGGATCCAGTCCTTCAGTGGGTTTGGGTCTTCCTTCGCGCTCCACTGCTACGGTCTTGCCACGGGGTTGGGTTTGCTCTTGACTCCGTGATTCTGGGGGCAGTAACGAGGTTGTTCCTTCCGTTCGTTCCCGGGTGGCATGCGGGTTGTGCGTGTGTGTAGTCGTGGGGTCAAGCCACGGTCTGCTCACCCTGTGCGTTGAGTTGCTTGAGTGCCTCTTCGCACGGTCGGATCCGTTTCCCTTCCGTAAACCTCCAATAGGGAGGGTATCCTCCATTAGGGAGGGTCGGGGGGGCTCGGTCCTCCCTGATCTGATGGTTGTGGGGGGCCTCAGCGGGGTACATTTGTCGGGCTATGGCTCTTGCTCAGCCTCCCTTGTGCAAGTGTGATGCTGAGCGAGATCCATTACGAAACAGAACGATAGGTTATAACTATAACCAAGTTCTGTGAGTAATGGTGACGCTCAGCATCAGACGCCGCTGCGGCCCTTGATCTCACCTTGTGGTGAAAGCTTGGGAAGGAGGCGAGTAGGTGACCACACACCTGCTTATGAAGGTAAGCTGATGGGGGTGTGGCCAGACGAATGTTGGGATGTAAAGGTACATGGTGGAATTTTTTATTCAGTGCGCGTGCACGAAGTGAAGTACAGTGCTAGTGTGATGCTGAGCGTCACCATTACTCACAGAACTTGGTTATAGTTATAACCTATCGTTAATATGAGTTTTCCAGCTGGTCTATCACGACCCCCAAAAAAGTATATTAATTTACTCTTTCAAGATGAACATTATCTATGCATATCTCTACTTGAGTATCCGGATGTATTTTTTTTTTATTACCAAACAAAATAAATTTAGACTTACTTATATTTAAGGTTTGTTAGTATCAAGCCAACATTTCAGCTTCCCCAGTTCACGTGTAATATTTGTTAGCAACTGTTATAGGTCTGCACCTGAACAAAAATGTTTGGTATCATCTGAAAAAATTACAAATTTAAGAAATTTATCAGAAACATCAATGATATCATTAATATACAATATAAATAATTTCGGTCCTAAAATGGATCCTTGCGGTACCCCACATGTTATCACTTTGCAGGATGATCTGGTCTCCCCCATCTGCACACATTGTTTCCTATTTTCTATGTAACTTTTTATCCAACTGAGCCCTATCCCTCTAATTCCATACTTTTCAAGTTTTCTGAGTAAAATATCATGGTCAATGGTATCGAAAGCTTTTTTCAGATCAATAAAAACTCCAATTGCATACTGTTTATTATC
The DNA here is from genome assembly GCF_963971535.1 of Notolepis coatsorum. NCBI lineage: Eukaryota > Metazoa > Chordata > Actinopteri > Aulopiformes > Paralepididae > Notolepis > Notolepis coatsorum. The sequence continues at coordinate 6,037,301 of NC_140173.1, read as the reverse complement.
GATTTAATTTAACTCTTCTGCTACCTGCATGAGAGCCATTGATGTGGATCTGTTAATTCTGAATCCATACTGGCTATCAATCAATATCTCATTCTTATCAATAAAACTGTCCAGACGTGCAACAAAAAGTTTTTCCAGAATTTTAGAAAATTGAGGAAGTAAAGAAATAGGCCTATAATTTGTAAAAACATTTATTTCTCCTGCTTTATGTATTGGAATAACTTTGGCTGTTTTCATTTCAGTTGGAAACGTCCCCATCCTAAAAGATAGATTACATATGAAAGTAATTGGATCTACAATTTCTTTGATTAGTTTTTTAATAAGAGACATGTTTGTCTCACTGAGAGACAGAGCGGTGTGTGCACTTTGAATAGGTGTTAGACCCCCGCAGAGACTTGTCAGACTGTCGCTACCCCCCTCCAAATTCTAAACAACACATTGGCTTTTCATAATATGTATGAATTATCTCTCGCAATAATATCCATGGGACTCTACTTTTTGCCGAGTCGTTGCGCTAGTTGGACGTTTTATTTACTTGATCACTTTAGGCAATCACTTGATTGAAACGTGATTCCGGAGTGATACCAATGCATTCCGTTTCATTCAGAGAGAGAGGGGGGAGGGATAGTGTGTGTGCGAGCAGTGATCAGCTCCGTGTTTCTCACATGGTCGCTCTCTGCCCAATATCATAATATGAGGCAACGCTTTTGGCCACCTCCCATTGGCTGATGCAGATTTCTGACAACGTGATTGGTTCAGATGCATGCTGAATGGCAGAGTGCGTGTGTGTACGAGCAACTCATGTGAGCCGCGGTGTTCTCTCCTGTCTTTTGGAAGCTAGCGATAACAAAAATAACACAGGTCAGGGGGTCTGATTCCTATCTCCACTGCATCCTTTGTAATGGCTGTCCTTTACCGCCCCCCAGGCCCTTACACCCAGGGGCGGACCTTCCTACAGGCGATATAGGCGGTCGCCTAGAGCGCCACCCAGAGGGGGGCACAAAAAAAATAAAAAAATTATTTAATTTTTAATAATTTTTTTTTTCTCTGTGCAGTTTTGGCGCCCCCCTCTATATCTGCAACCATTATTTTTACATAAAAAAATGTCTAACATAGGGGAAAATGAGCCAAAAATCTAAAACGGTCGGTCGGTCGGTCTGAGCCTCAGCTTTAGGTGTTCACAGTCAGAACATGCTAGAGCGCTGTGCATTGATGGGTATCGGTCAAGTGTTTATAGAATTGAGCATTGATGAAAGAAAGACTAACGTTAGAGAACTATGAAGAGGCAAAAGCCATACAAAAAAAAGTAAAAAAAATAAATAAATACAAAAAAAAAAAAAAACTTTTTGGGGGGGGGGGGGGGGGGGGGGGCGCAGTGGTGAATCTTGCCTAGGGCGCCAAATGTGCTAGGTCCGCCCCTGCTTACACCCTCTTCCTAGATGAGTTTTCCACTTTCATCTCTGAGTTTGTTACACGCTCAGATAAAATTTTAATTGTTGGTGATTTTAACATTCATTCCAACAAAACTCTAGATCCCCTAAATAAGGCTTTTACCGACATCATTGACTCTGTCGGTCTCATTCAAATCGTTGACCAACCCACTCACAGTGGTGGGAACACCCTTGACTTAGTCCTAGCCCGCGGTCTCACTGTGTCAGATTTGACCGTTTCTCCCTATGTTCCTGCTCTATCAGACCACTACCTCATCAAATTTCAAATTGATTTGACAGTTTCTCGCCCAGACTGTAGAATCCTGCATGAGCCGTCGTATTAACGCCTCAACTGTCCCAATTCTAGTAAACTGCCTACCAGACACCCTCTCTCCCTTCCTCTCTTACTCTGGCCCCCTTGATCTCTTTACAGACAAACTTAACGCCGCCCTTCCTAGCACGCTCGACATTGTCGCTCCCCTTAAGCCTAAAATGAAACGTGCTCCGCAAAAACAAACTCCCTGGTTTACGGAGGAAACTCGCTCCTTTAAAAAGGCATGTTGCAAACTTGAACATAAATGCCGTTCGACCAAACTCAAAGTATTCCGCCTTGCCTGGAATGATAGTTTACGTAACTACAAAAAGGCACTCTCACTTGCCAAAACCTCATAATTTTCCAGGCTCATTAACGAAAACAAAAACAACTCAAAGTTTCTGTTTGACACAGTTGCAAAACTTACTCAGAAACAACCAAGTGCCCTAAACCATGCATTCTCGGCTAACGAATTCATTAAATTCTTTACCAAGAAAATTGATCTCATAACAGATGAAATTGTTGGCTTATTCAACAATCAGAGTCCCTCCCAACCTCTGATGGGCTTTCCCCCTGACTTTGAATCCAGCCATACGCTATGCTGCCTTCAAACCGTCTCACTTAGTGCCCTCTCTAAATTGGTTGGCGCGGCTAAATCCTCAACCTGTCTGTTTGACCCTCTTCCAGCAACTCTCATCAAAAAACTCTTCCCAACTCTAGGCCCTGCCCTACTCAATATCTTCAACACCTCCTTGTCTACTGACGTGGTGCCCCTGGCCTTTAAATCAGCCATCATTAAACCACTACTTAAAAAAATTAATCTCGACCCATAATCTTAAAAAATTACAGACCCATCTCCAATCTTCCGTTCCTATCCAAAATATTAGAACAGATTGTCGCAACACAACTTACTGACCATCTATCAAACAATAATCGTAATGAATCTTTTCAATCTGGCTTTAGAGCCTTACACTCCACCGAAACGGCGGTTACCAAAGTCACAAATGACTTACTGTTCTCTCTTGACTCAAACCTAACTTCTGTGCTCTTATTGCTTGATCTCAGTGCAGCCTTTGATACTATCGATCATTCGATTATTCTAGGTCGGCTTGAGAATCATGTTGGCATTCGGGGTCACGCACTTGCTTGCAAATTTGGCATAAACTTTCATTTTTACGCTGATGACACCCAATTACATATACCTATTAAGCCAAATGATTCCTCCCAATTACAAAATCTTGAGGCTTGCCTGCTTGCCGTCAAAAAGTGGATGTCGCAAAACTGTCTACTCCTTACTCCTTAATGCAGATAAAACTGAGATGTTAATTGTTGGCCCCCCAAACCACAGAGGCCTGTTTCAGGACATCTCCCTCAACTTTGATACTTGTCATGTATCCCAGAGCTCCACCATAAAAAACCTTGGAGTCATTTCTTATTCCTCCCTCTCATTTAATGCACATATAAAAAATTTCACCAAAATTGCCTTCTTCCATCTTTGTAATATTGCAAATATTCGCCCCATTTTAACTCTGGCTGATGCTGAAACCCTAATTCATGCTTTTGTCTTATCACGTCTAGACTACTGTAATGCACTTTTTTCAGGCCTACCTAATTCAAGCATCAAAAATCTTCAACTTGTGCAAAATGCGGCTGCACGGATACTAACTAAAACTAGAAAATTTGATCACATCACACCAGTTTTGTCCACCCTACACTGGCTTCCTATTCAAGCCCGATCTGACTTTAAAGTGCTACTCCTCACCTACGAAATTTTAAATGGAATTGCACCGCTCTATCTATCCGATCTCATCTCTCGATACTCCCCCGCTCGTGCTCTGCGCTCACAAAATGCAGGGCTTCTATCGATTCCTAGGGTTAAAAAGAAATCCGCCGGTCACAGAGCCTTTGTCTACCGCGCTCCCTACCTGTGGAACAAATTACCTGCCCATCTTTTCTCTCTCTCCTTCAACCTATCCTGATCTCACCTGGTCCGGGACTGACCCTTAGATTAATCTGTCTAGTTTAGTTAGGATGTCTATTTGCTCCCTTGTCTGCTTTTCTGCAGACATAGGAGAACCTTTTAACCTCTGTCTCTGTCTCAACCGGTCCCATGGAACAGCTTCATACCGTCTTCTGTCTGACCTGCAGTGCTGAACCCTCTGACTTCTCCTGCCCCCATGGGGCATACGGCCCTGAGCTATTGTCTTGTATCTCATCCTGTATCCATATGCTTGCAGTAGTTCTATCTATTACTCTATTTCACAATTTTCTTATATACTATGATTCTACTGTCACCATGTTTGCATATGATCACTACATGTATTTATTGCTCCAGCCTTTATTCTCTTGAAATTGAAGATGTGGAGGATTTGTACATCCTCACATTCATGTTGATCGGTATGGGAGCGATCGCTATCTGGATCTGGATCTGTACAAGAATAATTGGGAAAGACGATAACCGTCTGGAGATAGCTATGGCCAGACTGGAAGTTTCCCACATGGAACTTGTAAAGAGACTCGCTGCCCATCAATCCGACAAACAATCAAGAACACAAGTCATGCTGGGGGTCGCACAGGAAATTAAAAGCGTGACAAATCGAATTTAAATCAAATTGGAGCATTCAGGAAGCATTTTCTGCTGCCTGATGCACCCCCCCTCCCCCACTCTCAAGTCTGCTGGAGCCTGTGGGACTCACAAGGTCACGTCGGGGAGTCGAGAGATAAGAACAGAAGACATGGCGTTCCTTCTACCCAACACCACCACCCCCATCCAGACTTGGCTCGTTGCACTCCCCCCCACCCCCGGCCCCTCTAGTCGCAGTCCCATCCCCCACCCCCCCTTCCTCTGCGTTGGCACTGCTGATAAGACTTTTTGCAGTGAGACTCCCACCCCCCCCCCCCCCCCCCCCTCCCCCCCCCCCTCCCGCGGATGCTTGCGCCAAATATGGCAGCGGAGCTACTGTGGCTGGGGGGGGCCACCAGGATGTTGCTGTCTCACCCTCTATATATATATAGTGATATAAACATGCTGGCTGTATGTGTGTGTCACACAAAACTCTATCTGGGCCTCTTGGGTCCAGTCATTGGGATAAAAAAGGAACGACAGACTGGAAGCTGGGCCTTTGTTCAGGTGTGAATTGGTCTGGAGTGACATTGATCACATTGAATTCTGGGAGTGTGGTCCTTTCATCAAATAGCTGAATTGACTTTCATTCTTTCAAAGCCCTGACCTGAGTTTAGGTTATAATGTTACCTGAATGTTTCATAGGACATTGATTGAAAACTATCAGCTAGAATTGATTGCTTATTTTGAAGGTATGAACCTGTAGTATCATATTAGGTAAAAAAAGAAAAATGTGAAAATTCCCAGGGAGGAGGGGCCCAACAGCCCGGACTCCAGAGGGTTTAGACTAATTTCTGAACGGATTTTTATAAAATTTGGACCTGTACTACATAATACTTCAGGCTATGGATTTGCTGTGTTTTCCAGCTTATACAAAAATATATATATATTATTTTGGAATATTGCAACTACTACACAAAAACGTGAGTACACAAGTTCAAGTTCAGCCCTATGTTACTCATTAGCACTAAAAGTGATTTTTCTTTATTGTGTAAGAAACTTCAGAATGTTATCTTTCAAAAGAGACCAGGCTTATGCGTGTGCTATAAGCATAACGTATAAAGATAAGCTTTGCAAAAAAAGTATGCAGTCTTCAAGTAAAAAAAAATCCACTTTTCTGGGCACATGTTATGTGGTTAAATTTGGGATATTGCAACCACTACAGAAAAAGGTGAGTACACAAGTTCAAGTTCAACTCAAGTTCAGACCTATGCTACTCTATTTCATTAGCACTAAAAGTGATTTTCCTTTTTTGCATTAGTAACTTCAGAATATTATCTTTCAAAAGAGACTAGGCTTATGTATGTGCTATAGAGAGGTGTAGTCTGACGTCACTTTGGACCGCCCGCACGGTCCACCCGTTTAGGGATTTATCATTGGGAAAATGTATTATCGGCTATTGTAATAATTCTGCGTCATGAACATTGGCAAGCTTTCCATTTTTGCACAGAATTAGTTCCCTTCTATCACTAACATTATTGTTTAAGCTTTTTTGGTTGAAATAAAATTCAACGTAATTATTTTACCATTAATTGCTAATTGTTTCATGTTGAGCTATAGATTGTGGATGAATACACACAGAAAGGTACACCATGCCAATGTGCATGCTTTATTTGTTTTAAACAAGACGATTTACAAATGTGTCCATTGGAAATACATTGCAATTTCAAGCGAGGTGGACCGGCCGGAAACAACAATGACGTAACCACTACACCTCCCTATAAGCATAAAGTATAAAGATAAGCTTTGCAAAAAAAGTATGCAGTCCTCAAGTTCAAGTTCAAGTTCAATTGCCGCTTTTCTGGGAGCATGTTAAGAAGTTAAAACAATAAGGCATCTTTGAGTAAACTTTGAGTAGAGATTCAAGATTCAAGAGGTTTATTCCTCATATACATACACAAGACATACTCACTCTACACACACGATTGTGTGGCCAAGTTCAGCTCCAACTCCATAGTGAAGTTTGCAGACGACACTGTGGGGGTGTGGCTGATCTCGGACAACGACGAGAAGGCCTACCGGGAGGAGGTTGAGGTACTGGAACGCTGGTGCCAGGACAACAGCCTGCTCCTGAACATTGGTAAAACCAAGGAGCTGATCGTGGATTATAGGAGAGGACAGCAGGAGACACACACACCACTGAGGATAAACGGGGCTACCGTGGACAGGGTGAGCAGCTTTAAGTACCTGGGGGTCCACATCTCAGAGGATCTGACATGGTCAACACACATAGACACAGTCGTAAAAAAGGCGAAGCAGCGCCTCTACCACCTGAGACAGTTATCTGGGAAGTTACTCCAGTCCTTCTACTCCGGAACTGTAGAGAGCATCTTGACTGGAAACATCACTGCCTGGTATGGAAACAGCACGGCACAGGACAAGAAGGCCCTACAGAGAGTGGTGTGCTCAGCCGAGCGTACCACGGGTATTGCACTACCTCCCCTGCAGGTTCTATTCAACAAGAGGTGCAAATCCAGAGCCTGCAGAATAATGAAAGACCCTCACCACCCCAACAACAGCCTGTTCCAGCTGCTGAGGTCAGGCAGACGCCTGCGAACCCCAGCTACTAGGACAGAGAGGCTTCGGCTCAGCTTCTTCCCCCAGGCCATCAGAGCCTTGAACACTGAACACTGAGTGCCACAGAACACTGAACTCTCCACACACAAGCACACATGAGCACACACACGACACGCACGCTGTACACACTCGAACACTAGCAGCCACTTTAACATGAGCAAGCACACACTCATGCTGCACACGCCCACACTTATGGCCAAAAAGGAAAGGTCACTTTAAAAATAGTATAGCAACAGTAACAGTGTATTGCACTACCAAAGTACCTAGCATGTCCTCCATGCTCTGTAAATAACTTATGTACAAATACCGATATGCCCCACTATGTTACCTGTTTATTGCACAATGTTGTTTTATTGGATTCTATTATATGTTGTACTACTGTATTGCACATCGTTGCGGGCAAGACCACCCGCATTTCATTGTATACTTGTACGCCGTGACAAATAAAACTCTTGACTTGACTTGAAGACATATAGTGAAATGAAGGTGGCCATGCCCGCTTCGATTGTGCAAAGTATCATTAAGTATCTCGAGGCTGGGGCCATCATGTCCTCTTTTTTGGAAATCAAAATATGGTCACCCTAGCATAACATCAAGCTCTTTTAAAAGAATCTGCTCCAGGAGAGAAGGCCATGGCAAACTTGCTGTAAGCTTAAAGTGTAAGGATCAGTACAGACCAAGGCCATGAATAGGGGTACAGAACTTCTAGAGCCCATAGCAGCAACACAGTACACAACGCTTACCGGTAATCAAGTGGAGCTCATCCAGAACCAATCATTTCACTGTAATGTACATGTACCTTATAAAAAAATTAAAACAATTGAACTTGTAACCATGTGGTTTTGTTGTAAATCCTCAGGTCCCACACCTCGGTACATCACCTATGTCTTAGACATAGGATATAGTGGAAGTCCAAGCTATGGGCTTTTAGAAATGAAGGGTCCAAGGAAAGCTGTATCATACTGCATCATACTGTATCATACTAAATGGCAAATGGCTGCTTTTTTATATAGCGCTTTTATCCAAAGCACTTTACAATTTGTTACTCACATTTTTACCCATTCACTGCACGGGAGGAAGGGGAATCGAACCCGGGAACCTCCGGATTGCCAGACGACTGCTCTACCTGTTGCCCCTGCATCATATTGCATCATACTGTATCTCATACTGTATCATATTGTATCATACTGAATCGCATACTGTATCTCATACTGCATCATACTGTATCTCATACTGCATCATACTGTATCTCATACTGCAGCATACTGTATCTCATACTGTATCTCAAAGGATCTCACTGCAGAAGTGTAGTGCCATGCAGTACATGACAGTTTGATTTGATTTTATTTTATTGATGGATTAAAAACACACAACAAGGATCCAAAGGATAACATGAGAAAGAGTAAAACCCTTATTTCCGTCATGGTCCCAGGGCTGTTAGGCCACAACAAAAACACAACAATAATACAAAACTCATACATTTAAAACATTATAAGACTAACCTATCGCTAAAATTGTATACCCCACAATAACTAAAAACTGACAATAACACAAAACTCATAAATTTAAAACATTAAAAGACTTACCTATCGCTAAAATTGTATACCCCACAATAACTAAAAACTGATTGGAAACACATTCAAACTATAGGGGTCTATTCCTCTATATAGTTCATAGTGTACAATATGTCCAAACTGCCTTATGTTACACAGGAACAGTTTTTATAGTTTTTCTCTCTCTCTCTCTTCTGGGATAAAGAGTGTACTGGAGCTGGAGGCTAGGGAACCGCTGCACACATTCATATACGTTGATGAGGCAGGTTTAAATCTGGCAAAAGGTAGAAGGCGGGGAAGAAATCACATTGGACAGAGAGCAACCATTGATGTCCCAGACCAACGAGGATGGAATATTACAATGTGTAAAGTGTGTAAAGTAATGTGTAACTTAACTGTAGATTTCAAATGGCTATGCAAATAGTGTATAGTGCTGTCTTGAGCATTTTTAGGTAGTGTCACCAAGATCTGAAATTGTTTGCATTGGAAAACACTTACAGAGTGAACTGTCATAATGAAAACATGACAAAGCCATTTTACTATCTTGTTCATAAACAATGGTGTCAGGACTTTTCATTTTGATAACACTGACACTTTCATTGACATAAATACTTGCTTTTAAGGAATGAACTATCCATTTTGAGCAAGTGACACGCTTTTGCAGGGTATCAACTAGGTTTTGCAGTTTGTACTAATTGTTTTGAGAAATGCACTGTTGTGCAAATGAAAAATAGTGATGTGAGAAATGCACCAAAGCGACTGAGAAAAACTGTAACAGAATAAGAAATATTTACGGGAAATGTGCACATTTTAGTTTTTCATTTGAGGTATTTTGTTTAAGGGTCCACCTGTCCTAGGACCCTCCCCTCATTTCTGTCCTCCTCAACAGCCCCCACCTTTGCACAAACATTTCCCAGCTCCTCTCTCTGATCCTCCCCTCCTGCCAATCTTGGTCAGCCGTTCATAGACAATACTCTGCTGCCATCCTGCGGACTTCCTTCGCTACTACCTCTATTTATGTTCACCCACTTTCTTGTCAATCTGTCCTTTGTGATTAATGTACTTTCTGTCATGTTGTTACCCTGTGTGCTCCTGTGCTTTTGTTAGATGTTTATTTCTGTCTTTAGTGTATTCCCCAGTGTGTTTGGCCTTGTGTTATCTTTTGTCCTGTACCCCTGTGTGTTAGTTCTGTTATGCTCCCAGGTGCGTCTCGTTCCCAATCACCCTCATGTGTCAATTAGTGTGTGTATATCTGTCTCGTCTGCCAGCCTCGCTTTGTCGGTTCATTGTTGGAGATCCCTACTAGTGTTTGCTGCTAGTGTTTGGTGTCCACGCTTGTTTGCTGTTCCACGTCCTTGTTCTTGTTCTGTTCTCCTGTGATCCTATAGTAAGTGTAGGAGCCATTCTTGAGTTATTTAATCTTTGAGTTTGTATCATGCAATTATTTGAATTATGAAAATGCTTTATGGATTACGAAATATGAAAACGAAAACTGATAATTTGATTGACAAGTCATGATATTATTTACACTGATTATCTTATTGTAACTATTCTTATGATTTGAAACTATGTGCACTTTCCCTTTAAAGAGACCTACCTGAGCTATCCACCTGTGTAGTTTACCTTGATAAGGGGTGGTGGCTTGCGTGGGAGACGTGGACCGGGAAGGCAAACAGTTTTTGTACCGCACGCACAGACGCACTGCATGCAACGCACGCATGTATTAGATATACGAGTTTTGTTTGTTTTGCTTATTAGAAATAAATGATTGATTCATTGTGACAGCCAAACGGATGGATCAGAATCTTTATTATGTGCGCGTAGACTAAAGCTATCCCCGGAGTGGAAGTGGCAAATACGAAAGACAAAATTGTTTGTAAATAGCCACTATATTAAGTACAAAAGCTCATGCTGATATTAAAGTCTTTCGCCTGAAAGAAGAGAACAAGGACACGTTCGCTTCACCCAGGACCCAGGGAGAAAGAGGATCCCCAACAACAACATTCTACAAGATACTGCGTGGTCGTGAGTAATGTTGCATTGCGCACACATGGGAATCCCGCGGGGATATTATGAACTTGAATGACTTAATCTTGGATCCGACGTCATTGTGGAAGGGCTACCAGGGAGGTGGCTCTGATTCAATTATTCTCAAGTTCAAGTTTCAAGTTCAAGTTTCTTTAATAGTGTCATACAGAAGTACAGAATACTTTTATACAAAATGCTTCTTACTGTTACGCTCCAGAGACTGTGCTAGACAAGATAGTATGAAATAAAATAGCATAGCATGTAAAATAGAAGTACAAAAAGGTCACAGTGTTCAGTATAGACATATGTACAATGTTCGATGCAGAATAGAAGTAACTGAGTTACCATACAATATACAATATTCTATGCAATGTACTAATATACAATACTATATAGTGCAGAGCAGAAATGGGATGAGGTACAATTTAGGTACAATTTACAGTAAGGTGTACGAGTTGTAGTGCAAATCCTTTACCAATAAATATAAAGTGTAAAGTGTGTTTAGGTGATCTAAAGTGTGTAGAGTGGGTGCTGCAGTGTGTTGTTTGTTTAAGTGAGTGTGTGCGTGTGGGTGTGTGTACTGTGTGCATTTGATGGTTGTTGCATAGTGTTTATTGTTCGTTGAGCAGCCTGATGGCCTGGGGATAGAAGCTTCTTCTGAGTCTTTCTGTGCTCGCCTTAAGACTCCGGTATCGCTTGCCTGACCGCAGTAGTTCATAGAGGCAGTTGTTCGGGTGGCTGGAGTCCTTGATGATTCTCTTAGCCTTGCCCCTGCACCGCTTGTTGTAAATGTTCTGGAGGGTGGGAAGCCCCCCTCCAATTGTGCGTTCGGCTGAACGTGTCACTCTTTGTAGTCTGCTACAGTCTTGTGCAGTGCTATTCCCAAACCAGGAGGTGATGTTGCCAGTCAGGATGCTCTCTATTGTACATGAGTAGAAGTTCTTAAGGATCTTCTGACTGACTTGGAACTTCCTTAGGCGCCTGAGGAAGTAGAGGCGTTGTCGTGCCTTCTTCACAACACTGTCAATGTGTGTGGTCCATGTCAAGTCCTCGGATATGTGGGCTCCGAGGTACTTGAAACTGTTCACTCTCTCAACCGGTGCCCCGTCGATGCTGAGGGGACTGTAGTCCTTGACCCCCGACCTCCTGAAGTCCACAATCATCTCTTTTGTTTTGCTGACGTTCAGGGAGAGGCAGTTCTCCTGACACCACTGTGACAGATTCTCTACCTCTTCCAGGTGGGCCCTCTCGTCGTTGGCAGAGATCAGGCCCACCACTACTGTGTCATCAGCAAATTTGATGATGATCATGTGTGTACAGGGAGTAGAGGAGGGGGCTCAGGACACAGCCCGGGGGGGCCCCTATGTTGAGCGTGATGGATGAGGAGGTGCAGTTGCCTGCTCTCACCACCTGTGGTCTGCCCGTCAGGAAGTCCAAGACCCACTGGCAGAGGTCATAGTTCAAGCCCAGGTCCCTGAGCTTGGCTATGAGTTTGGAGGGGACTATGGTATTGAATGCTGAGCTGTAGTCGATGAACAGCATTCTCACATAGTTCCCCTGCCTCTTGTCCAGGTGTGATGCTGCTGTGTGCAGCACATGGGCTATGGCGTCCTCCGTGGACCTGTTGGGGCGGTATGCAAATTGCAGGGGGTCCAGGTTGATGGGGAGGGAGGAACAGATGTAGCCCTTCACTAGCTTCTCAAAGCACTTCATGGCTATGGAGGTGAGAGCTACAGGGCGGTAGTCGTTGAGGCAAGCGGGCGTGGATTTTTTGGGTACAGGGATGATGGTTGACTTCTTCAGACAGGTGGGGATGACCGCCTGTTCCAAGGACAGGTTAAAGATGTCAGTGAATACCGGGGCCAGTTGGTCGGCACAGACTTTTAGGACGTGGCCGGGGATGCCGTCCGGTCCTGCTGCTTTCCTGTTATTCACTTTTTTAAAGGTCCGCCTCACCTCATGCTCTGTTACCCTGAACACTGAGTCTCCATCAGAAGACCCCCCCCCCCCCATTGCCATGGCTTGTAGGCTGGTGTTGTTATTCACAGCCTCAAACCTTGCATAGAAGGTGTTGAGATCGTTTGCTAAGGAGATGTCACTGTTCAGTTTGAGGGGGGTGCCTTTGTAGTCTGTCATTGTTCTGAGGCCCTGCCACATACCTCTAGAGTCAGCCTGTTCAAACTGAAGTTCAACTTTATCCCTGTAACGCCGTTTTGCCTCTATTACTGCTCTCCTGACATTGTGTCTTGCCGTCTTGTGTTCATCCATGTTGCCTGTCACCAGCCCGGTGTTGTAGGCTGAGGTGCGCACTTTCAGAGCCTCACGGACGGATTTATCTACCCAGGGCTTTTGATTTGGGTAGATTCTAATTGTGGTATAGGGGATTGTTTCTTCTACCAGAGTACAGACAAAGTCAAGTACCGTTTCAGTGTATTCGTTAATATTGGCTGTGTTATCACGGAATACATTCCAGTCTGTGCATTCCAGCGCAGCTTGGAGTGTCTCCTCTGACGTCACAGTCCAACGCTTAACCTCTCGCGATACTACCGGCGTTCGCTTGAGACTTTGTTTATACTTTGGCAAAAGAAAGATGGCGGCGTGGTCCGACTTGCCGAAAGGACTAAGAGCCTGTGACTTGTACCCATTCTTAAATTGCGAGTATACATGGTATAATATGTTCTCGCCTCTGGTGGGACAGGTCACATGCTGATAGAAATTCGGCAACACCTTTTTAAGACGCGCGCTGTTGAAATCGCCCAGAACCAAAATGGCAGCGTCAACGCTAGCTATCTGTAATTTGTTTACCTCGTCGTGTAACTTTGAAAGTGCGGCCCCAGTGTTCGCGTGTGGTGGGATGTACACTCCGATCATGATGATGGACGTTAACTCCCTCGGGAGAAAGAAGGGTCGACATTTGATCATGATAAACTCCAGGTCTGGGGAACAGTGGTTAGACAATTCCTTTGCGTTGCCTATATCGCACCACTCCTTGTTTATCATGAAGGCAATGCCGCCTCCTTTCGTCTTTAGTGACTCTTCTGCCGTCCGGTCCTTGCGGAGAACGAAGAAGTGATCTGCCGGTTCTATTGCATGATTTGGGACTTCTGGAGACAGCCAAGTTTCTGTGAAACAGAGGACGTTGCAGTCCCGAATGTCCCTCTGGAATTGGATCCGTGCTCTGATGTCGTCCAGTTTGTTCCCTATCGATTGCACATTGGCCAACAATATGCTGGGCAATGTGGTTCTGTGTCGTTTGGACCTTAATCTATTTCGGATGCCGGCTCTTCTGCCTCGTCATCGTGTTTTTTCCTTGCCTTGGCGACAACAAAGGATCTCCGTTGGCCACTGATGTTGCTCAGCAATCCGATCCAGAGAGAAATCCAGTCGGTACGTTTTCTTTAGTCCAATGTCAATGAGTGACTGACGGTCATACACATATAATGCACCAACAGTTGGTGCAAATAAAACTCTTAAAACTATAAAAATTAACAAAAGTAAGCACAGTCTCGACGGAGCGAACAGAAAGGCAGCCGGTCGGAGCAGCGCCATTCTCAGTCTCCGCTGTGGATACATTTGTTTGACCATAACGCACGGACTGTGTTTCATTGTGTTTCACAAGCATAATAATTAACACCAAAGCTTCTTTACGCATGGACTGTGGATGACATTTGCGGGAATTCTGAACTGTTAAATTGTTGACATTGCATCACTGACGCTGTCACACATTATTGTGATATTTCAACTATAATTAAAATAATGTCTGAAACGGAAATGGCCCAAGAGGCTGAGAGAGAGCTGGTGAAATTGATTGGCTCTCGCAGGGCAAATCTGGGTGTATTGACTAGGCGCAAGAATGAGTTGGATGCGCTGTTCGACGGACTTGATGTGGAAAAGGTGAATGAACATTTGCAAGCCTTTGATGTTTTAATGAATGAATTTGAGAAGATGCACCAATCTGTCCAAGCATTGTTGTATGAAGATGAGAAAGAGGATGATGAATACGACTGGTATAAACCAAAGGTTCAACAATTCAATTCATTTATGAATGATGTTCGAAACAGAATAAAACCTGGTTATAAAGAACAGGATCAAGTTCGACCTGAGGACAGCATCAGCAGCACATCTAAAAAGACCACTAAATAAACAACCTCAACTCTGCGTATAACACTAGAAACGGAGAGAGCTGCTCTCATTGCAAAATCAGCAGTCATGGAGGAAGAAGAGGACAAACTGCAAAAGATGACAAAGGATCTGCATGCAAAAAAGGAACAACTTGAAATGCAGATGGCATTTGCTGAATCTGATGCTAAACTGAAAGTCCTCGATAAATATGACAAAATAAAGGAATCCCAGTCTGAGGTCAAATCATGTGAATCCCAGGCAAGGACTCCTATAGATGGCATGAAAGAGTATCTTGACCAAATGCAAGCCAGGCAAGATCAACCCCCAATGACAATGGACATTATTGATCCGGGAAGCTCACCCCCCCCCCCGCCTGACGATGACAGACAACAGTCCCCCCAGCTAGGAGCTAGGTCAAGGATGCCACCTGACCACTCCATGGAAACGGAATACAGTCAACCCCTGTCACAGGCAGGTCCATATCTGTCGAGGCCATCACATGTTGACCATTTCCCAGTTGGTCCACTAGGGGGAGGCATTCAGCCAGGTGCAGCAACTTACCTGTCCAGGCCATCACACATTACCAATGTCCCAGTTGGTCCACTAGGGGGAGGCATTCAGCCAGGGGCAGCAACTTACCTGTCCAGGCCATCACACATTACCAATATCCCAGTTGGTCCACTAGGGGGAGGTATTCAACCAGGTTCACTATCAGGGCATGGTCACCAAAGTCACCAGAACACTTTAGCTACTGTCATGCACAGGCAGAGTCAAATGACAGAACTTCTTGTGCACCAACAAAGGCTGTCATTGCTACCCGCCAGGGAAATCACAACATTTGGAGGAGACCCAATGGAATATCAGTCGTTCATAAGTGCTTTTGAACATGGTATCGAGTCCAACACGGACATCAGTAAGGACAGATTATATTATCTGGAGCAATATACCACTGGCCAACCAAGAGAGCTGGTACGCAGCTGCCAGCACATGGATCCTGCAAGAGGATATGCTGAAGCAAGGCGACTGCTGGAACTGCACTTCGGTGATAAAATAAAAATCACAAGCACCTATATCCAGAAGGCACTGGATTGGGCTGCTGTCAAACCTGAGGATGGGGCAGCACTACAGGCCTATTCACTATTTCTCTGTGTGTGCTGCAATGCTATGCAGGCCCTAGAGTACATGCATGAACTGGACAATCCATCCAACATGAGAACGGTAATTTCTAAGTTACCCTACAGGCTCAGAGATTCATGGAGATCTGTAGCATGCAGCTATTATGAACGAACCCTGCAAAGAGCAAGATTCACAAACCTGGTTGATTTTTTGGAACGGCAAGTGAGAGTTATTCTAGACCCAGTATTTGGGAATATTCAAGAGTCTACTCCAAAGGTACAAGGCCTTAAAACAAGGCTGGGTAACCCCCAGCATCAATCCAAGTCATCAGGAAGCAAGGGCAGGAGCAGTTTTGCTACATCAGTGACACCAGTGGAAATGGAGAAGCAAAGGTTGGATGGCAAAGTCAGTTCAAATGCATTTTGTAAGCCATGCTTATTTTGTACTGGAGAACACGCCATGGAGTGTTGTAAGAAAATGATTCTGAAGCCTCATAAGGAGAAGATCGAATTTCTCAGGACAAAGGGAATCTGCTTTGCATGTCTAAACAGAGGACACATGAGCAAGTTGTGTAGGAATCGCCTGACTTGTCGCTCTTGTCAGCTCAAACACCCAACTCTCCTGCACATAAATAGAACAGACAACCCCAGGAAGGAAGAGAGCACCACCACAGCTACAGCTAAAGGTGAGGAAGTTTCCAGCGCCCTGGTCTCACTGCAGGCTTGCAGGCTTACTGCGGCCGGAGGAAAGGAATGTGCTCTAGCTATTCTGCCTATCCAGGTTAAGATGGGTAAAGGAAGCAAAGTTATCAGAACATATGCATTCCTGGATCATGGAAGCTCTGCTACCTTCTGTACCGAGAGCCTGATGAAGAAGCTGGACGCCAGAGGCCAGAAAACAGAGATACTGCTCAGGACAATGGGCCAGGAACGGCCTGTGAGCAGTTACAGATTGGATGGGCTGGAAGTGAGTGATTTGAAAAGCAATAACTTCTTTGCTCTCCCTGAAGTTTACACACAGCTCGCTATACCAGTCTCACAAGAAAACATACCAACACAAGAGGGTCTAAAAGAATGGCCTTATCTGAAAGACGTACCTCTGACTACTATTGAGGAGGAAGTTGGACTGTTGATTGGGATAAAATTAATTTAATTTATTTTTTGCGGACCTCCCAAACTTTCAAACTTTAGACTGTTTTCTTTATACGTTTTTCTTTTTCTTTCTTTCTACCACAAGACGCGGCCACTGATGGGTCCATGGGACTTGGATAAGTCCTGTGGACCCAACTCTGGCCACTGACCACATGAGCAAACGGGTACATACGCACACAATACACGGCCACTGATGGATCCATGGGACTTGGTAAAGCACTATGGACCCAACTATGACCACTGATAAAAACGTAACTACACTAGCATTATAAGACCTAAACATTGCTACCTACCATACAAGTGCATTGGTTTAGTGCACTTCCGGTTGCCACTGAGCGGAAATGTTTGTGCGGACCTGTTCTCCCAAACTGGTAAGCAAATGACTGTTTTTACGTTATTTTCATTTTTACGTTACTATTATTATTATTATTATTTTTTTTTAAACATTGATCTTAACTGATCACTATGACTTTATTGCTTTTATCGTTATATATGCCTAAAATTGTGTACAGCACTTTGAGCTACATGACATGTATGAAAGGTGCTTTATAAATACTTACTTACTTACTTACTTACTTACTTACTTAATGCTGTCAAAGCCATGGAGCCATGGGAAATAATTAACAGCAAAGGAAACGGGCCCTATGCAGTGAGAACTTGTCTCGGATGGGTGGTTAATGGTCCCCTGAGCGGCAGCCTGCCCATTGACAAGCAGGGTCGAACACGTACAACATTAAACCGAGTCACCATAGCAAACCTGGAAGAACTTCTCATCAAACAGTACAATCAAGACTTCCCAGAGCGAGACTACGATGAGAAGGCCGAGCTGTCTGTAGAGGACAAGCAATTCCTGGACATTGCAGCTAAGTCCATCACATTGAAGGATGGTCACTACCAACTACGATTGCCATTTCGCAAAGAGGACGTGAATCTGCCAAATAATAGAAGGATGGCAGAGCAGCGAGCCACGAACCTCATTAAGAGATTCAGGAGGGACGAGGCATACTTTGCTGATTACAAAGGGTTCATGAGTGACATCTTGGATAAGGGGCACGCCGAGCGGGTGCCAGAAGGACAGCTGCACAGAGAACTTGGAAAGGTGTGGTACATACCTCACCACGGTGTGTACCACAAGAAGAAAGTGAAAATGCGAAAAAGACTTACGAAGTGGATCAGTAACAGCCGTGCTGTTCTGTCTGCCATTCCAGAAGAAGATAAAGCCAAGGAAGTGAAGGAACTCGATCTCGACAGAGAAGAACTACCAGTGGAACGAGCTCTCGGAATCCAGTGGCATGTGGAAACCGACACCTTCTCCTTCAAGACTGCTACAAAGCAACAACCCTTAACCAGGAGGGGTATTCTGTCTGTGACAAATTCTGTTTACGACCCTATGGGATTCCTCGCCCCACTGGTTCTCCCAGCGAAGAGGATCATGCAAGATCTTTGCTAAATTTATTGTGGATGGGATGACAAGATCCCAGAGGCCCACGCTCGGTCATGGCAGAGATGGTTGGAGGATCTAGGCAAGCTGTCAAACCTCCACATCAGCCGTTGCCATAAACCCAGTAATTTTGGGTCTGACCGATCACAGTGGCGCTATGTAAATACAGCAGTCAACCCTGCAGATGACGCGTCACGAGGCCTGACCATGGATTATTTTCTCAAATCCAGTCGATGGTTAAACAGCCCAGACTTCTTACAGAGGCCTGAGAAAGACTGGCCAAAGTCCCCAGAGGAGCTGCCTGCCCTCTGTGAGGATGATCCAGAAGTTAAGAAGAGCACTATCACGTTCAGTACAGCCGTGATGGATCATGACAGTGATCCCATTGCCAAGCTTATCAAGAACTTCTCATCATGGGATAAGTTAAAGAAGGCTACAGCATGGATCTTGAAGTTCAAAGAAACACTTCAGAATCTAAGCCTCAAAAGAAAGGAGCCGCAGGTTGCAACCTGCACAAAGAATCCAGACCAGAAACGACAAGACCATCTGGATGACCAGATGAACAAAACAAGAGCTCAGCTAGGAGCTCAGAGTCTCTCAATTGAAGATATTGCGCATGCTGAGGAGACACTTGTATGCTACGTACAGCAGCAGCATTTCCAGGATGAAATATCTGCGCTGAAGAAAGAGGATACTGACTCTAACGATCTTGAGGCTCTGACCCCGAACCATCTACTGCAGTTGAAAGGAAAACCCATTCTACCACCTGGTTTGTTTACAAAGGAGGATTCATACTGCAGAAGGAGATGGCGGCAGGTCCAGTACATGGCCGACCTATTCTGGAGGCGATGGAAAAAGGAGTACATCCCTCTGCTTCAAGAACGTCAGAAATGGAACCAAGTAAGGAAGAACTTAGCCCCAGGGGACGTGGTCCTTATTGTGGATGAGTCATCACCAAGAAATTCCTGGCTCATGGGCAAGGTGGAAGAGACAATGCCTGACAGCAGAGGGCATGTACGCAAGGTAAAGGTCAAGACCAAGTACAATATCCTAGAAAGGCCCATCAGCAAACTATGCTTGCTGAAAGAAGCAGATTGACTGACATTGACTAGCCTCTACTGACTTCTTCACACGCTTGTTTGTTTTTTCCTTTTCGAGGGCAATGCCCGAACCTTTGTTACACTGATGGACTACACCTTTTTATGGATTATACCTTTTTATGGATTATACCTTTTTTGTGGATTATACGCTTTTTCGTGGAACATACCCCCTTTTTGGAATATTTCGATTCCTACATGAACTATATAAAGACATGTTCAGGCTCCTGTTAACATATTTGCATAGAATAATTGTCCCTTTTTAGGTTAATGGACAATTAGAGGCCGGTTTGTAGGAGCCATTCTTGAGTTATTTAATCTTTGAGTTTGTATCATGCAATTGTTTGAATTATGAAAATGCTTTATGGATTACGAAATATGAAAACGAAAACTGATAATTTGATTGACAAGTCATGATATTATTTACACTGATTATCTTATTGTAACTATTCTTATGAAATGAAACTATGTGCACTTTCCCTTTAAAGAGACCTACCTGAGCTATCCACCTGTGTAGTTTACCTTGATAAGGGGTGGTGGCTTGCGTGGGAGACGTGGACCGGGAAGGCAAACAGTTTTTGTACAGCACGCACATACGCACTGCACGCAACGCACGCATGTATTAGATATACGAGTTTTGTTTGTTTTGCTTATTAGAAAATAAATGATTGATTCATTGTGACAGCCAAACGGATGGATCAGAATCTTTATTATGTGCGCATAGACTAAAGCTATCCCCGGAGTGGAAGTGGCAAATACGAAAGACAAAATTGTATGAATAAGTTTCCTAGTGTTATTTGTTTGTTCCACCATTCCTTGTTTTTGTGTAAAGTTTGTCTCGTTTGTTAGGGGTTTATTTGTAGTCAGTTGTTCTATTTTTCTCCTTGCCTGCCTTGCAGTGATTTTTGTTGTACCTTTGGGACTTGCTCTTATTTATGAGATTATTATTTGTTTTGTAGTTTACCCTTTGCCGGCCTTTGCTGTGCCTTTATTTTGTGCTGAAGTAAAGCATTATACTTTTGACTTCACCCCTGGCTCCGTGTCTCGCTGTTACCTATTGCCTTCTCCTCGTTCTGTTGTGCGTTTGGGTCCTCAGTAGGGATGTCCGATATTATCGGCCTACCGATATTATCGGCCGATATCGGCATTCAAATGTGATATCGGAAAATATCTGTAGGCTATCGGTTTTTAAATTTTTTTTTTTTTCTTTTTCTTTTTCTTTTTCTTACCTGAAATTATTCCGTTTTTTTGGGGGGAAACCCTGCATATATCGGTATCGGTTGATATCGGTTGATATCGATATCGGAAATTAAGAGTTGGACAATATCGGTATATCGGTAAAAAAGCCAATATCGAGCATCCCTAGTCCTCCGCCAACACTAATCCGTAACATTTTGTGGTACTTTGTGGTATATTTCCAGGCACTTTGGAGTATTGTGTGGTACTTTGCGGTACTTTGTGGTATTTTGGGGTATACTTTGGGGTATTTTGTGGTATTATGTGGTACTTTGGGGTATTTTGTGGTACTTTGGGGTATACTTTGGGGTATTTTGTGGTACTTTGTGGTATTTTGTGGTACTTTGTGGTTAGTAGTAGGACCCCATTTCCCCCTACACCTGTGACCTAGCTGTCTCACTGGTCTGTTCATCTTACATGTACTTGAACGGTTTCCAACCGATCACACAACAATAAAGATTGTTTCTACCATGAAATCTGCAACCTGCCCTCTTGATATTGTCCCGACTGATCTCCTGAAAGATGTCTTTGACATAGCCGGTTCCAGCATCCTCTCTATAATCACCTTTCCTAGTAACTACAGACCAATCTGTTCTCTAAACTTCCAATCATATTGACGTTGTTTGTCAATTGCTGCCCTACCTACACAAAAAATAACATCTAGGAAAGATTTCAGTGAGGTTTTAGGGCTTACCATATAGCACAGAGACTGCCTTGTTGAAAGTGTCCAGTGACTTGCTCCGCTCTATCGACTCTGTGCCATCCTGATTATTCTTATTCTCAGAGCAGGGTCGGATACAGTGGATCATTGGGAATTGACATTCCTAGAGCCCCTTATGTGCTCTTGCTAGCTGGGCTAAAAAATATATATACATTACTTTTCTCAACATGTTTTTAGAAGTGGAAACGACATGGCTAATTTCCTGAAGCCACACATCTGGCTCTCGCCAGGAGGTTCTGGTGGAAAAAAACAGTGAAGGTGTGTGCGACAATATAGGGCATTGACATGAGTAAACATAATCTAATTTGGCTTTGGCGGAATGAAGCAGGGCCAGAAATGTGCATCCTCAGGAGTGTGTGAGGAGTGTTGTCCAAACGGCTTTCAAAATCGGAACGAATCAAATTGCTACCAATGGCTGTATATCCCAGCGTTCATACTTTTCCTAGATCTTCCGCGGCCAGCTAGATTACTGTACGCCAGACATGAGGGAATGGAGGCAATGGAACAGAATTAACTCATCATCCCTTGCGCATTTTCATTTCCTGTCTCCCAGGCAAAAGACATTGATATATACTGTACATACATACCCACACACACACATCGTGTGCCATACTTATGACTGCTTCGATACTGCTTTCAAGGCTACAGCAATGGTGAGAGAGAAAGAGATAGAGAGAATGAGAGAGTGAGACTGAGAAAGAGCTGATGCTTCATATTTTTGCCCAAAGACATATAAGGAGCACAGTTGGCGGTAATGCACTGTAAGCTGCCTTTGATGCGTACACAAATGACCACGGCACTTAATGGGGGGTTGTGACACCATTATTATGCAAAAGAGATAACGCGAGGTAAGGAAGCGTGCAGCAGTGATGGCATTATTGAGTATTCATGTTGCCCATGGGAGGAAACGAGAGGAGGGGTTGATCGTCGCTGCTTTCCCAGGCCACCTGCTGCTGAGCTACTGCTGCAACCAATCCACCTTCCAAATTTGACATACTGGAGATGACAGGTGCCATGACAGCACTCTGCCAAGGATGGCTGGGGGGAGGCGAGGGGGGGGGCTCGGGTGGCATGTGCAGCATGGAGGGAAGTGAGATGAGAATTCTTATAAGTTATCACACCTGTGCACCCTTGCTCCCTTGTTTCAAGGTGAGAGAGGCTGTCTGATGGAAGATGCGGCGGGTGCCGGTGTTGGTGGCGCCTTCCCTGGGAGCCGCTGATAAGTCGACAGGTGATACATCATTCAGCGCAGTGTGTCTGTCCACAGAGGTATACTCTCAGCAGAATAATGACAGCTATGATGACAGTCACACATCTGAATAATTGTGTGACATTTATCTATGAATATTGAATGGACCTTGAACTGATGCGGTCTACAGGCAGCTTGTGGAGGGAGGTCGGAGTTGTTCTCTCCGCACGATAGAGCAGAATCCCCTCCAGAGAGATTGCGTATATATAGGAGGTCACCTTGGACCACTTTGGTATTCCTCAAATATTCCACAATGCTCCACGTCGTCCAGTCCTGTATGCAAATTCATTCAAACGGGAAAAGGAAATTATTGAGGCAAATTATTTTTCATCTTTGTGAGATAAATCTTTCCCCTCTTTCTTGCCCTGAGTTTGAACGTACACTTTTCTACATTTACATTTAGTCATTTAGCTGACGCTTTTATCCATGTACGACAAGTCATCAGGAAGGGCACAACTCTATCAGCTGAGTAACAATGTTCATCAAAGTGTTGCATGCTACAGTGTAGGTTAGTTTATTAGGACAAGTGCATGACAAGTAAGGTTTAGTTAGGGTTAGATTTTTATTTTTTATTTGATTTAATTATTTATTTTTTATTTCAGATAATGGTCGAAGAAAAAAGATAATGGTTTCTCCATGGGGTTTATCAGCCTGATCTCGCTTAGAATATGTAAATAAAGTACTAATCGACCACAGGAAAAAAGGTACATAATGTACATTATGTTATAGCCATAAGTAATATATGTACATATTGTATCGGAAATGTAAATTGTACGTATTACAAATAAGTACATAGGCTATATTACATATTCCCAAAAGTTTTACTTTTTACGTTTTCAGAAAACTTTTAAGTTCCCCTACTGGGGATGGAACCCTAACCTTATGTCTTATTTGCTAAATTTCCCTCTGGATGAATAAAGTATTTCTATTCTATTCTATTAACCATAACCGTTGAATGTTAAAACTAGGGCTGTCAGTTTATCGCGTTAATTAGATTAATTAATTACACAGCAAATTATCGGGTTATGAAAATTAACTCAAAATGTATTTGAAAGAAATGTACAATAAATTGTTTTGTAATTATTTTGTTTCCATCTCATTCATTCCATAATAACATAGAATACACAATTACAGACTTTTTTTATATGGTCCATTTGCATGTTCTTGGTATCTGATAGGGACATCTATGGATCTCAGGGAATGTATTCCCAGTGTCAGAAATACTGTGTCTGTTACTAGACTTGAGTAAATTGTAATGAACCAAATGAGAATATCAAACAAATTTAATTATCTTTCACTGCACCATGCTAAAATTGACCAGACCTGAAAAATCTAAGCAAATTAATAAATGGAAGATGATTAAACAGAAGGTTTTGTATACAGTACTGAATTCTGCCATCCGGACACATGCAATTTGAAATATGATTATAGAATATAGAATAATTAATTAAATTAAATTAGATTAAAATGTGATTAAATAGATTAATTAATTACAAATCCTGTAATTAATTAGATTACTTTTTTTTAAAACTAACCTCAATTCGAACTATAATCGTTAGATAGTGTTACGAATAGGCATGGTGGTGATGGTGGAGATAGAACCCAATATGCGGAATGGAAGGAGGAAACGGAGACGGTAGTTTGCTCTTCTCAAACAGTGTTCTTTTATTGTAGAACCACAAGAGCGATAATAGGTCATAAGACCAAAACACAAAAGTAAAGAAACTGATAATAAAACAAACATAAAGACAGGCGAGATATCCGACAAAGCTACAAATATATACAGGGACACGACAGGATACCGGGGTAACGGAGAATAATGACGCCACAAGGAAGTGAGGACAGACCAAACTTAAATACACAGACTAATTATAACGAGCAACACCTGGTTAAAGCCAGGCAACAACATAGAATGCAAAATCAGAACACACTAGGAATAATCCAACCTAGACACAAAAGGCATAATCACACACAACAACCAGACAGGAGGACGACATCAAACAAAGGAAGGGAGAGCCAACGACAACATGCATAATGACATAATATTAATTACATTTAACCACAAGGATATAATGGACTGCACCATCTGACGGTGCCCGCCAGAGGGCAGCAGGAGACCACTGTTCATATTGTTCCCACTATCCCAGCCAGGATAGTGACAGATAGTGGTGAGAGCACTTGCCGTGACTGCAATCATTGTTGGTTGAATTCCTGGTTGCTGTGTTTGTTTTTTACTTTTGCCAATACCATACGTAATTTTATTGCTTATGGCTATAACATAACGTAGCCTACATTATGTAGCGTTCTTCCTGCGGTACTATATTTATGTTTTCTGATGAGATCATGTTGTGTTTATTGATAACATTTTAACATAATGGTGCATAGCACAACCTCCCTGATGGTATTGCGAAACGTGCCACTTGTGCCTTAGTGATACCTCCAGGTAACTAATGTGGTTAGTCAAGGTGATTAGATTAAAAGGAAATGTGTTTCTATTAGGACTCCATACTAAGGTTGTGAGGCCAACTTTGGCATCAGCAAGTCAGGATGAAAGTAGCACAGAGGTTTCTCCAGAAACATGTTTGTGCGCGTGTGTGTGTGTGTGTGTGTGTGTGTGTGTGTGTGTGTGTGTGTGTGTGTGTGTGTGTGTGTGTGTGTGTGTGTGTGTGTGTGTGTGTGTGTGTGTGTGTGTGTGTGTACATGCGTGTGAGTGTGTGTCAGTGGCGAATCCTCATGGAAGCCAACGGAAGCCAGGCCTCCCCATTATGAAAATATTAATTAATATGAAATTATGAAATATGAAAAAAATAAAATGTATATAGTATACAATAATAATAAAAAATCATAATTTTTCATCTGTGTTATAATTTTTTTTTTTTAATGTCTCCCTCTTCTCCTTCTCACTCTCTCTAACACACTGTCAGACTCACTGTGCTCACTGCAGCAGAGGAGAGGAGGCAGAGGGGGGAGGTGTCTTTCTCCAGCCTCCCACCATGTGATTCATGTATGTGGAGTCCAAAACCAATACTAGCCAATCAGATTCGAGCTGACTAAAGCCCTGCCCACACCTTAAAACGGGGCTGTCAGCAGACTAAGTAGTCTGGCCTCCTCTGCACATTTTCCTAAGGTCTGACGGCATCCCCTCGCGGGATTGATTGATTGATTGACATTTTTATTAACAGCAGGCATGTTCAGACTAATCCTGTATTCTATTATCAAACATTTAGCACTTTATTAGCCACTTATTTTTCGCCGGCGGGACATTTATTGAGGACCAGCACAGCAAACCACTGTGGATAATATTATCTATCTGTCCAGGAGGAGCAAGGAGGACCAGTTTATTGACCCGGTAAGATGCAGTTTCTACAGTAGCTTGGATGCTAAGCTACTAACGTAACGTTATAGCTAGCTTGGATGCTAACTGAGTTGCATGATGCTAGTAGTACAGTAACTAGTATATTGGTGCGTCCCTGCTGGGAGTTGCATGACGCTAGTAGTACAGTAACTAGTATATTGGTGCGTCCCTGCTGGGAGTTGCATGATGCTAGTAGTATAGTAACTAGTATATTGGTGCGTCCCTGCTGGGAGTTGCATGACGCTAGTAGTACAGTAACTAGTATATTGGTGCGTCCCTGCTGGGAGTTGCATGACGCTAGTAGTACAGTAACTAGTATATTGGTGCGTCCCTGCTGGGAGTTGCATGACGCTAGTAGTACAGTAACTAGTATATTGGTGCGTCCCTGCTGGGAGTTACATGATGCTAGTAGTACAGTAACTAGTATATTGGTGCGTCCCTGCTGGGAGTTGTATGATGCTAGTAGTACAGTAACTAGTATATTGGTGCGTCCCTGCTGGGAGTTGTATGATGCTAGTAGTACAGTAACTAGTATATTGGTGCGTCCCTGCTGGGAGTTGCATGATGCTAGTAGTACAGTAACTAGTATATTGGTGCGTCCCTGCTGGGAGTTGCATGATGCTAGTAGTACAGTAACTAGTATATGGGTGCGTCCTAGGGTTAAATGCTACAGTACGCTAACTATTTGGAAAAATAAATATAGTCACTTTATTTGAAGAGTCAAAACTGTTCTCTTGGTTTTGTTTTGTTCATAGTAGTAACGCCGCCGAGCCATACTGTACATGGTGACTGCTGGTTTGACTGGCAGTGGCCGCCGAGCCATACTGTACATGGTGACTGCTTGGTTTGACTGGCAGTGGCCGCCGAGCCATACTGTACATGGTGACTGCTTGGCTTAAGAAAAAAATATATATATTAATACTTTTTTTTTTTTATAACTTTTTTTTTGGCATCCCCTATTATTTTACCCACGTGACGCCACTGGTGTGTATGTGTGTACATGTGTGTGTGCCCTATGTTACTCTATTTCATTAGCAGTAAAAGTGATTTTTCTTTATTGTGTAAGAAACTTCAGAATGTTATCTTTCAAATGAGACCAGGTGTATGCATTTGCTATAAATATAACGTATAAAGAAAAGCTTTGCAAAAAAAGTATGCAGTCCTCAAGTTCAAGTAAAAAAAAATGCTGCTTTTCTGGGCCCATGTTATTTTAAACAAAATCAAATGTGCACATGTGTATAGTATATCTTTGTCTGTGAGCAGTTATTAGTAATTATACAGTCACTAGTGAGCAGCATTTCTGGATATCCTGTATTTAACCTACTGAACCTTTTTCATTCTTTAGAAATAGTATATACAGCTGTGGTACTTAAACACACATCCTGCCTATCTGAAAAAGTGTGAATGTATAACACTGATCCATTTAGTATGGGCCTATGTCAGTTTTCAATGTGAACTCCCCTACACTCCTCTATATACAGTAGGACAGTAAACAGAAACAACCCTGTGTCAAGCAATGTGCACCTGTAACTGAGGGGTTACAAAACCCTGACTGTATTAAAGATTGTGATAGATTAAACCACTGCTAGTTATGTACTTTAATTACTGGCCAGACAGTACATCAAATATAGATGGTGAACACCCACAAGAACACGGCATTGACAAAGAAATAGTATTTGAGGGTAATTTATTATTATTATGCAACATTAGGTTACAGAATGAGAATTATGCTTGTATGGCGAAGAATATGCGTAAAGTCAGTCAATAGCATGAGTCACTAAGAATAGCAGGAATCCTACGATGGGTCTAAGTTGACACCACCTGTCGTATAGTAGCAACTATATAGGGCAACACTGGTACCGCCTGGAGACAATGGGTTCCCTCCGGGGGTGTAAGGCCTGGAGGGTAGAGGAATGTTCGGATGCTCCGTCTGATTCAATGAGGAATAAAGAGACTCCAGGTACAGGAGTCGGTCCTTGTAACTCCCTTGATCAGCAGCAAAGCAATAATTGTAATCCAAATGCTCGATAGCATTGATGACAGTTAGCCAGCCTCCGTCCACGAGGCCAGCCCGCGTTGTAATCCTCACGAGGTTGAATCCCAAACGATAGTGGAAATCAACGATGCTCTTCTCCGGGTAACACGTTCCAAATCAATATAATCCAACCAGTAATGGTTCTGCAATCGCCAACGCCGATTCTCCTGTGTACATGTCCAACGGTTCTCCGCCTAGGACTCCTCGGGTGTGGGCGACGTATTTAGGCCACACACCCTGGCTAAGTACACTAGCTAAAGACACGACGAACCGCTGAGTAATGCTACACACGAACGAACTGTGGCCGCACGATATACAATAAATGAACGACTATTTACTTCACATTAGATTAGGTCGAACTCGACGTTACTGCATTAAACTCTGACACTTTACTATTCTATTCGCACGTGGTTCTCAACGCTCTGTTAGACGCAAGGTTGCTCACTTCACTGCACGTTGACTCGGGATGAACAACAACTATGCGCACCTGCGCCGTATATATACTTAAGTGAATATCTAGTCCCAAACCGCAGTCTTTGTCTGGTATCAATACGCTGTCTCCGGGCATGTCCTGACATGCCTGAACTTGTCTTTGAACCTGCCGTTGGGGGCCTGCGCGCTGGCGCCTAGGGGCGCTGTCCAATAAGGAGAGCGAATATTACTCTGGTTTGAACGCAGGTAAAGGGATATTCCGTGTATATATATAAATAATATACAAAGTATATCAAACAATAAAGGTAGATTCTCAGTTTAATCTGGCCCTTCACAACAGCCGCCTCCTAATTAGTCCGCACCTAATTAGTTAAAGGAGACAGATTAATAGTCCAGTCAACTGCTCAATGTCTGTTGTGGGGAGTAGGGCAATCTACAAAGTCAGTGGGTCATGATCGTCATCAGGGGAGTCAGGGAGCCTCGGCAACTCTATCAGCCTCGCCACGGGTCGGGTGTAGGTCCGCCCCTGGACAATAACTTCTGCCGCTCTGACCTTTCCGTCGGCACCAGTGATCACTTTGCTTACGCGGCCGGCCGGCCACATAGCTCGGGGTAGTGACTGGTCTATGATCATAACGACTGTGTCCACTTGTAAGTTGTCTCTGTCCTTTACCCATTTCTGACGGGTTTGGAGAGACGGTAGGTAGTGGAGAAGGAAACTGTTCCAAAACTTGTCAGCCAATATTTGACTGTACCTCCACATTCTTCAGCCGTTCGCTTCTTCAGGTCTGTACACCGTCTGTGGAAGCGCGGGGTCCAGCCGCCCCATCAAGAGAGTGTTGGGGGTGACTGGGTCGACATCTGCTACATCACTTGAGACGTACTCGAGGGCGTTGTGCTCGCCACTTGCGACAGTCTAGATGAGTCCGCTGGAAGCGACATACTGCTTCTCTTCCGTTCAGTATCCAATAGCGACGTCGGATCTCAGCGAAGACTCTCTCTGCCCCAGCGTGGTGCACATCCTCGTCGTATTTCTTTATAATGAGCTCAGTGACCTTGTGTCGGCTGTTGAGGACTATAGGAAACTTGACGTCATCCGTTAAGTCCGGGGCCCGTCTCAGATGACCACCCACCCTGATGAGGCCATGGCTCAGGGGCCAAGTGGAGCAGTCTGCTGTCTGACGGGATTGGCTTTGTTCCCTGCAGGCAGTCTAGCTCGTCGGGGAACGAGTCTCTTTGGGCTCGCTGTAGCAGAAGGAGTTCTGCCTCTGCGTAGTTCGATGCGTCAATGTCTGTAGTGGGGGGAACCTCAGGGTGGTGCCACAGGAATGTTTTTAGCTGCGCACTCTCAAAGGTGAGGCAGTCGTCTATGTTAGGGTCAGTGGGGACTGGGGTGTGCGTCAACCCATAGAACATAGATTTCTTGATCTCTGGCTCCTCTTGACTAGCCTCCCGTGGGGTGTGGGTAGGCCACTCCTCCTCCGGGAGCTTGAGGAACTCAGGACCGTCACTATAGATATTGGGACGTGTGAGGTCATCTAGGGACATGTTCCGTGTGATGACATCGGCTGGGTTCTGTTTCGTGTCCACGTACCTCCAGCACGCTGATCCTACCAGGTCTTGAATCTCTGTGATTCTGACTCCCACGAAGACCTTGTATCTACAAGAATCGGACTGGATCCATGTGAGTACGGTCATGGAGTCTGACCACAAGATTGTTCTTTGCACCGGGATGGTGAGTTCACGTTGGATTAACGTGGCGAGTTGCGCGCCTACCAGAGCTGCGCAGAGCTCTAGACGCGGGATCGATTGTTGCTTGCGGGGGGCTATCCTTGAGCGAGCCAGGATGAAGGCTGTGTGTATTTCTCCTCCCTCCTCTCGGGCCCGCAAGTAGGCCACCGAGCCGTAGGCCACTTCCGAGGCGTCACTGAAGACGTGCAGGTCCATCTGGCACGTCTCCAGCCGCACTGTGGGTGGGAAGTAGCTCCGGCGTATGTTCACATTTTGGAGCGAGCTGAGTTCTCTCTCCCACTCTCTCCAGGTGGAAGCTAGGTGGTCGGGTATGGAGTCGTCCCAGCCCTGTTCCTTGTCCCACAGCTCTTGTACAATCATTTTCGCCCGAGTGGTGTAAGGTAGGATACACCCCAGCGGGTCGTATTGACTTGCGAGTGTTCTGTATACGCTCCATCTGGTGGTCGGTAGAGGGGTCGACCTTCCCTGCTCCGGGGTCAGGGGTGTGTATTTGTAATGGAGCGAGTCTGTTTTGAAGCGCCAGACTAGGCCCAATGTCATTTCCTGTGCTTCACCTGGGGTGGTCACCATCCAGGTCTCGCTGCTTGCTGCCTTTGTCTCTGGGGAGAGGCTGCGAAGTACTTGAGGGTCACTGCTGGCCCACTGCCGGAGATCAAAGCCGCCTTTGATCAGTGAGGCGCGGAGCTTGAGCAGGAGGGCTTTGGCTTCTTCTGGCGTCGAGACGCTTTGCAGACAGTTGTCCACGTAGAAACTCCTCTCTACACTTTGTCTGACCTCCTCGTCAGCTTCAGGGTCTTCTGTCACATGTTTTTGAAGTGCGAACGTAGCACAGCATGGGCTGCATGTGGTGCCGAAGGGGAGGACCTCCCATTGGTAGATGGATGGTTGCTCATCTTTGATCCTCTCTCTCCATAGGAACCGCAGCAGGGGCTTGTCCTCCTCCACTAGTCGCACCTGCAGGAACATCCCTTTGATGTCGCCGCTGATGGCCACCTTGTCTTGGCGGAAACGTAGTAGTACGCCGAGGAGAGAGGGGCCGAGTGTCGGGCCGGGCAAGAGTTCTTTATTCAGATTCTGTAGTCCGGTCTGGTAGCTGCAGTTGAATACAATGCGATCCTTGCCGTTGTGGTGGACCTTGTGGTGGGGCACGTACCAGGATTCAGTCGTCTGGTCGGCCTCTTGAATGTCAATTTTCTTTATGTGTCCCGCTGTGATCAGCTTGTCGATCTCAGCACGGTACACAGTGGCTTGAGTGGGGTCTTTGGCTAGACGCCGCTCGGTGTTCAGTAGATATCGCTCTGTCGCTTCTCTTGAGGCGTGGAGGGTGGGCATACCCTCTCGCCTCAAGAGTGGAGTTGCGTATCTCATCACTCCGTTGACCTCGACTCTCTTTGTCTTCTGCTCGAGGAGGGCTATGGCATAAGTGTCTTCCTTTGAGCGAACGAGTTTCTTTTCATTCTTAAAGGGCATCGTGTCTAATGTCCATAGCCTCTCGACGTGCTGCAAGAGGGTGGTGTCTTCTTCGTTTATCCTCGTGTAGAGACAGCGAGTGGCTGTCGGTCGGTTGGAAGACCCGGAGAGGGGGCCTTGTAGTGTCCAACCCAGGCGGGTTCTCGACCGCTGCTGGACAGCATCTGGGCCCGATGTGGACCCGGTCCGTTGGGACGATGAGGTGTGCGTGGTCGGATCCTATGAGCAGGGTCGGGGTGGCGTCGTCGATGAGCGGTATAGGTAGTTGACGTAGGTGCACGTATTTCTCCATCAGCTTTGGGATGGGGTAGGTGTACTGTGACAGGCCTATGTCGTGGCTGGTGAAGGCGTTAGTGATGCTATACTGCTTCTCGGGCTGCCCGACCGCTGCTATCGTGAAGGAGACATTTTCACCCTTTATGGTCTTCAGGTCTCTTTTAATGGTACGGATTGTCATTGTTTCTTCGCTCCCCCGCAGACCCAGCCGGGCTGCGGCGGATGCGAGGAGGAGAGTCTTTTCTGACCCATCGTCTAGGACGGCGTAAGTGTCCATGACCTTGTCCTCGTAGCTTAAGAGAACTCGGACCACCTTCAAGAGCACTCGGGAGCTCCCGCTCTTCGCAGGGTCTATGTACATGACGTTCACTCTTGAGCTGCTTGGGGGTACGGGTTTCTTCTTGTTGCTGTCGTGTAGGACGTCCAAGTGGGCGCCGTCGCACTTGCTGCATCTTTTCTTTAGGCGGCACTCAGGTGCCATATGGCTGCGCGTGCAGCGGAAGCAGCGGCGGTTGGCTTTGATCCACTGACTCACCTCGTCAGCGGTCAGCTTCTTGAAGGTGTCACATTGAGACAGCCAATGTTCATTTTCACAGTACTGGCATACAATCTTCCACTTCCCCTTGGTCTGGGGGGTGCTGTGGTTCTTGTGCTGCGGCACTGACTCGGCCTGGTGCATAACTGTCACCGACCGGCGGTTATCGTTGGACCTCCGAGGTCCATCTCTTGGGCTAGATCCACTCCACACGAATGTGTCCAGTCGTAGGCTGCTAACTTCCCTTGCGAGGAAAGCGGCCAGAATTTGCATACAGTTCATATCTCCCCTTCTCCTTTTGGGACCCCAGCATCCCCACGAGGGATTGTACCTTGATAGAGAGGTCATCCAGTGCTCTATTGTCTTTGGCTGGGGGGAGGCGGTCGATATCCCGTATTTCTTGGATCACGTAATCCCTGGAGGCGCTCTCGTTCCACGGCAGAGTGTTCGCGCTCACTTAATTGTTGCGCCCGGAGGCGCTCTCGTTCCGCTGCAGAGTGTTCGCGCTCACTAAGGGCTTGCGCTTGGAGTTGCGCATGGAGGCGCTCTCTCTCCGTGGCAGAGTGTTCGCGCTCACTAAGCGTCTTTGCTTGAAGCCGGTCGCGCTCACCCTGAAGTCGGTCTTTTTCGGTTGAGGCTGTCAGCGTGGCGATCAAGGCTTGCGCCAGTCTCTGGTCCGCCTCGCTGGGGGATGACACTGACGGAGGTGATCGGGTGCTGACAGGGCTTGTTGGAGATCTGTTCTCCTGGCGCGCCCCGAGATCTATCTCCTGGGCGCGGTACTCTTCTCGTGGTTGTGTGTCGGGTTCTATCCCTGGAGCGCTTTCTTTATCCTGGAGCGCTCCGGGGTCTATCCCGGTGACGCTGTCTGGAGGTATAGTCACGCCATGTCCCACTTGGTCCCCCCCGTGAGCTAAGTCAGTTTCGTTTGAACCCACTGGGGTCTCTACTGGCAGGGTCGCCAAGTCGATAGGATTGGACATGCTTAAACTATCCGATTTATCCGTATTTAACGTCTGTTTAGATAAACTAAGGGGTCGAACGAAAGCGAAGTCCTCCAGATATGGAGGTAGCTGACGTTTGCGCTACGGGCGTTCTAAGTTAGGGGAGCCGCTTGGAGAGTGTTCACCACTGGCCATGTCAATATTAATATTATATTAAATATTACACTGATACCCTCCGGCTCGAAGGACCAATTGTAACTGAGGGGTTACAAAACCCTGACTGTATTAAAGATTGTGATAGATTAAACCACTGCTAGTTATGTACTTTAATTACTGGCCAGACAGTACATCAAATATAGATGGTGAACACCCACAAGAACACGGCATTGACAAAGAAATAGTATTTGAGGGTAATTTATTATTATTATGCAACATTAGGTTACAGAATGAGAATTAGGGTTGCGCTTGTATGGCGAAGAATATGCGTAAAGTCAGTCAATAGCATGAGTCACTAAGAATAGCAGGAATCCTACGATGGGTCTAAGTTGACACCACCTGTCGTATAGTACCAACTATATAGGGCAACACTGGTACCGCCTGGAGACAATGGGTTCCCTCCGGGGGTGTAAGGCCTGGAGGGTAGAGGAATGTTCGGATGCTCCGTCTGATTCAATGAGGAATAAAGAGACTCCAGGTACAGGAGTCGGTCCTTGTAACTCCCTTGATCAGCAGCAAAGCAATAATTGTAATCCAAATGCTCGATAGCATTGATGACAGTTAGCCAGCCTCTGTCCACGAGGCCAGCCCGAGTTGTAATCCTCATGAGGTTGAATCCCAAACGATAGTGGAAATCAAGTTTCAAGTTTCTTTAATAGTTGTCATACAGAAGTACAGAATACTTTCATACAAAATGCTTCTTACTGTTACGCTCCAGAGACTGTGCTAGACAAGATAGTATCAAATAACATAGTATAGCATGTAATTTAGAAGTAGAAAATGAGGTCACAGTGTTCAGTATAGACATATGTACAATGTTCGATGCAGAATAGACGTAACTGAGTTACCATATAATATACAATACTATGCAGTGTACTAATGTACAGTACTATATAGTGCAAAGCAGAAATGGGATGAGGTACAATTTAGGTACAATTTACAGTAAGGTGTACGAGTTGTAGTGCAATCCTTCATCAATAAATATAAAGTGTGGGGAGTGGGTGCTACAGTGTGTTTGTTTAAAGTGGGTGTGTGCTATAAAGTGTGTGGAGTGGGTGCTACAGTGTGTTTGTTTAAAGTGAGTGTGTGCGTGTGGATGTGTGTGCTATGTGCGTTTGATGGTTGTTGTTGTGTAGTGTTCATTGTTCGTTTAGCAGCCTGATGGCCTGGGGATAGAAGCTTCTTCTGAGTATTTCTGTGCTCGCCTTGAGACTCCGGTATCGCTTGCCTGACCGCAGCAGTTCAAAGAGGCAGTTGTTCGGGTGACTGGAGTCTTTAATGATTCTCTTAGCCTTGCCCTTGCAACGCTTGTTGTAAATGTTCTGGAGGGTGGGGAGCCCCCCTCCAATTGTGCGTTCGGCTGAATGTGTCACTCTTTGTAGTCTGCTTCGGTCTTGTGCAGTGCTATTCCCAAACCAGAAGGTGATGTTGCCAGTCAAGATGCTCTCTATTGTACATGAGTAGAAGTTCTTAAGGATCTTCTGACTGACTTGGAACTTCCTTAGGCGCCTGAGGAAGTAGAGGCGTTGTCGTGCCTTCTTCACAACACTGTCAATGTGTGTGGTCCATGTCAAGTCCTCCGATATGTAGGCTCCGAGGTACTTAAAGCTGTTGACTCTCTCAACCGGTGCCCCATCGATGCTGAGGGGGCTGTAGTCCTTGACCCCCGACCTCCTGAAGTCCACAATCATCTCCTTTGTTTTGCTGACGTTCAGGGAGAGGCTGTTTTCCTGGCACCATCCCGCCAGGACCTTGACCTCTTCCAGGTAGGCCCTCTCATCGTTGGCAGAGATCAGGCCCACCACCACTGTGTCGTCAGCAAATTTGATGATTGTATTGCTACTCCGCTGAGCCACACAGTCGTGTGTGTACAGGGAGTAGAGGAGGGGACTTAGAACACAGCCCTGGGGGGCCCCTATGTTGAGGGTGATGGACGAGGAGGTGCAGTTGCCTGCTCTCACCACCTGGGGTCTGCCCGTCAGGAAGTCCAGGACCCACTGGCAGAGGTCATAGTTCAAGCCCAGGTCCCTGAGCTTGGCTATGAGTATGGAGGGGACTATGGTATTGAATGCCGAGCTGTAGTCGATGAATAGCATTCTCACATAGTTCCCCTGCCTCTTGTCCAGGTGTGATGCTGCTGTGTGCAGCACATGGGCTATGGCGTCCTCCGTGGACCTGTTGGGGCGGTATGCAAATTGCAGGGGGTCCATGTTGATGGGGAGGGAGGAGCAGATGTAGCCCTTTACTAGCTTCTCAAAGCACTTCATGGCTATGGAGGTGAGAGCTACAGGGCGGTAGTCGTTGAGGCAAGCAGGCTTGGATTTTTTGCGTACAGGGATAATAGTGGACTTCTTCAGGCAGGTGGGGATGACAGCCTGTTCTAAGGACAGGTTAAATATGTCAGTGAATACCGGGGCCAGTTGGTCGGCACAGACTTTTAGGACGCGGCCGGGTATGCGGTCTGGACCTGCTGCCTTCCTGATATTCACTTTTTTAAAGGTCCGCCTCACCTCATGCTCTGTTACCCTGAACACTGAGTCTCCATCAGCAGCAGACCCCCCCCCCCCATTGCCGTGGCTTGTGGGCTGGTGTTGTTATTACCAGCATCAAACCTCGCATAGAAGGTATTGAGGTCATTTGCTAAGGAGATGTCACTGTTCAGTTTGAGGGAGGCGCCTTTGTAGTCTGTCATCGTTTTGAGCCCCTGCCACATAGCTCTAGAGTCAGCCTGTTCAAACTGGAGTTCAATTTTATCCTTGTAGCGCCGTTTGGCCTCTGTCACTGTCCTCCTTACGCTGTATCGCGCCACCTTGTGGTCATTCATGTTGCCTGCCACTAGGCCGTCGTTGTATGCTTTGGTGCGCGCTCTCAGAGCTTCACGGACGGATTTGTCTACCCAGGGTTTTTGATTTGGGTAAACTCTCATTGTGGTAGTGGGGATTGTTTCTTCCACCAAAGTACGAACATAGTCCAGCACTGTCTTCGTGTAGACATGAATGTTATCTGTGTCGCAGAACACGCTCCAGTCTGTGCAGTCAAACGCAGCCTGGAGCGTCTCCTCTGACGTCAAATCCCATTTCTGCACCTCTCGCGAGACTACGGGAGTGCTTTTGATTCTCTGTTTGTACTTTGGTGAAAGGAAAATGGACGCGTGATCTGACTTACCAAAGCCACTAGCAGAATGAGCCTTGTATCCACCCTTGAATTGCGTGTAACAGTGATCTAGGATGTTACCGCCTCTGGTGTTACAAGTCACATGCTGATAGAAGTCAGGTAATACCTTTCTCAGATTGGCGCTATTGAAATCACCCACCACTATGATGGCGGCGTTAACGTTCGCTGCCTGGAGTTTGTTTACCTCGTCGTGGAGCCTGGAGAGCGCGGCACTATTGCTGGCTTGCGGTGGAATATACACTCCTACAAGGATGATCGCCGTTAACTCCCTCGGGAGGAAGAAAGGACGACACTTGATGGTTATATATTCCAGGTCTGGGCAGCAGTGGTTCGATAATTCCTTCACGTTAGCTGGATCGCTCCAATTGTTGTTAAACATGAAGGCAATACCTCCTCCACGTTGTTTGCCGGACAATGCTGATCTGTCCTTGCGGTGGATGAAGAAGTGGTCGGCCGGTTGTATGGCGTGGTCTGGGACGTCCGGCGTCAACCACGTCTCGGTGAAGCAGAGAACGTTACAGTCTCTAACGTCTCTTTGGTATTGAATCCTTGCTCGGATGTCATCCAGTTTATTGTCAATTGATTGTACATTGGCTAGCAATATACTGGGTAGTGGCGTTCGGTGTCGTCTGGATCTCAGCCTGTTACGGATCCCAGCTCTCTTCCCTCGCCGCCTGGTGATTCCTTTGTTCCTGGGGTCAGGATCTGGTCCCATTGTTCTGAGAATCTCCATAGGCCATTGCTGCGGTTCGGAAAGCTGATTCAGGGAGTAATCCAATCTGTAAATTTCCCGTAATCCGATGTCTATAAGTGACTGACGGTCATACACATTAAATGCACCTACTCTTGGTACAGACAAAACTCTTAAAACTATAAATATTAACAAAAGTAAGCACAATCTCGATGGAGCGAACAGACAAGCGACCGGGCATAGCGGCGCCATCTTTATCAACGATGCTCTTCTCCGGGTAACACGTTCCAAATCAATATAATCCAACCAGTAATGGTTCTGCAATCGCTGACGCCGATTCTCCTGTGTACATGTCCAACGGTTCTCCGCCTAGGACTCCTCGGGTGTGGGCGACGTATTTAGGCCACACACCCTGGCTAAGTACACTAGCTAAAGACACGACGAACCGCTGGGTAATGCTACACACGAACGAACTGTGGCCGCACGATATACAATAATTGAACGACTATTTACTTCACATTAGATTAGGTCGAACTCGACGTTACTGCATTAAACTCTGACACTTTACTATTCTATTCGCACGTGGTTCTCAACGCTCTGTTAGACGCAAGGTTGCTCACTTCACTGCATGTTGACTCGGGATGAACAACAACTCTGCGCACCTGCGCCGTATATATACTTAAGTGAATATCTAGTCCCAAACCGCAGTCTTTGTCTGGTATCAATACGCTGTCTCCGGGCATGTCCTGACATGCCTGAACTTGTCTTTGAACCTGCCGTTGGGGGCCTGCGCGCTGGCGCCTAGGGGCGCTGTCCAATAAGGAGAGCGAATATTACTCTGGTTTGAACGCTGGTAAAGGGATATTCCGTGTATATATATAAATAATATACAAAGTATATCAAACAATAAAGGTAGATTCTCAGTTTAATCTGGCCCTTCACAACAGCACCCATTAATATTTGTGAACCCCCCCAAATTGCCACTAAGGGCCCGCGTCCACCTAGCGCATATTTCTCCGTGAAACATGCTGGGAGTGCGCCGGCAGAGCTGGCTTGACGCGCATCTTGTAGATGACAGAAAGAAATCTACAGCCATGCCGCGGTTTTGCACATATTATAGCATATTTGAATAACTTTATTGTATATTAATTATATATATAGTTATTGCCTGACACCACAGTTTGCCCTTTGCTTTTTATTAGCTTTTTAGTAGTGTATTCGTGTAGTTATTATTATTAGTTTTGTCGCAAATCTCAATGGTCTGTGGGAGACAGCCAGACAGGCAGGCAGCTCCGGTGTCAGGTTACAAACAGAGTGGTAGATGAATGGCTGTGATTGGTTGTCTGAAAATGAGCCCAGCGCATCGCTCTGAAAGTTCAGAAAGTTTCAACTTTCCGCCGCACAAAAAAGCTGAGAAAAGAAGCCGACGGCAGCGCACTTCCTAGAGGCGGCCGCATGCGGCCGCATGCGCTCCCTCCCCATTGGAATACATTGAAAACAGATGCGTGCGGTCAGAAATATGCGCCAAGTGGACGCGGGCCCTAAGGGAGTATGTGTTTCTATTGTCTATATTGCTTGTGCCTGTTGTCTACAGTATTGTCTGTATGTTGTCTATAATAGAAACACATATATTATTGGTTGTACCTGGTGCCTATATTGTGTTTGTTTTCTATCAATTGTCTGTTGTCTATATTGTCTTTGTCTACCATCTGTATCTGTTGTCTACATAATCTGTGTCTGTTATCTATATTGTCTGTGTATGTTGTCTACATTGTATTTATTGTCTATCAATCCTCTGTTGTCAATCATCTGTATCTGAGGTCTATATCATCTGTGTCTGTTGTCTATATTGTCTGTTGTCTGTATCGTCTGTGTTGTCTATATTGTCCTTGTTGTCTATCATCTATATCTGTGGTCTATATCATCTGTGTCTGTTCTCCCTCCTTCGTACATGTGTGCCTGCTCTCCTGTCTCAGGACATAATATATCTACAGTATCTGTGTTTGAATCTGTCGAGGAGGGCTACCATCACCGCCACTCAGGGATGTGCACAGGACTTTAGAGGGGCAGGTGCTCAAAGGCTGAAAAGGGCATTACACTTGCGTGCATATATTAACCGAGCGCGCGTAGCGTGCAAGCACGATTTGTAAGGGCCCTTTTCGGGCGGGGGGCCCCCTTTTTATGCTTTTTGGGGGGTTTTGGTGATCAAATATTGAATATTGAACTATAATAATCAGTGCAGGAGCTCACTTATCCTTGAAAGACACTTTTATCACTGACTTAAAAGGCCCATACATCTCCATAAATGTTCAGGGGGGAGGGAATAAGTGCTTACCCTACAGGCCCCAAGAAGTGCTGTATATTCTGTATTGTTTAATATAAATGCCGATTTGTATTTGAGATTCCCAAATCCCATCGGACTTGACTTCTTCGTGTCCCTCAATGAGTGTAATACCAGCATTCAACTGTATGCGCCACAGCGGTTTCTATCATCATCATCATCACCACCCACGCTATGCATAAAATATATAGGTCCACGGAGAGGCACGCTGAGGAGGCAGTGCAAACTGCAATGGAATATGGGGCATCTTTCTCTCTTTACCTAATATTTTGATTCTATCCTGACATTTTTCAGTTGGCAGGGCAGTCTATATGCGTAACGGTAAAAAAAATTAAAAATAAAAAAATAAAAAGGGGCACTTTTTTGATGAGGCTCAAAAAGGCAGGTGCTCAAGCACCCCTTGGCCTCTATGTGTGCAGTGTACACGTGCCTGCCGCCACTGACCAGCGATCAATTGTGCTGTTGTGTGACTTATCAAAACAGCAGCCAGCTGTAGAAGCTATCCAATGTGTAACAAACCATTATTAATTGCCTATCTAAATCCCATATGAAGACAAACTGTAACCTATCCGAGCAGCAGGCAGTGTATGCACCGTGCGGGTAAACAGCAATCAACATACGGAGGGTTGAGATGTTGATGAGGAGGAGGAGGCGGTAGTCATTTTTAAATCACCTCACCGCAGGTTTGTCTTTGCAATTATCATTGGTGGACTAATTAACACACTGCAGATCAACCATTTAATACGCCCCCCTGCCTTTGGCTAGCTTGTCTCGACCATTTTAATTATAGCAGCCAGTATGGTATGTTGTCTCTGTGGTGATGCAATGAGGTAGCAGGAAGTGTTCTTCAAAGTGGTGTGCTTAGTTAGAAACTAACTCATCATCATCAGGTGGCTTCTTCGTTCTGAAGGTTGCCTATCACTCTCCAACCCATTCTGTCCCCACTTCTTCTCTCCAACTCCGTGACTCCACCTCTTACTCCGCTCCAATCACAGACGTCGTCTACCAGCCTCTTGCACTTCCTTTCTTTCCATCCACCTTCCCCATCACCACTTTCTTGAATATCTCCCCGATGGATCCTCTCAGAACGTGCCTGCACAACTCTCTCTTTTTCAACCTCTCCAGTAGCTGTCCTCCTTGCATACCCGCTCTTCTCAGTATCTCCTCATTCTTGATCTTATCCTTCCATGTTATCTTCAGCATCTTCCTCAGCGTCCACATTTCAAAAGAGTCTATCATCCTCTTTGCCTCTTCATTCAGCGTCCATGCCTCTGCTCTGTATGAAAAGATTGACATAACATACTGTACGTTTCCCAAATCCTGGTCTTCGTTTTCCAACTTGTGTTTCGTCTCAATAATTCTTTATGGTTCCAGAACGTGCTCTTTGCAATTCCGGTTATTCTCTTAATATCCATGTTAGCTCTTCCACCTTCACTGATCCAGCTTCAAAGGTACATGTACTCTTTCTTTTTTTTAAACAAAAATTTGTTTAGAATTTTGTATTATTGTTTTAATAATGACACATTGTCTTTTCCGGTGATGACGTCAGTGTGAGAGAGACGCTTCTGCTGTTCTCCCCAAACCCCACCGAGAAAATGTTAGTTTAAACACTACTTATAGTCAACAAAGTTTTAATCCATGGTAGAGTTGAAGTAACCCTAATAATGTCAACCAACGAGGAAAAGAAGAAGAAAGGACAAGGACGTGCCGCAATTGAAACTCGCTCAGCGACAAACAAACAGGACGACGCCGAAATTGAACTTGAACCTGGCGCTGCGGGTGGTCGCGGCGAGGAAAGTCAATGGGAAAATATCGCTGCCCGTGTGGTTCGCGATGTGACTGAAAAGATAAGTGCCCTGATGGACCTAAAGCTTACTGCCCTGACTGCAACACTGGAGGGCTTTAATAGCCGACTGTCAGACAATACCAAACGCATTACAGAGGCGGAATCCCGCATCTCAGCGGCCGAGGACAACAAATCAACAATAGAAAACAGACTGAAAAAGCTGGAAAAAACAGTGACGACTCTGCAACAGCGGGCAGAAGATGCCGACAATCAAAGCCGACGTGAAAGCGTTTGTATTATGGGTTTGAAAGAGGTGACAGAGGGCACACAACCTGTTAAATTCTTCGAGACCTGGCTTCCAACTCTGCTTAATATCGATACAGAAAAAGGCAGTGTGAAGATTGACAGGTGTCGCAGGGCTGCAGGAGACATCCAGCCTGATAAAACCAGACCTGTGGTCATAAAATGTCAAACTATGCGAGATGCACAACGAATTACGACCGCAGCACGGGCGAAAGGCGTACTGAACTACGAGGGCAATAAACTTCTGATCAGACCAGACATCTCCTATCAGACCAGAGAGAGAGTATAGGGATACACCATGTGTCAGACCATATATGGAACGTCTGATTGATTGTAGCCATGCCCCTTTTTGGAATTTGGAGCCTTCTGATTGGTCGAGAGGTTTAAGGGGGCGGGACTTAGGGGTATGTCATACCTTATAAGGGCATATATCAAAGTGTGATG
Source organism: Notolepis coatsorum (assembly GCF_963971535.1). Taxonomy (NCBI): domain Eukaryota; kingdom Metazoa; phylum Chordata; class Actinopteri; order Aulopiformes; family Paralepididae; genus Notolepis; species Notolepis coatsorum. Next base: position 5,994,890 of record NC_140173.1, on the reverse strand, counting down.
GATTGTAGCCACGCCCCCCTTTTTAGATGATTTTTTCAAAATAAAAGTTTTCTTTTTTTTTTTCAAAAAAAAAAAGTCCTTCAAAATAAAAGATTCAATTTCTTTTTTTTTAGATTCAAAAGTTTTTTTTATTTTCAGATTGTATGTATTCCAAGGTTTTCAGAATATGTATTTCTGTATTCCAAAAGTCTTAAGAATATATCTTCACAATATGTTTTATGTGTATCTTCACAATATGTATTCCAAGGTTTTCCAGAAAAATACAATATCTTCACAATATGTTTTATGTGTATCTTCAGAATATAGTTTCACAACAATCTTAAGAATAAATGTGTGTGGTTTAAGCTACACAATTAAGAATATATGTATATCTTCAGTGTAACTGAGGGGTACAATTCCCTGACTGTATTGATAAGTATGGTATCATTAAACCACTACCGTCTTATGTACATTCCTACTGGCCATACAGTACACAGGTATCTAATGATGAACACTTCCCCACAATAACTCGGTTCCACACAAAACTGGATTTAAGTATTTATTAGCAGCAAAAGGTACATAATATACTTTACTTTACTTCACTCTAGATGCGCTTATAAGGCAAAGGAATGTGCGTAGGCAAATCAATAACGAATGTCCATTCTCATATTACGCAGGAGATAATCATACAACCTGAATCTTAGGGAATTATATCTATGGTACACTAGTAATATAGCGGGAGATACTGGTAGGGTCCCCCCGGTTGTAAGCCAGCAAGGGTAGAGGATATGTCGGTAGTAGAGTCTGGGTCAACGATGATAAGGAGACTCCGAGTACAGGAGACGGTGCAATAAGATCTTGATCCGCAGACGAATACAGCTGTTCTCCGTAGCATGTAGCTCCACATGGAAGAAAGCTAGCCGGCCTCAGACTTCTGAGAGGCAGACTCGACGTGGCTCCTCACAGGTTAAATCCCACACACTTGTGGGTGTCAGCGATTCTCCGCTCCATTAATTACAGGACCAAAAGCAAATATAATCCAGCCGAAAAGGGCTATGCAGTCGTCGGTAGGTTATCCAGTGTACATAATCCACACAGTCCTCGTCTAGGGCCCCTCGGGTGAAAGCGCCATGATAAGCAGCCCAGCCTGGATAAGCACTCTAGCTGATACGAGGAAACGTTGGTGATGCTGGTCACTGTAGAACTTTAGCCGCACGATACACTATACACAAATAGACTATTACTGACTTAATAGAATAGGTCGAACTCGACGGTACAGCGTTAAACTCTGACACTTCAGTTATTAATTCGCACGCGGTCTCAATGCTCTATTTGGGGCCAAACAGGCCATACTGCACCGCACGTCGTATCGTGGGTGAGGCTTCAACTTATTGGGTAACTCTCTAATTGCTTCTGTATTCACCTGCGCCGTATTTATACGCTTAGATGAATAAACTAGTACCAGCTTTATTCCTGTCTCATATCCTTGCGCAGTACCGTTCATGTCCAGGCATGTCCCCGGCGGTGACTTTGAACCAGACCTTGAAGGTATGGCCATGGCGCCTGTGGACCGCTGTCCAATAGGAGAATGAAATATTATGGTCTGTACTAGGCTAAAGGGATATTCCGTGTATATGTACAAGGAATATACAAGGGATATCAAACGATATACAAATATTATGCAATATATATCAATCAATAAATATATATATTCGGTTTAATCTGATCCTTCGTAACATTCAGAATAAAATACATTTTGTGTATTCCAAATGCTAAATGTAAAATACAATGTGTGTTTTCTTCAGAAAGTGCATTTATTTCAAATGCGTGTGTGTTTTCTTAATGCCAAAAGCCAAATGTAAAATACATTTTGTGTATGAATCTATTATTCTTCAGAAAGTGCATTTATTTCAAATGGTGAGTGTGTATTTCTTAAGAAAGTGCATTTTCTTCCAAGTGATGTTTGTATCTTAAGAAATACCCTCTCTCTGTCTGTTTGCTGTTGGTGTGTAGAAAGAATTCTCCCCTGCTCTGTGAGAGAGTATAGGGATACACCATGTGTCAGACCATATATGGAACGTTTGATTGATTGTAGCCATGCCCCTTTTTGGAATTTGGAGCCTTCTGATTGGTCGAGAGGTTTAAGGGGGCGGGACTTAGGGGTATGTCATACCTTATAAGGGCATATATCAAAGTGTGATGGATTGTAGCCACGCCCCCCTTTTGAGATGATTTATGACCCCCTAGGGCTTCTCTGATTGGTCGAGGATGTAGGGAGGCGGGACATCCGGTTTTGAGGGAGGGACATCCGGTTTCGGAAGGGGAGGGCCATCTGGTTACGGAAGGGGAGGAGTTTTCAGAATTTTTTCAAAATAAAAGTTTTCTTTTTTTTTCAAAAAAAAAGTCCTTCAAAATAAAAGATTCAATTATTTTTTTTTTTATTCAAACGTTTTTTTTATTTTCAGATTGTATGTATTCCAAGTGTTACGAAGGATCAGATTAAACCGAGTATATATATTTATTTGTTGATATATATTGAATAGTATTTGTATATCGTTTGATATCCCTTGTATATTCCTTGTACATATACACGGAATATCCCTTTAGCCTACTATAGCCCATAATAGTTAATTCTCCTATTGGACAAAGGACCAGGCGCCAGGGGACCAGCCCCCGGAGCCAAGTTCAAAGTTACCGACAAGACATGTCTGTACTAGCCCCGGCCCTGCCCAGGGATACGGCGACAGAAATGAGAGTGGCACTATTTGTTCACCGTGCATATAAATATAGCGCAGGTGGATACAGAAGTTAGTTAACCTAATTTGTTACCCACTAAGTGAAGCCTCACCCACGATACGACGTGCGGTGAAGTATGGCCTGTTTGGCCCCAGAATAGCATTGAGACCGCGTGCGAATTAATAACTGAATTGTCAGAGTTTGGCACTGTACCGTCGAGTGCGACGTATTTCTATTAAGTTAATAATAGTCTATTGTGTATGGTGCATCGTGCGGTTAGAGTTCTAAAGTGACCAGCATCTCCAACGCTTCCTCGTGTTAGCTAGATTCTTATCCAGGCTGGGCCGACCACATGGCGCTTTCATCCGAGGAGATCTAGGCGAGGACCGAATGGACATGTACACTGGATTACCTACCCGACGACTGCTTAGCCCTGTGCGGCTGGAATATATATTTGCTTTGGTACTGTGATTTGTGGAGCGGATAATCGCCGACGCCTGTGAGTGTTGGATTTACCCCCGAGAGGAGTCAAGGTCGAGTCGGCGCTCAGAGAGCCTGAGGCCGCCTAGCTTTCTTCACTGTGGAGCTACAGCCTACAAGAGAACCAAGCTGTATTCGTCTGCGGATCAAGAGTCTATCGCACTGTCTTCTGTACTCGAAGTCTCCCTAGATATCGTTGACCAGACATTCTACTACCGACAGCTCTCCTACCCCCCCTGCCGGCTTACAACCGGGAGGACCCCTTCCAGTATATCCCGCTATATCATTAAGTGTACCATAGATATAATTCCCTAAGAGCCAGGTTGTATACTTGCCTCCTGCGTAACCAGAGAATGGACATTCAGTGTTGATTTGCCTACGAATACTCATTTGCCTTACAAGTGCAATCAAATGTAATATAAGTATCATATGTACCTTTTGCTCCATTAAATACTTGATTAATACCTTTGACTGGAACCGATTTCATTGTGGGAAGTGTTCATCATATTCATATATTGTGTACTGTATGGCCAGTAGTTAAAGTACATAAAGCGGTAGTGGTTTAATGATACCATACTTATCAATACAGTCAGGGAATTGTACCCCTCAGTTACAATTGGTCCTTCGAGCCGGAGGGTAACTAGTGTAATATTAATATAGTGGTATTAATATTGAAATGGCCTATGATGAACACTCCACAAAACGGTCCTCCTAAAGTAGATCGCCCGCAGCGTAGACGGCAGCCACCTCAGTACTTAGAGGATTACGCTGCCAGTATACTACCTAGCCTTCTACAGACGGTAAACGCGGTAAAAGTAGAAAGTAAAATTATGTCCGACCCTATCAACCAGGATACCCCGACCACAGAGGCCCTAGTGGGTTCTAATGTAACTGACCAAGCTCACGGTGGGGACCAGGAGGGAACCGACACGACTTTACCCCCCGCCAAGACCGAAGAAGTAGTCCCCGGAGAGCTCCGGGAGGAAGACAACCCTCCAGAGATGGAACTCTGCACGGTACAAGATGAGGAGAGCGCCGCGGAGATAGAGCTCCAGGACTCCCCGCAGGAGAACGCATCTCCAACGAGTACTGCCAGGAGCGGATCACCTCAACCAGCGTCTTCCCCCAGCGAGGCGGACAAGATGCTGGCACAGGCGTTCCTCGCCAGCCTAGCAGCCTCAACAGAGCGCGATCGACTCCAAGCACAGACGCTTAGTGAGCGCGAACATTCTTCCATGGAAAGAGAACGCATTCAAGCGCAGCAACCGAGCGACGAAGATCGTATACGTCTAGAGATTAGACGCCTTCAGACGGAAGAGAATATGGCAAGAGACCGGGCCGACACCCAGCGTGCCGCTGCCGGTGCCCAAAGAGAAGCAGAGCGCGACAGAATACAAGCGCAGCTAATGGAGCAGCTGATCGCCAAGGCAACACCCCCTCCCTCCGCACGGGGTTCCAGGGCCTCGTCAAGACACGGGTCAAGGGCACCCTCCCCTAACCGATCAAGCGACCCTGAACTCGACCACCAGAGAGAGCCTATACCCCCCTCCGAACCCCTTCCCCGACCGGTCCCAGTGAGACCCAGCTACAAGGAAGGAACGGTGTACACCGCGGAGAGGCTAAATAGACGACTACAGGATCTAGATGACCTGACAGAAGAAGAAGAGGGAGAGGAGGAGAGTCAAGCCCGACAGCAGCACAGTACTCCACAGGACCAGGAGGTCCAGTACAGCCCAGGCTCTACCCCCGCGGCTCTGCGCTACAGACCCCCGACTCTATTCACGGGTGAGCATGACGCACGACCAGTCCCGAGGAATAGCACCTGGATACGCGGGCCATGGTACCCTGCCGGTACCAGCCCACCGAGAGGCGTAAGAGGAGACTCGCCTAGGAGGCCTCTCTTCCAACGCTCACCGATGTGCCAGCCATCTACGGCGTCATACATTGGCACACCGACGTTTCCAGACTTCACCCATGAGAACCGAGCACAGTACACGGAGTTACGGATGTGCCTAGAGACAATGATGGTTGACGTAGCTGATGAACGCCACAAGTATGCTATCCTATTGAAGCACCTGAAGGTGCCCCGAGCGCACAACATAGCGCTGGCCTATGCCACCTCTACTACCCCATACACAGCGGCTCTAGCAGCACTAGACCAAAGATATGGACGCATATGGGATTACGTAATACAAGAGATAAGGCATATTGACCGCCTACCCCCAGCAACAGACAATCGCTCACTAGACGACCTGTCTATCAAAGTACAATCCCTGGTAGGGATGCTGGGGGCGCAACGAGAAAAGGGTATGCACGAACTATACGCAAACTCTAATGTCGAGAGGATTTTAGAGAAGCTGCCGCCCGCCCGACAAGAGCGCTTCAGGCGGCAAAGAGACCACCGTGATCCTAACGGTCCCGAGCCATCCCTCCTAGACCTAGCCGACTTCCTGGCGAGAGAAGTCAGCAGCCTACGATTGGATACGTTCGTGCGGAGCACACCAAGCTCCAGAGAGGGACCTAGGAGAGCAAACGATGGCCGAAGATTGGTGACTGTCATGCACCAATCAGAATCAGTACCGAGCAGCAAGAACCACAGTACCCCCTCGATGAAAGAGAAGTGGAAGATGGTGTGCCCGTACTGCGAAAAGGAACACTGGTTGTCACAATGTGACATGTTCAAGAAGATGACCGCTGAAGAAGTGAGTCAATGGATAAAGTCCAACCGACGCTGTTACCGATGTGCGCGCAGTCACATGGCAGCCAATTGCCGCTTAAAGAAGAGGTGTAGTCGGTGTGACGGAGCCCACCTAGATGTCCTACACGACAGTAACAGAAGAAAGCCTGCACCCTCAAGCAGCACAAAGGCAAGTGTTATGTACATTGACCCCGCCAGCAGCGGGGGCGCCCAGGTGCTCTTAAAGGTGGTCCGCGTAACACTGAGTTACCAAGATAAGGTCATGGACACTTACGCCGTCCTTGACGACGGGTCAGAGAAGACCCTTCTCCTCGCGTCCGCTGCGGCCCAGCTGGGGCTGCGGGGGAGCGAAAACCAGATGACGATTCGGACAATAAGAAGAGATCTAAAGACGATAAAGGGCGAGAATCTCTCCTTCACTATCGCAGCAAGCGGGCAGCCAGAGAGACGGTATAGGAGTACTAATGCTTTCACCAGCCAAGAAATAGGCCTATCACAGTACACCTACCCCATCGCCAAGCTGATGGATAAATATGTGCACCTGCGCCAACTACCTATCCCGCTCATAGACGGTGCCACCCCGACCCTGCTGATAGGCTCCGACCATGCAGACCTCATAGTCCCGATAGACCGGGTCCACACAGGACCCAGAGGCTGTCCTGCAGCAGTCGAGACCCGCCTAGGATGGACATTACAAGGCCCCCTCGCTAAGTCTCTTAACCGAACAGCAGCCACTAACTGCCTCCACTCCAGAGTGACAGAAGAAGACACCACTCTCCTACAGCACGTCGAGAGGCTATGGACACTAGAGACAATGCCCTTTAACAACGAAAAGAAAGACATTCGTTCCAAGGAAGACATTTACGCTATAGCCCTCCTCGAGCAAGGGACAAAGAGAGTCAACGTCAACGGAGTGATGAGATACGCAACTCCACTCCTGAGGCGAGAGGGTATGCCTACCTTTCACGCCACAAAAGAAGCGACAGAGCGGTATCTATTGAACACAGAGCGGCGCCTAGCCAGAGACCCCGCTCAAGAGACTGTGTACCGCGCTGAGATTAACAAGCTAATCACAGCGGGACACATAAAGAAAATTGACATTAAAGAGGCCGATCAGACGACCGAATCATGGTACGTGCCGCACCACAAAGTCCACCACAACGGCAAGGATCGTATTGTGTTCAACTGCAGCTACCAGATCGGATCACAAAATCTGAATAAAGAGCTCTTGCCCGGCCCAACACTCGGCCCCTCTCTACTAGGCGTGTTACTACGTTTCCGCCAGGACCAGGTGGCCATCAGCGGCGACATCAAAGGGATGTTCCTGCAGGTGAGACTAGTGGAGGAGGACAAGCCCCTGCTGCAGTACCTATGGAGAGAGAGGATCGGGGATGAGCAACCAGCCATCTATCAATGGGAAGTCCTCCCTTTCGGAACCACATGCAGCCCATGCTGTGCTACGTTTGCACTGCAAAAACACGTCGCAGAGGACCCAGCAGCAGATGAAGAGGTCCGACAAAGTGTAGGAAATAGTTTCTACGTGGACAACTGTTTGCAAAGCGTCTCGACGCCAGAAGAAGCCGAGGCTCTTCTACTCAAGCTCCGCGCCTCCCTGATCAAAGGCGGCTTTGATCTCAGGCAGTGGGCCAGCAGCGACCCGCAAGTATTGCGCAGCCTCTCCCCCGAGGACAAGGCAGCGAGCAGTGAGACCTGGATGGCGACCATCCCAGGAGAAGCCCAAGAAATGACACTAGGACTAGTCTGGCGCTTCAAAACAGACTCGCTCCATTATAGACACAAACCCCTGACCAAGGAGCAGGGAAGGTCGACGGCACTACCGACCACCAGACGGAGTGTATACAGAACACTCGCCAGACAATATGACCCGTTGGGATGTATTCTACCTTACACCACCAGGGCAAAGATGATTGTAAGAGCGTTATGGGACAAGGACCAGGGCTGGAACGACCCCATACCCGAACACCTTGCATCCACATGGAGAGAGTGGGAGACGGAACTCCGCTCACTCCCAGGTGTTAACATACGCCGCAGCTACTTCCCACCCACAGTGAGGCCAGAGACATGTGTTACGACCCCTGTGAGTCTAAGGGTAAAGGGCTGTAACATAACAGTTGGTTGACAGAAAAGATGGACCAGGTTTGTAAACAACAATGATATTTATTGAATAGAGGCAAAGGAAGCACATGTAGCTCAGGGGTGAGCCCAGGCCAAAACAACAAACAAACACCACTATACTCCAAATAAACACAATCTAATCTATGGTAAAAGAGATTACATTACCTAAACTACTCTTACCAAACCAAAACAGGAGAAAACAATGTCCAAAGGAAATGGCAGCTCACCCCATCTGTGCTTCCTGAGAAAGAGAGAAAAACACATTAATTATACAGAAACAAAAGCAGAATATATACAAAAACAAACTATAACTTAACAATGCTCTCTCTGCGGCCATACACACACAAGGAAATTACTACTAAGCACCAAAGGCCAATAAACGAGATGCAATACTGTCAAAGTTACAGGTTTACCAAAATGACAACAAGCCTAGCCTCATGCCAGAGAGAGAGAGAAAGACTGAAGTGAGAAGCCATGTTTTAACAGGTGTGGGGTGATCCTTGATTGGGTGGTGTGGATTGAGTGTTGGAGTCTGGAAATCCATCCACCAATCGGTGCTGTTTTGCAATAATGGAAGGATTGGCCTGGCAGGGACCAATGGTAAAGGGAACAATGGCTGGAGGGAGGAAACAAAATGGAGAACACACACACATGGAGACACACACTGGGGAATATATACATTGGGATGTAACACCCCCATACATAAGACAAAAAACATGCCTACATAAACTACCAACTAAACATGTTTTTTTTTTTCCTTTAACAACGAGATAACATCCCTGAGATAACATGCACTCCAAAACAAAGAGCTATGAAAAAACTAGCAGCAACATAAAACGAGTCCACAGCAACATAGACCGAGTAGACAGAAAAAATAGATCAAGTCGACAGCAATATACAGTAGAACGAGTCGACAGCAAAATAGAACAAGTCGACAGCAATATACAGTAGAACGAGTCGACAGCAACAGACAACGAGTCGACAGCAACAGAGATTTCAACTACGAGACAGAGCATCCGCCAACACATTATCAGACCCCTTCTTATGCTTTATGCTGAGGTTATAATTTTGCACTATGAGCGCCCAACGCATGAGGCGCTGATTGTGGTTGTACATCCGCGACAGAAAAACCAATGGGTTGTGGTCGGTGTATACTACCACTGGTAATACGCTCGAACCGACATACACCTCAAAATGTTGCAACGCATACAACATAGCCAAAGTCTCCTTTTCAATAGTGGAATAGTTTAGTTGATGTTTGTTAAATTTCCGGGAGAAATAACAAACCGGGTGACTGACACCATCGTGATCTTCCTGTAATAACACTCCTCCAGCTCCCACCCCGCTGGCATCCACCTCCAGCTGGAACGGCAGGGAGAAATCTGGAGCAGAGAGAACAGGGGAACTGCATAAGAGAGCTTTAACACTATCAAATGCATTTTGACAATCAGCTGTCCAAATGAATGGTTTGGACGGGCTACACAGGCTAGTGAGAGAAGTGACGACAGAAGAAAAGTTCCGGCAAAAACCACGGTAATACCCAGCCATCCCAAGGAATCTACGCAATTCCCGCCTAGCAGTAGGCACTGGAAAAGTTGTGATTGCAGATATTTTTGCATCCACCGGACGCACTTGGCCTTGTCCTACCTGCTTACCAAGATAGGTAACCGTAGCCTTGCCGAACTCACACTTGGCAAGGTTAAGGGTCAGGGAGGCTCCAGCTAAGCGGTCAAAGACAGTTTGCAAGGTTGTCATGTGGTCACGCCAGTTGGTCGAATAGACAACCAGGTCATCGAGATAGGCATTACAATTTGGAACACCAGCCAGGACTAGGGTCACCAGTCGCTGGAAAGTGGCCGGGGCATTACGCATTCCAAAAGGCATTACAGTATATTGCAGAAAATTGTCAGGAGTAACAAACGCCGAGATTTCCGAGGCACGGGGGGTCAAAGGGACCTGCCAGTAACCCTTTAACAAATCTAGTTTGCTAACATAGGTGGCAGATCCAAGGTTGTCAATACAATCTTCCATGCGGGGCAGTGGGAAGGAATCAGGCACGGTGACAGCATTTACCTTTCGGAAATCAGTACAAAATCTAGGAGTTCCATCCGATTTGGGAGCTAACAAGCAAGGTGAACTCCAGGGACCGCAACTTGGCTTGGCTAAACCATGTTTTAACAAATAGTCAACCTCCTGTTGCATCATGGCCCTTTTGGTGATGTTAACACGGTATGCATGTTGCTTGATAGGCACAGCATTGTTAACATTAATATCATGGGCCAATACAGAAGTACAGGAGGGAACATCACCAAACAGAGCCATGTAGGCCTGAATCAAATTTGTGATGTCCTCTCGCTGCTCCTCAGGTAAGTGTGCTAAGTGAGTGGGCAGGTTCAATAACATCTCAGTGTTGGACAATCTAGCACCCTGATGGGCTGCATTGCGCAACTCCAAGCCATCTACATCCTCACCACTAACGTCAGGAGAGTCCGGAACTATTGGAGTTGAGGCAACAGCAGAGACGGCCAGTCCGGCTGTCTGGTCTGAGGTCTTCACCTGCACACTATCTCTGGAAAAGTATGGTTTAAGCATATTGATGTGGCAAACACGAGAGTGACGTTTACGATCAGGGGTGCGAACCACATAGTCTGTATCACTTATCTTCTTGTCTATTGCATACGGTCCGGAAAAACGAGCGGAAAGAGCAGAACCAAGGATAGGTAACAGGACTAGAACCTTATCACCTGGCTGGAAAGATCGAGAAACAGCTTTCTCGTCATAGTGCCGTTTCATAGTTCTCTGGGAAGAAGAGAGCGCTTCTTTTGCGAGAGAGCACGCCTGATGCAGTCGCTCTCGAAACTGGCTAACAAAATCTAGAACATTAGTGGGTGTGCTGGCACCCTTTGACATGAACCGTTCTTTAAGAACTTTCAGAGGCCCTCTAACAGTGTGCCCAAAAACGAGCTCAGCAGGACTGAAACCAAGAGACTCCTGTATGGTCTCTCGCGCAGCAAATAGAACAAGGGGGACACCCTCATCCCAATCTTTCTCTGTGTCTAAGCAATATTTACGCAGCATGGACTTTAAGGTCTGATGCCAACGTTCTAGAGCCCCCTGAGTTTCAGGGTGGTAGGCACTGGACACTATATGTCGGATACCCAGGGACTGTAACACTTGCTCAAATAACCTAGACAGGAAGTTGGTGCCTTGGTCCGTTTGTACTACCTTAGGCAGTCCAAACGTGGAGAAGAACTTCGTCAAAGCCTTAATTATTACAGGCGCTGTAATTCTGCGAAGAGGGATAGCCTCAGGGAAACGGGTGGCGGTACACATTATTGTCAACAAAAACTGATTGCCGGCTTTGGTCCTTGGCAACGGACCAACACAGTCAACTATGACATGTTCAAATGGTTCACCGACCGCTGGTATAGGACAGAGGGGAGCAGGTGGAATTACCTGGTTTGGCTTTCCGGTGATCTGACAAGTACTACAGGTACGACAGTACTGTGCTACATCGGACTTCAAACCGGGCCAAAAGAAATGTTGAAGTATTCTGTTGTATGTTTTAGTGACTCCCAAGTGTCCAGACCAAGGGTGGTCATGGGCCAAGAACAGTACATGCTGACGATAAACTGCAGGGACAACAATCTGATAAACAGTGCTCCAGTCTGGTACCTGATCTGGTAGCCCTATCTCCGATTGTGCATGCTCTGCCAGTCTAGTACCATGGGACCTCCATGTACGCATCAAAACTCCTTCATCCACAAAATAAGAATGCAACTCTCTCCTCTGTTCTGTTTCAAGAGAAGAGAAACATTTTGCAAGAGAAGGGTCAGCCTTCTGGGCAGTAATTAGCATTTCACGAGTAACGGGTAACTTCAATGCGTCGGAACTAGTTACAGTTGTCTGTGGGGGTACCTTACTATGAGTCGGTGGTTTGTCAGCGGTATCAGAAGTTGGAGCCAGCAACTCCTCCCTGACAAAGGCTGAAGCAAAAACAGAGTCAGACAAATTAATTTCATCACCTCTCTTTTTCAATTGAGCACGAGTGACAACACTTGCAGAAAAAACTTCAGGGAAGTTCTGTGACAAGTCATCAGGCAGAGAATCTGTGTCTGGGTGATCCAACACTTCCAGCACAGCGTTCACCTGTCCTCCAGCTAAATCATTTCCCATGATAAAGGAAATGCCTTTAACTGGCAAGGAAGGTCTCACCCCTATTTTAAAGAAACCAGTGACCAAATCAGATTGTACATGAATACAGTGTAACGGGGCTGGCACGAAACCCATCTCAATACCTTGAACTAGGACACTAGAACCACAGGAAGATTTCTCAGACAGAGGTAGTACATCAGAGAGGATAAAGGATTGTGAGGCTCCAGTATCTCGTAAGATCTGAACTGTACACTGATCTTTTGGATCCCCTGTCAAGGAAACTAAACCCTTGGAAGTAAATGGCCTGAAACAAGGATCGAGAACATCCTGATCATTGTGCATCTGTTGATCGGAATCAGGTGCCATTTTAATCAGACCAACCCCTTTGGGTTGTCTAAAGTTCTGAGAGGACGGTTGCTGCTTACGTTTCAACGTTAAACAGTCAGAAATAACATGACCAGATTTATGACAGTAGTAACATGTCCGCTCCTCTTTTGAGCGTGGAGGTGACATTTTTGGTCGGGGGTGTGTGAATTCTGAATGGTTGGGGACAGAAGGTCTCTGAGAGAAATCATGGGGGAGAAACGAGTCACGCCTATCTACAAACACAGTTTTATGGGTTAGCGCAAACTCATCAGCTAATACAGCAGCTTGCTGCAGAGTGGACACTTTCTGCTCACTCAGGTAAATTACAATACGCTCTGGCAAACGATTCTTAAACTCTTCTAATAGAATGAGTTCTCTGAGAGAGTTAAGATCTGAGGCCTTGCTTGCTGCACACCATTTATCAAAGAGAGTTCCCTTCTCTCTAGCAAACTCTACAAAGGTCTGGTTGACAGCTCTCTTGTGACTGCGAAACCTCTGCCTATAAGCTTCGGGCACAAGCTCATATGCACGAAGGATGGCAGCCTTCACAGTATCATACAATAGACTATCTTCTAGGGAAAGTGTTGAACAAACCTCTTGGGCTTTACCAGTCAATTTGCATTGAAGCAACAAAGGCCAGACCTCTCTTGGCCAGCGCAATGAAGCAGCAATACGCTCAAACACATTAAAATAAGTATCAACTTCGGTCTCTCGGAACGGAGGCACCAAAGCAATGTGTTTACTTATATCAAAAGTGTGTGATGAATAAGCTGTGGAGGAGGACATACCCGGGCCTTGTGGAGGAGTCGGTGTAGCAGAGTTGGATCCACTCCTTTGGTCTCCCAGCTCCAACTCCCGCAGTCTGAGCTCTTTTTCCACCTCAAGCTCCAACCTACGGATGTTAATAGCCCTTTCATTTTCCGCCTCAAGCTCCATTTTACGAAGCCGATACTCCGCCTCACGTGCTTGTGCCTTCTCCTGAGCCTCCATCTGGAGACGGGCTATTCTAACCTTGACCTGGGCCCCTTCTCGAGACCCAGTTGACACAGGAGAGGTCAAGTGAAAATGTGGCAATGTGACGTTCACACCTGCCTTTTCAGCACCATGGGCTTGCTCCTCAGAAGGCGGTGCTTCTGTAAGTTCACCAGGAGGACTTGCATGTTCATCAGAGACCGCAGGTAAAACAAGCGTCCCCTGCTCCAACAGCTTATCTACCACAAGACACCTGATATCCTGCTTAAGATGCTTTTGTTGAACCGAGAGTTGAAAATGTGTGGCAATCTCCACTAAGTCTGCCTTGCGGCAGCTATCTAGCGCTTCCCAAGTAGGATTGCTCAAGAATTTCCCCAGATCAAAAGTACTAACTGCCATTATTTTTTCTTACACAAATGCCATTTTTACACAAAGTAATTAATAACTATACAAGTGTAAACAAACACAGTTCACCAAATCCATCAACCAACAATTGAACACAGGTTACAAAATCCCGGACGAGCCCCCATTTATGTTACGACCCCTGTGAGTCTAAGGGTAAAGGGCTGTAACATAACAGTTGGTTGACAGAAAAGATGGACCAGGTTTGTAAACAACAATGATATTTATTGAATAGAGGCAAAGGAAGCACATGTAGCTCAGGGGTGAGCCCAGGCCAAAACAACAAACAAACACCACTATACTCCAAATAAACACAATCTAATCTATGGTAAAAGAGATTACATTACCTAAACTACTCTTACCTAACCAAAACAGGAGAAAACAATGTCCAAAGGAAATGGCAGCTCACCCCATCTGTGCTTCCTGAGAAAGAGAGAAAAACACATTAATTATACAGAAACAAAAGCAGAATATATACAAAAACAAACTATAACTTAACAATGCTCTCTCTGCGGCCATACACACACAAGGAAATTACTACTAAGCACCAAAGGCCAATAAACGAGATGCAATACTGTCAAAGTTACAGGTTTACCAAAATGACAACAAGCCTAGCCTCATGCCAGAGAGAGAGAAAGACTGAAGTGAGAAGCCATGTTTTAACAGGTGTGGGGTGATCCTTGATTGGGTGGTGTGGATTGAGTGTTGGAGTCTGGAAAGCCATCCACCAATCGGTGCTGTTTTGCAATAATGGAAGGATTGGCCTGGCAGGGACCAATGGTAAAGGGAACAATGGCTGGAGGGAGGAAACAAAATGGAGAACACACACACATGGAGACACACACTGGGGAATATATACATTGGGATGTAACACATGCAAGATGGATCTACACGTCTTCAGCGACGCCTCCGAAGTAGCCTACGGTTCGGTGGCTTACTTGCGTGCCCGAGAGGAGGGAGGAGAAATACATACTGCTTTCATCCTGGCTCGCTCAAGAATAGCCCCACGAAAGCAACAATCTATCCCGCGTCTAGAGCTCTGCGCAGCCCTAGCAGGAGTGCAGCTCGCCACGTTAATCCAACGTGAACTCACCATTCCGGTGCAAAGAACAATCTTGTGGTCAGACTCCACGACAGTACTCACATGGATCCGGTCTGATTCGTGCAGATACAAGGTCTTCGTGGGAGTCAGAGTCACAGAGATTCAAGAGTTAACAGAAGTAGCGAGCTGGAGGTATGTGGACACAAAACACAACCCAGCTGACGTCATCACCCGGGGAATGTCCCTGGATGACCTCACCCGTCACAACCTATACAGTGACGGACCAGAGTTTCTCAAGCTCCCGGAAGAAGAGTGGCCTACACCCACCCCACGGGAGGCGAGTAAAGAGGAGGCCGAAAACAAAAAATCTATGTTCTGTGGATTGAACACACTCGTCTCCACAGACCCCGACATAGACGATTGCCTCACCCTAGAGAGTGCGCAGCTAAAGACATTTCTGTGGCACCACCCAGAGGTTCAGCCCACTACTGACATTTCAGCAGCCGACTACGAAGAAGCAGAACTTCTTCTACTACAACGAGCCCAGAGAGACTCGTTCCCCGACGAGCTAGACTGTCTACAGGGAGCAAAGCCCGTCCCATCAGACAGCAGACTGCTCCACCTAGCACCCGAGAGCGACGCCCATAGTCTCATCAGAGTGGGTGGTCGTCTGCGGAGAGCCCCAGACTTACCGGATGACGTCAAGTACCCGATAGTCTTGAACAGCCGACACAAGGTCACAGAGCTGATCATAAAGAAATACGACGAGGATGTGCACCACGCAGGGGCAGAGAGAGTCTTCGCGGAGATCAGACGTCGTTATTGGATACTGCAAGGGAGAGAAGCAGTGCGGCGCTTCCAGCGAACCTGTCTAGACTGTCGTAAGTGGCGAGCACAGCCCAGTATACCCCGGATGGCAGACCTACCTCCCTGTCGCCTCCGACTCGGCGACAAGCCCTTTCACTCCACCGGTATGGACTGTTTCGGCCCGCTGTATATAAAGAAAGGAAGAGGAACCGAGAAGCGGTGGGGTATTGTATTCAAATGCATGACCACCCGAGCGATACATATCGAACTCCTTCCAACCATGAGCACAGACTCATTCCTTATGGCCTTCCGAAGATTCACATCACGGAAAGGAAAACCGTCTACATTATTGTCTGATCACGGGACAAACTTCAAAGGCGGAGAAAGAGAGCTGAGAGAGAGCTTCCAAGCTATGGGCCCAGAACTTAAGACCCACCTCGCTCCATCCCAGATTGACTTCCAGTTTAATCCCCCGAACGCACCTCACTTCGGTGGAACTTGGGAACGAGAAGTACGTTCCATAAAGACAGCCCTGTACGCCGTGCTTGGGGCCCAGACCGTGGCGGAAGAAGTCTTAATGACAGTCCTCACGGAGATCGAGGGAGTATTGAACTCAAAGCCCCTCGGTTACGTCTCAAGTGATGTAGCAGATGTCGACCCAGTCACCCCCAACACACTCTTGATGGGGCGGCTGGACCCCGCGCTACCCCAGACAATGTACAGGCCTGAAGAAGCGAACGGCCGAAGAATGTGGAGGTACAGTCAAGTATTGGCTGACAAGTTTTGGAACAGCTTCCTACTCCACTACCTACCGTCTCTACAGACCCGCCAGAAATGGGTAAAAGAGAGAGACAATTTGACAGAAGGAACAGTCGTCATGATTATCGACCAGTCACTACCCCGAGCTATGTGGCCGGCTGGCCGCGTAAGCAAAGTGATCACCGGTGCCGACGGAAAGGTCCGAGCAGCTGAAGTGCTCGTCCAAGGGCGGACCTACAGTTACAGCATTGCAAATTGAGGTCCCTCCTACCGCCGTTTCAACGCCCTCTGCCGCCCGTTAACGGCTCTTGTCAAATGGTTTTATTAGGGTGGGTGCGGTTTCTGTTTTGTGCCGCCAGGAGGCGCAAAGTCAAAGTCAAGTTGGAATTATATCCTTCCTTCGAGACAACCGAACTTGCTATGCCTCCTAAATGTGAATCGGAAATACAAAAATACCGGCTACAGCAAAGACCTATGGCTATTCCAAATGGCACGTAAACCCCATTGTTTTAGTGGTTTGTCCACTAATGTCCATTATTGAGGACCAAGTACGTGCCCTTAATCGGCAGCGTGTGCCGGGAACAGTGCAGGAGTTGACGACCAAATCGACCAGGGTAAATACTGGCTGGTGTTCGGGTCACCGGAGACGCTGTGGGGAATGAACGTTGGATTAAGTGGTAAGTTAAATGATCTGATCTTCACTGTTTTATCTGCCGCTTACGTGACGTGACAGGGGCTACTGTTTCATATGATCTAACGAGTGGTGGTCACTGCTGTTTTCAAGTCCAATTGATCGCCAAATGCGAGGGGAGCACACAAACAAGAACAACTCCGTTATAATCCCATACAAAGAGCAAATTGACTGGCTTAATGCACAAAGAAAACAACACATTTCGAGTAGTCTTCCCTTGTACACATACTGTAAACAGTACTGTATATTCTCGAAGTCAACTTCCTTTGACTGGGTAGAGCAGACGGGAGAGTCGACCAAAGCAGACCCTGGTCCCCCAAGTCAAATTCTACGTATGTCTGCTCTACCCATTTCATAACAGGTGAGAATAAGGAACACATATTTATATAGTAAATTAAGTTGTATTGGCTGTGAGGCTGTAAACAGCAGATGTTAGCTGCTAGCTGATTGATTGATTAGCTAGCAGTCTCTGCTAGCTACTTCCCCATAATAGTCCATTCTCAGTGTAGCCTACATGCCTTTTTCATTTTTATATGTTACTAGTATACTATTTATCAATCACATTCAGTGTTGTTGTCCTTGCTCTAAGGACTTGTTATTGAATAGTCGTATTGCTTGTAATATACATGTCATATGTATATACTCTCTGTCAGGATCTATGGGGTAACAGTACTGTATATTTGCATATCATATTATGTCACAAATGTAACAGTACTATATACCTGTATGTCATGTATGTCCCTATGCCATAAATGTCATGATGTCATGTATGTTGAGTATGTCACAAATGTCACTATGAATTGAAAATGGGGGACCCTGATGTAAACAAGACGAAAGTCTCTCTGGTCTGCATCCCCTTAACAATTGTGTGTATTGAGCCGTACTGTATTGTATCCATTCTGCAATCTGTTAATAACGTTTTCATTCATTCATTCATTCATTCATTCATTCATTCATTCATTCATTCAGGTGCAAAGGTCAATGACCAAACACACCCAGACTACATTCCATCTGTATTCCCTTCAACATCACAGTCTACACCATCTACGTCAACGAACATCAGTCGCCATGAGCGGCGTGCAAAAAGGAACTCCTCTTCATACCATCGTAAGTGATATCATCTAGTTTTCAGTTATGTGCCAAAATCAATGGGTTCCTAAATTGCAGTTTCTTATTAGTATGGTTTTTATTTCATTTAAAGTGACTCCCCACAAGAGGACTAAACGTTGCAGCCAAGACATCCAAGTTGAGGCAGCAGCCCAAGTTGAGGAAGCAGCCACACCTCCCATCACTGAGCAGTCTCTGTTTGACGAGATGCAGTCTCTCAGAGAGGAGAGGGATGCAGCCAAGGAGGATGGTGACCAACAGAGAACCAAGGTCGAGTCAAGCTCCTTGACCGCTTCATCTGTGGACATCAATTGGCAGGCCTACAATTTCAACATGCACAACAATGCATGTAAAAAATGCTTATTTTTTTTATATACAAAAATACAAAAGTGCTATTTCAAGTTTCAACATGCACAACAATGCATAACATATGCATAACAGCAGCATTGGCAGACCTACATTTTCTCCAAGAAGGAAGCCATAACATAAAACTTCAAAAGGGCTAAAAACTAAATTACAAACATCACAAAACAAACTGGTCAGACTACTGCTTGACCTTACTCCTAGAACGCACCTCACCCCTGCCCACTTTGACAATATAGGATGGCTTAGAGTAGACGACAGAGTACAGCAACTTAGTTAGGGTTAGACTTCTTTTTCTTTTTTCTGCACTCCGGGCAATACCATGTCTTGCTTTTCGGTAGCCTTTTGAGGTTTAGACACCTGGGATGGAACCAGTCATCACAGGTGTCACAGCCAACCATGCTCTCTGATTCTGTTGTTTTACACAAGCAGTAGACTGGAGTGCTTGTGCTGCTGGCCGCCTGTTGCTCCTGTTGGGTGGGTAACACTGGTAAATTTGTGGCAACATTCTTTTTATTATTTATTTTTTATTTAAAAAATATTATTTTGTATAACTCACCCTGCCATACAGTCACAGTGACCTGCAACCACCTTTCCCGTGCCATCTAAGGCCACCCAAGGATGATGTGGATCATCATTCACTCTGTAGGATGGTCTGACATCTGCCCGCAACAAGGTGCACCTTGTCAGTTTCCGGTGGAACACGGTTTCTACCCAACCAGAGACAAAGAAGCGGTATGCCTCTAAAGACTTATAGTTCTCCATGGCTTCTGATGAGAATACACCTGAAATAATAATGTAACTCTGGCCTGATCAATATTCTTCAGTTTTTTATCTTATCTTATCTCCTATCGGTACTGTTGTCATTATATATATGAATTGAAAATGGGGGACCCTGATGTAAACAAGACGAAAGTCTTCCTCTGGTCTGCATCCCCTTAACAATTGTGTGTATTGAGCTGTACTGTATTGTACCCATTTTGCAATCTGTTAATACAATTTCCATTCAATTACTGTATCTATGGAGGACAAACATGTCATGTCCAAATGTCATATCTAGCTACAGGCTATTCAATGGCACATTTTCATATTATTCCTTGCACAGGGCTTAATATTTCTCTTTTCTAACAGAGAATTGAAATAAAATATCCCTATAGGCCGTAAAGTGAATGCTGTATCGTTTCACCCCTTTTTTTAAGTTTTAAATAGACAATAATAAAAATAGTAGATGTAAACAAGACGAAAGTCTTTCTCTGGTCAGTATTGTACCCATTGTAGTGGAATATACTATGGAATATATTACATTGGATGCCATTTTGTCACAGGAAAGATTAGCCTCTAGGATGGAACTGTGACCGTACTGTGACTGTGACCGACACCTCCCTGCCCCCTCTCCTTGATGAGGTGTTAATAGGTGGGTAGGTGGGGTGGGGGGCTGTACATTGATGGTGGGGGGGGGGGGGGTGTCTCAACACTGTTTTTTTCAAGTCAGGTCAAGTCAGCTTTATTTGAACTCTGCAGAGGAAGGATGAACTTTGCAATGTACAAACGTCTTTCTCTGGTCTGCATCCCCTTAACAATTGTGTGTATTGACTGTAGTTTACCCATTCTGCAATGGTAATAAAATTCTCATTGTAAAAAAATAAGTTGTATCTATTCTATTCTACTATTTTATTGCACTGCACTATTTTACTCTGTCTATTTTATCTTACTATTTTTTAGATTGCTGGACAGTAGTCCAGATGTGACAAAACGAGTGATTGTATGACTTGCTTGGTACAGTAGCTGTGTCTGTTAAAAAATAGGCATTCCGTCTAATAATTGAAATACTTCTGCTCATTTTTGTTACAGTATTGTAGTGGCCATACTGGTTGTTTACATCAGGGTCCCCCATTTTCAATTCATCGTAACATATATGACATACACGACATACAGATAGACAGTACTTTACTGTTACATTTGCACTCTCAAAATTAGATTAGATTCAAATGTACAGCACACCATATACTGCTATAGTGGAATATACTATTCATAAATCATATACCATAATGTATACCATCTTGTTGCGCGCTCCTGGCCACCGCAAGTGAAAGAGATACAGACAAATAGCTAGCTAGTCTATTGATAGTTATGTACAGTACATTCATCACAAAACACTCTATATTTTTTTATAGTTTTATTCACATTGCAGAATGGGTACACTAGTCAATACACACAATTGTTAAGGGGATGCAGACCAGAGAAAATACGTTTGTCTTGTGTTGTGTCCTACTGTTACACAGTGTCTGAAGCATGCAGTTACAGATACCTGTATCACTGTACATATTAATACTATATCTATATCTGTACATATCTCTTACTAGTTACGCTGCTGGCCAGTATGACTTACTACCATAGTGTCTTTATACCTGTATCACTGTACATATTAATACTATATTTATATCTGTACATATCTCTTACCTACTCTTACTAGTTACGCTGCTGGCCAGTATGACTTACTACCATATAGTGTCTTTATACCTGTATCACTGTACATATTAATACTATCTATATCTGTACACACAAGAAGCATGAATACAGGAAGGGATGCCATGATGCCATGATGTGTGAAAATGCTATGAACAACCTAAACAAAGAATAGTCAATTGAAATGGATCCACTCAAAATGTGAGAATAATTAAATCACAACAGAGTTCTTCCTGGGATCCTCTGTCCGTGGCGTTCGTAAACGCTCATTGATCCGATCACGAACTGCTCCATACTCAAAAACACTATAGCGGCGTTTAACCATAGCGAGCAACGACTGTCGTAGGTTGCGAGGTAAGGCAGACTTTCCCTGTAGGCCGCTCCAATTAACCTTCTGAGCCCACAGTTGGTATGTTGGAAAGTCAATTAGCAACATGAACATTCGAGCTGCATAGTCATCGGCTCGATTGCCGGCTTTGCTAGACATTTCGTACGACCTTTGCTCGTCTTCTGCTGAAATGGTTTGCAGTTGTATGTCAGGCAAAAGTTCACCATTTGTTGGCCTCTTTCGTTTAGCCACTGGCTGGGGGTTTTTGAACGGTTCTGGGGTTTTGAACGGTTCTGGGGTTTTGAACGGGGACACCGACAAGCTTATGGTAACCCCTTCAACCGCTGCAGGCGTGGCGGCTTTGAGTGGCGACGGCGACAGCGTCAAGCTTATGGTAACCCCTTCATCAGCTGCTGCAGGCGTGGCGGCTTCGAACGGAGACGGAGAACCTTCATCTCTTTCAGATGTGAATAGCTGGCGGTGAAAAGCCCGAGCAGTGACAGAGGGTTCGACTAGCCTTGGTCTGTTTAGTTGGTTGCGTAGCTGTCTAAGCTGTGTGGCGTGCAGCTGTTCTGTAGCCTCATGTCGTCTCTCCAGCGTAGCACGACCTTGCTCTGTGGCCTGAAGTTGTGTATGCAGTATGGCCAAGTCTTTCTCTGTCGCCTCATGCCGTTTCTCCAGCGTAGCACGACCTTGCTCTGTGGCCTGATGTTGTGTACGCAGTATGGCCAAGTCTTTCTCTGTCGCCTCATGCCGTTTCTCCAGCGTAGCACGACCTTGCTCTGTGGCCTGATGTTGTGTACGCAGTATGGCCAAGTCTTTCTCCGTCGCCTCCAGCTTGGCAAAGTATGTTTTGACTATCGTCATGACGATTTCATTACACCACTCCGTCATGGTTTTGTCTGCATCTGCTGGTGTTGGTCCAACGACATTGGACTGTGGTGTCAACACGATTGAAACTGCAGCCTGCACAGGGGAAAAAAAGGGATGCAAAATAAATTATTATTATTATATATAGTAGTAGTGGAATGGCGAGGATTGCAAAGCAGGTTAGATTGATTGGCATAGGGACATATAGGTATTTAGTACTGATACATTTGTGACATAAACGGTATTCCAATATACAGTACTGTTACTGTGTGTTGGGTCTTGAGATGCAGACCAGAGAGACTTTCGTCTTGTTTACATCAGGGTCCCCCATTTTCAATTCATGCAATTCATGCGATAACATTAGAGACAACAATACACTAGTCTAACCATAGCCAAATATGCGCAAATGTTCTACGTTATATGCGTAAATGTCCGATGTCTCAATGTAATAATGTCCGATGTAATACTTACAGCTTTTTTCTTAACCATCCGAATCTTGCTCTTTGGCGGCTGCTTTTCTTTTATTGGCGCTGCCATCACGCACGGCCTATCAACTGTAGATATCTTCGTTTGTTTACTGTAAAAAGTCGTCATTGCATCTGCGACTCAGTAAGAATACTATACTGTAGTGATTACACTGAAAAAAAGTGTATCGCTGTGAAATAAAATGTATTCAGCTGCTTGTCGCCCATTGGCCCAAGCTCACCAACCAACCAACGTACATTGGAAGAGGGTGGGCAATAATATGCAAATAAAAAACTGCATCCAAATATCACAGTTTTCTCCTAATTATAAAATATATATGTGCGAATTGTATGTGTTTCTTTTAAAAACAGGTGGTTTACATAAAATATTTTATTTATTTATAATTTAAAGCAAACAAATAACCCTGTTCAGGAAAGGGACATCATACCTTTCTGAAAAAGTAATTTTCATCTTAATACTGTACCCCCAGTAATCTGTATGCGACTGTACTGTACCAACACCCCCAGATAGACCATTGTCACATTTCCATATGAATTCCCCAAGACCTCAGCTACTCACCTCTGCTCCCCCCCAAACCTACAGTATTAACACCTTATCAAGGAGAGGGGGACAAAAGCGTTTTCTGCTTAGCTACAGTAGTCACAGTTTGTTGTAAGCTGAATGAATGAATGAAAACTTTATTTAACAGATTGCAGAATGGGTACAATACAGTACGGCTCAATACATACAATTGTTAAGGGGATGCAGACCTGAGAAAGACGTTTGTCTTGTTTCCATCAGGGTCCCCCAGTTAGCTAATATGCTAACTGAACACAACATCAGAATCATAGGTATTATCAACAACTGTTACAACAGGATAGGAACATCTAAGAAACCATCTAAAAAAACACTGACAACCTTTATGGTTTCAAACAACATACTTTAACAGTAAGAGGTTTGTTCTTTTAACATGCCTACATCTTCTCCATGAGGGAGCATACTTGTTTCCAGACAGAGGCATTGACAAATACAAAATACTGTCATCTTGATAGTTTTTAATAATAATGTAATCATACTGTGAGATATCTGTTTAAATAATCTAGTGTGTTCGGCCACACACAACCGGGGATTTGCTACGCTGCAACCGCGGTCTTTAAAACCGGTGGCCAGGGTGGAGTTGTGCGGTTTTGCAGTTGCGTGTGGGCATAGCAACCGAGGTTATCCGAGGTTATTCCCAGTGTTTACGGCTGACGCAATTATTGTCCATGTTTACGGCAGACTGTCGCAAGACTGCGAAAGACAGCTAATGCATTTGGCTTGTCGAGACAGGTGGTCTCAAAAATAATCCGGCAGGTATCTCGGGCAATAACAATACACGTGGGCCCCCAATATATTCGTTTGCCTCGCACGGTTTCCGAAGTCCAAGAACTGACCACAGCCTTCGAAAGAGCCCATGTCATGCCACAATGCATCGGTGCGGTCGATTGTACACACATTGACATACGACAGCCGCTTAACAACTCCATGGATTACGTGAACAGGTGAGACAACCTTTCACTTTATATTGTATGACAGCTTTGTGTACAATACCATTGGATTAATTGATAAATCTGGTGTGTGCTGTGTGTGCCCATTAGGTGTGCTTGATTAATCAACTTATTAATCCAATAGTATAGGACAGGAAGCAAAGATAGTGAGTAACATGTGTAACGAAACAGGTGCTTCCCTTCTTTCTCCCCCCATCCCTCTGCAAATTTTTTAAACTGTACATTTGAGTAAAAATAGGTGCCTTAACAGTTATATTATGTTTTATTGCATGTATTTTTTTTTACCATGCATATCTTGTCATCTTATTTTTTCAATGCCTATTGTATTATATATTATTGTATTTTGCAATAATAGGATTGCTGTTGTAGAATTCTGACATTGTTTTCCTTTGTGTGTGTGTGTGCCTTTTTGATTTTGAACAGGAAGAAACGATATTCTCTCAATGTCCAGGCTGCCTGTGACTACAAGTACTCCTTCATTGATGTGGACGTGAAGTGGCCAGGTTGCTTACATGACGCTCGTATCTGGGCCAATTCAACGCTGGCGTCGCATCTAAAGAACGGGGTTATCCCTTCCTGTCCCAAAAAAATCCTGGACCTCAGCAAGACCGGGACAACCAGCCTGCCGCTGACCGCAACTTCAGAGCAGACTGCGTCTCAGCAGAAGGAAAGAGGGTCAGGAGGGTCCTTACTGAATTCATGGATCCGTGAAAGAGGCTGCGAGTTCTCCTGTTCTCCTTGCAAAAGGGGAGCCGCAAGACAGTTGTGCTGACCTTCCAAGGTCTACAAAAGTTGTATTGTGTAACATGACAAATAAATATCTTGAATCTTGAACCTAGTCACCTAATCATATTGAATTGAAATTTTAGAATGTAGGCATTACTGCTGTCTAATATTAAGGCACCTATTTTTACTCATGTACAAACGAGTAAAGAAATGCAATATGTATATTGCCACACAATACTGTCTGGCTTTGCAGACATCTACACCACAAAACAATGCATGCCCACGGCCACACCCACGTGCCTGCCCCCACTACTACAAGCACCCACATCCAATTTACATTACACAAATTATCATACTAAAGGATACATGCATCCACTATGTACCCTATACCTGAATATTCAAATCTTGTGTCTGCCAGAATCACACTGCCTACTTGAAAAGTGGCCATTGAACTTGACTGCTCATTATAGTACAATCTACGTTTAGAATGTAGGCATTACTGCTGTCTAATATTAAGGCACCTATTTTTACTCATGTACAAACGAGTAAAGAAATGCAATATGTATATTGCCACACAATACTGTCTGGCTTTGCAGACATCTACACCACAAAACAATGCATGCCCACGGCCACACCCACGTGCCTGCCCCCACTACTACAAGCACCCACATCCAATTTACATTACACAAATTATCATACTAAAGGATACATGCATCCACTATGTACCCTATACCTGAATATTCAAATCTTGTGTCTGCCAGAATCACACTGCCTACTTGAAAAGTGGCCATTGAACTTGACTGCTCATTATAGTACAATCTACGTTTAGAATGTAGGCATTACTGCTGTCTAATATTAAGGCACCTATTTTTACTCATGTACAAACGAGTAAAGAAATGCAATATGTATATTGCCACACAATACAGTCTGACTTTTTCAGGCCAGATACCTGGGCTTTGTATATCGGCCAGTACAGTATAGATTTGGACCGTCATTTGACAAATTATCTCCATTAGAGTGTGCAGAAAATAGTAATAAGTCGGTGCAAATCTTTCCAATGTGAGGTATCAAGAGGTTTATTTGTTAAAATAAAAATAGATAAGACATGATATAAAAAGACATGCTAGGTTCCTATTATTGCAAAATACAATAATATATAATACAATAGGCATTGAAAAAATAATAGATGACAAGATATGCATGGTAAAAAAAAAAGACATGCTAGGTTCCTGAGAAACTGGTTCTTATGTACACTACTATGCAATATACAATTTACAGTGTTAACTCTTTGTCTATTATAGTGTGCAAAATACAATAAAATAGAATACAGGCATTGAAAAAATAAGATGACAAGATATGCATGGTAAAAAAAAAGACATGCAATATAATATAACTGTTAAGGCACCTATTTTTACTCAAAATGTACAGTTAAAAAATGTATAGGGGGGGGGGGACACTGTCCCCACTAATACTTGTCTACGCCACGAAGCCCCGCCTCAAACCCGTGAATGGCCCGTCTGCATCAGACCAATCAGATCAATCCACTACTGTACTACTGTATATATAAAGTGTTATACTGTAGTTTGTACAGTGTGTTGTGTTGCTGCCCAAAATGACTAAAATTTGCAAACAACACTCGAGAGATGTGCGCAGACTTCGATCTCAAGGCATGTCGACCAAACAAATTCGGCAACACCTTGCATCGGTCGGAATCCATGTTACACAGAACACAGTTTGGACGCATTACAAAAGGAAAGAACCGCGACCTCGAGCGCCTCCTAAATTGTCTGAGTAAGTACATGTAGAATGTAAAACGTTAGGTTGGCAATAGTTTAGCGATAGGTTAAAAGTGCATTTATATCATTTTAAGTTTTTATTTTCCACTCGTGTTTTGAGCTACAAAAGGTAACGTTTTTGACAAATATTGAAACGCAGCTACAACAGATTGCAGAAATGGGTACAATACAGTACAGCTCAATACACACAATTGTTAAGGGGATTTCTTGTTTACATCAGGGTCCCCCATTTTCAATTCATCAGGACATATGACATACATGACATACAGATAGCCAGTACTGCTACATCTATACATTTATGACATACCAGATTTGCAAATACAGTATATACATTTGACGTAGAAACTGTACATTGGAGGAGGTTGGGTGGGGGGGGGGGGGTTGGGTACACTGGGATATTGATGCAAACAAATGTTGCAGGGACTTATTATAAACATCATATTGGCGTGACTGTATGCATCAATTAATGTCCTATTTTTTTTCTTTCTCTATAGCAATGTCATGGTTGCTATTGACAAGATGACCAAGGCACGCGATTGCATGGTTGCAAGACAAGTCCAGAAACAGCTGGATGACGTGTTTGGGGTCCGTGTCGGACTGAGTGCGATACGGGGAGCGCGTAGACGTCTTGGCTGGAAATATGGCCAGACAAAATTCTGGCCAATGATTCGGGAAAAGAATAAAGAATTGCGACTTGCACAAGCTCACCTATGGCGTGACACATTTGAAACGTGGCATGACGTCATTTTCACAGACGAAAGCACTGTGTCACTCGAACATTTTGCTAGACAGTGCTTTTCCAAGAAAGGCCATCGAATGGGTAAACCAGCCCCGAAACACCCCTTGAAACTCCATGTTTGGGGCGCGATTTCCAGAGAGGGCCGGGGCCCTCTGGTAATTTTTGATGGGATCATGGACAGAGTGTTTTTTGAGGACGCAATAATCAAGGCAGTTGTCAGCCCCTGGATACGTTCAACTTTTGGGACACGCCACAGATTCTTCCAAGACAATGACCCAAAACACACAGCCGCACGACATTGCATTGAAGCAGAGGGAATTAATTGGGTCAAAACACCCGCCGAGTCTCCAGACCTGAATCCCATTGAAATCGTTTGGCACATGTTAAAAGATTTCATTCGCAGAGAGGCCAAACCTCACACAAAGGAGGAATTGGAGGCTGCCATCAAATTTTTTTGGACAAATAAACTCACAATAGCCATATGCAACAACCTCATAACTGGTTTGATAAAGGTTTTGCCATTAATTATAGCAAATAATGGAGGTCAAAGCGGAAAATAGAATCATCATCAAGTCATACTGGCCAGCAGCGTAACTAGTAAGAGTAGGTAAGAGATATGTACAGATATAGATATAGTATTAATATGTACAGTGATACAGGTATAAAGACACTATGGTAGTAAGTCATACTGGCCAGCAGCGTAACTAGTAAGAGTAGGTAAGAGATATGTACAGATATAGATATAGTATTAATATGTACAGTGATACAGGTATAAAGACACTATGGTAGTAAGTCATACTGGCCAGCAGCGTAACTAGTAAGAGTAGGTAAGAGATATGTACAGATATAGATATAGTATTAATATGTACAGTGATACAGGTATAAAGACACTATGGTAGTAAGTCATACTGGCCAGCAGCGTAACTAGTAAGAGTAGGTAAGAGATATGTACAGATATAGATATAGTATTAATATGTACAGTGATACAGGTATCTGTAACTGCATGCTTCAGACACTGTGTAACAGTAGGACACAACACAAGACAAACGTATTTTCTCTGGTCTGCATCCCCTTAACAATTGTGTGTATTGACTTGTGTACCCATTCTGCAATGTGAATAAAACTATAAAAAAATATAGTGTTTTGTGATGAATGTACTGTACATAACTATCAATAGACTAGCTAGCTATTTGTCTGTATCTCTTTCACTGTAATTTTTTTTTATCTATTCTATTCTACTATTTTATTGCACTGCACTGCACTATTCTATTTTACTCTGACTACTGTAGGTTCAGTGATGAGCCGGTGCAGGTCTTTGATGCCCCTGTTAATCAAAATCAAATTTTCCACTCCTGTAGCTGATGGAGTGGAAAATAGTCTCCAGTTTGACAGGTATCTGCAACATAAAAAGAAAATAGCCATTAGAGAAGAGAACTGGGTATGGAAAATGATATAGATATAAAGAAGACACTATGGTACTGTAGTAAGTCATACTGGCCAGCAGCGTAACTAGTAAGAGTAGGTAAGGGATGTACAGATATAGATATAGTATCTACAGATATGTAAATGTCATTAACAGATTGCAGAATGAGTACAATACAGTACAGCTCAATACACACAATTGTTAAGGGGATGCACAGACCAGAGAAAGACTTTAGTCTTGTTTACATCAGGGTCCCCCATTTTCGTTAACGTTAACTAATATTACGCAGCCAGTGTTGAAAAGCCTTGAGGTCGCATTAGATTTTCGAGAGACCATAACGTTAACTTGACAGCAATCTGGATACAGCTTTATTTGAGCAGTTGCTACTGTAACGTTACCTTAGTTGACTACATAACTGTAGTAAACAAACTAACGTTAAACCGAAGTTAGCTTACCAGTAAATTCAGTACAGCGACAGGAAACCCGGGCCAGTTACATTTCCCCCAACCAGAGCCTAACTAGAGCCACATTCTGCGAATCAGAGGCAGAGTAGGGCGGGTCTTCGGTGCCAGCACGTTGGGTTGTCTCGTAAAGAATAATACTGCACTGTATCTGAGTTTCTAGATGATTGTCCATAAAAAACGCACGTTAATCGAAAATACCACACCATTACTGTACCAATGACAGTCAAATAATCTACAGAAAAGCATTACATTGCAAAATAATATGTCCAAGACTAGTGTCGCATGCACACACACACACACACAGATTGTAGAATAGCTCCCACTCTCCACCATGTAACTCGACTCCCCCTACTGGTTGAACCAGGCAGAGCAGCTTAAAAAGACGTCATCTAGCGTCATCTAGCTTGCTACCGGCGGTAGACGCCTCGTTTTCCAGTCCCACATCTGTACACCCGACCCGTGGCGAGGCTAATAGAACTGCCAAGGCTCCCCGATACTATCGATGACGACCATGACCCCATGACTTTGTGAATTGACTGACCCTCACAGCAGACATTGAGTAGTGGACAGTGCGGTTAATCTGTCTCTGCTTAGCTAATTAGGTGGGACTAATTAGGGGGCGGCTGTTACGAAGGATCAGATTAAACCGAGTATATATATTTATTTGTTGATATATATTGAATAGTATTTGTATATCGTTTGATATCCCTTGTATATTCCTTGTACATATACACGGAATATCCCTTTAGCCTACTATAGCCCATAATAGTTCATTCTCCTATTGGACAAAGGACCAGGCGCCAGGGGACCAGCCCCCGGAGCCAAGTTCAAAGTTACCGACAAGACATGTCTGTACTAGCCCCGGCCCTGCCCAGGGATACGGCGACAGAAATGAGAGTGGCACTATTTGTTCACCGTGCATATAAATATAGCGCAGGTGGATACAGAAGTTAGTTAACCTAGTTTGTTACCCACTAAGTGAAGCCTCACCCACGATACGACGTGCGGTGAAGTATGGCCTGTTTGGCCCCAGAATAGCATTGAGACCGCGTGCGAATTAATAACTGAATTGTCAGAGTTTGGCACTGTACCGTCGAGTGCGACGTATTTCTATTAAGTTAATAATAGTCTATTGTGTATGGTGCATCGTGCGGTTAGAGTTCTAAAGTGACCAGCATCTCCAACGCTTCCTCGTGTTAGCTAGATTCTTATCCAGGCTGGGCCGACCACATGGCGCTTTCATCCGAGGAGATCTAGGCGAGGACCGAATGGACATGTACACTGGATTACCTACCCGACGACTGCTTAGCCCTGTGCGGCTGGAATATATATTTG
Organism: Notolepis coatsorum; assembly: GCF_963971535.1. Classification (NCBI taxonomy): domain Eukaryota; kingdom Metazoa; phylum Chordata; class Actinopteri; order Aulopiformes; family Paralepididae; genus Notolepis; species Notolepis coatsorum. The sequence goes on along the minus strand of NC_140173.1, from coordinate 5,964,038 downwards.
CTTTGGTACTGTGATTTGTGGAGCGGATAATCGCCGACGCCTGTGAGTGTTGGATTTACCCCCGAGAGGAGTCAAGGTCGAGTCGGCGCTCAGAGAGCCTGAGGCCGCCTAGCTTTCTTCACTGTGGAGCTACAGCCTACAAGAGAACCAAGCTGTATTCGTCTGCGGATCAAGAGTCTATCGCACTGTCTTCTGTACTCGAAGTCTCCCTAGATATCGTTGACCAGACGTTCTACTACCGACAGCTCTCCTACCCCCCCTGCCGGCTTACAACCGGGAGGACCCCTTCCAGTATATCCCGCTATATCATTAAGTGTACCATAGATATAATTCCCTAAGAGCCAGGTTGTATACTTGCCTCCTGCGTAACCAGAGAATGGACATTCAGTGTTGATTTGCCTACGAATACTCATTTGCCTTACAAGTGCAATCAAATGTAATATAAGTATCATATGTACCTTTTGCTCCATTAAATACTTGATTAATACCTTTGACTGGAACCGATTTCATTGTGGGAAGTGTTCATCATATTCATATATTGTGTACTGTATGGCCAGTAGTTAAAGTACATAAAGCGGTAGTGGTTTAATGATACCATACTTATCAATACAGTCAGGGAATTGTACCCCTCAGTTACACCAAGGTTTTCAGAATATGTATTTCTGTATTCCAAAAGTCTTAAGAATATATCTTCACAATATGTTTTATGTGTATCTTCACAATATGTATTCCAAGGTTTTTCAGAAAAATACAATATCTTCACAATATGTTTTATGTGTATCTTCAGAATATAGTTTCACAACAATCTTAAGAATAAATGTGTGTGGTTTAAGCTACACAATTAAGAATATATGTATATCTTCAGAATAAAATACATTTTGTGTATTCCAAATGCTAAATGTAACATACAATGTGTGTTTTCATCAGAAAGTGCATTTATTTCAAATGTGTGTGTGTTTTCTTAATGCCAAAAGCCAAATGTAAAATACATTTTGTGTATGAATCTATTATTCTTCAGAAAGTGCATTTATTTCAAATGGTGAGTGTGTATTTCTTAAGAAAGTGCAATTTCTTCCAAGTGATGTTTGTATCTTAAGAAATACCCTCTCTCTGTCTGTTTGCTGTTGGTGTGTAGAAAGAATTCTCCCCTGCTCTGTGTGTCTCCACACTGTAGGCTGTCTCCTCTCTCAAATGTCTCTCAGTAGACTGAAATGAAAAGCTGCAGGTTCTCTGAAAATTCTGATAGTGAATACATTTTGTGTATTCCAAATGCTAAATGTAAAATACAATTTCTGTATTCCAAAATTACAAATGTATGTGTCTAATGTGTTTAAGCAAAAGTCTAAATAAAAGAAAATACTTTTGAATCTAAAAAAAAAAAGTGATAACTTGTAACCACAATAAGTATGTATGTAAGTATGTATGTATGTATGTATGTATGTATGTATGTATGTATGTATGTATGTATGTATGTATGTATGTATGTATGTATGTATGTATGTATGTATGTATGTATGTATGTATGTATGTATGTCTATATATTAGTTTCTTGGATAAAGACATAATCTTTATACACTTGTGTTTAAGCAAAAAGAAAATTACAAATGTATCCCCTTAATGCTCTTTGGGTGCCAAAGTGCACCATTTCATTAGCATGCAAGGGTCTAGGGTTTGAATATTATCCTTAATACAGTCCTGTGAAGTGTTTTTATTTAAAATAGATTCTTTAAAAAGGTTGCATTACAGTGTTTTGTATTATTCACATTAATTATTACACATATATTACACTATATATGATAGCTTAAAGAGTAGGGCTGAAAATATAAAGTACAGAAAAGATCTGGGTCTGTGAGGTGTGTGTCTCTGTTCGGGGGTGCGAACAGGGCCCCTTCTTAGGTGCTAAAACACAGCATGGGGGGCGTGAAGATTAGGGGACATGCAAACTCAACACACATTTACAGTCATCATTCAAATGGTTTATATCTTTGTAACATGTACATGTACAAGTATTGTACAACATTTTACTCATAGCATATTTTTAGTTCACACAATGTTCACATGTTTTCACACATATTTTAAAAGATTTCCCCATAAACATGCATATGTCCTAATAAACTAACCTACACTTTGATGAATATTGTTACACCGCTGACAGAGATGTATTATAATTATAATTTGGATAAAAACGTCAACTAATTGACTAAATGTAAATGGTGTAATACCAACTATTTGACAGTTTGGGACACGGTGGTGATTCTTATTTTCTTATTTCGTAAGACTAAAACTAAAATTAAGAGGTTACATGCCATAGAAAGACTCTAGTCTTGTTTACATCAGAGTCCCCCATCCCTGTCTTATTTTCCATATTTATAAATGAACTAGGAAATGGGATAAACCCAGCACGTTTTCATTTATACGCCGATGATACAGTTGTTTACACAGTGGCTTCCTCTTTAACTCAGGCCATAGAGCTTCTACAGGATGCTTTTAATACACTACAACACTCCTTGCTAAGGCTAAGACTGGTCCTTAATGCAAAAAAGACCAAGTACATGACCTTCTCTCGCTCTCGAGCTAATACAGCTGTCCCCCCGATTCTGACACTGGAAGGGACATGCCTTGACAAAGTAGCATCCTATAAATATCTGGGCATATGGATTGATGAAAAGATGGCCTTTGATGTTCATATTGGGAACCTACTGAGAAAACTTAGACCTAAACTGGGCTTTTTCTTCCGGTTAAAGAAATGTTTCCCGTCTGAAGCCAGGAAGAGAATTGTGCAGAGTTCCTTTCTGCCTGTATTAGACTATGGCGATGTAATCTATATGCATGCTCCTTCCTCCCTGCTTAAAAAGCTGGATTCTGCGTACCATACTGCCATACGTTTTGTAACAGGTGCAGGCTCTCGCACCCACCACTGCACTTTGTATCAGTCATTAGGATGGTCCTCTCTGTACCAAAGAAGACAATCACACATGTTGATTTTTATCCTTAACTCATTGCTAGGTAAGCTGCCCTTATATATCTCCAGACTTCTGTCCTTTTATACTTGCTTTTTTAATACCAGACGAGCAGCAAATGGGATGCTGTTAAATGTTCCTTTGATGCAGTCAGAGCTTGGTAAAGCTGCATTCTCCCACTATGCTCCCTTTTTATGGAATACGCTGCAAGTGAAACTTTGTCTACAGGCACTTCCTACTGTGAATGCTTTTAAAGGTATGCTACGATTAGCCCTTTATGAAACATGTAACTGTTTTACCTGATGCTATTGTTGATGTGATTATGCTCCTTGCCACTGCACAAATGACCCTCTGTATTTATATTTGAATTGTATGTTTTTTGTTTAATGCCCTGTTTTATGTTGAAACTTGTTGTGTGCTGTGTTGGTCAGGACTCCCTGGAAGAAGAGATCTTGTATCTCAATGGGACATTCCTGGATAAATAAAGGATAAATAAAATAAAAATAAAAATTCTCTAATTCTAATTCTTAATGTTACATCCAGACATTTAGGACATACCAGATTACAAATACAGCACTGTTTGTGAAAACAGTCCAGAAAATATATGTCTGTCCAAGCTGTTTTAACTGTTTCAATAGGGTATTTCAACCATCTTTAAGTAAGACTTATTTTGGATATAGATCACCTCAAGGCCTGAATGTCCATATACTGTAGCATTGGTAAGCCTGCATTTTTAGATCAACTTACCCTTACCAACATGCACATCTAACCCCCATTTAATGTCACAGTACCCTGAAATAGCACAGAGTGTGGGGAAAAGGCCTTTTTCAAAATAAAAAACTTTGAAACTGTACACCATTCACCCCCCGCGCTGATTTTAAAGTTCCAAATTAAGGACATTTAAAGAATGAGAGGGGCTAATGTCCCTGCATCATTGCATAACGTGGTGTTATATTTTATATTTATGGCCTGACCATCTCCCCATACCAACATCCTGCAGTTCATTAACTTCCTTCCTCTTTTTTACCCCCAATGTTTTTTGTATTATTCACATTAATTATTACACATATATTACACTATATATGATAGCTTAGACTTGGGCTGTAAATATAAAGTGCTGTAAATATCTGTCTTTTTGAGGATCAGGGTGTGAACAGGGGGCCTGTTATAGGTGTCAAAACGCTGCAAGGGGGTGTGAAAGTTTAGAGAACAAACAAACTCTGTATATTTGCTTGTAATACTCTGCATTTTACTCTAAACAAAACTAATAAAGTCTGTATTACAGCTAACTCTTTAAGTTTCAATAGTTTGGATTTAATAAATAATTCGTTGGTATGTTCTCTTGAATCTACATTGTGAACTATTCTTACTGCTCTCTTCTGTAATATAAATAAGGGCTTTATGTTGCTTTCATACGTGTTACCCCACACTTCCACACAGTAACTCAAATATGCTAGGATGAGTGAACAATATAATATTCGCATAGAGTTATAATCAAGCACATTCTATGCCTTGTTCAAAACAAAACACTCTTGGCTACCTTGCACTTTGTATCAGTCATTAGGATGGTCCTCTCTGTACCAAAGAAGACAATCACACATGTTGATTTTTATCCTTAACTCATTGCTAGGTAAGCTGCCCTTATATATCTCCAGACTTCTGTCCTTTTATACTTGCTTTTTTAATGCCAGACGAGCAGCAAATGGGATGCTGTTAAATGTTCCTTTGATGCAGTCAGAGCTTGGTAAAGCTGCATTCTCCCACTATGCTCCCTTTTTATGGAATACGCTGCAAGTGAAACTTTGTCTACAGGCACTTCCTACTGTGAATGCTTTTAAAGGTATGCTACGATTAGCCCTTTATGAAACATGTAACTGTTTTACCTGATGCTATTGTTGATGTGATTATGCTCCTTGCCACTGCACAAATGACCCTCTGTATTTATATTTGAATTGTATGTTTTTTGTTTAATGCCCTGTTTTATGTTGAAACTTGTTGTGTGCTGTGTTGGTCAGGACTCCCTGGAAGAAGAGATCTTGTATCTCAATGGGACATTCCTGGATAAATAAAGGATAAATAAAATAAAAATAAAAATTCTCTAATTCTAATTCTTAATGTTACATCCAGACATTTAGGACATACCAGATTACAAATACAGCACTGTTTGTGAAAACAGTCCAGAAAATATATGTCTGTCCAAGCTGTTTTAACTGTTTCAATAGGGTATTTCAACCATCTTTAATTAAGACTTATTTTGGATATAGATCACCTCAAGGCCTGAATGTCCATATACTGTAGCATTGGTAAGCCTGCATTTTTAGGTCAACTTACCCTTACCAACATGCACATCTAACCCCCATTTAATGTCACAGTACCCTGAAATAGCACAGAGTGTGGGGAAAAGGCCTTTTTCAAAATAAAAAACTTTGAAACTGTACACCATTCACCACCCGAGCTGATTTTAAAGTTCCAAATTAAGGACATTTAAAGAATGAGAGGGGCTAATGTCCCTGCATCATTGCATAACGTGGTGTTATATTTTATATTTATGGCCTGACCATCTCCCCCATACCAACATCCTGCAGTTCATTAACTTCCTTCCTCTTTTTTACCCCCAATGTTTTTTGTATTATTCACATTAATTATTACACATATATTACACTATATATGATAGCTTAGACTTGGGCTGTAAATATAAAGTGCTGTAAATATCTGTCTTTTTGAGGATCAGGGTGTGAACAGGGGGCCTGTTATAGGTGTCAAAACGCTGCAAGGGGGTGTGAAAGTTTAGGGAACAAACAAACTCTGTATATTTGCTTGTAATACTCTGCATTTTACTCTAAACAAAACTAATAAAGTCTGTATTACAGCTAACTCTTTAAGTTTCAATAGTTTGGATTTAATAAATAATTCGTTGGTATGTTCTCTTGAATCTACATTGTGAACTATTCTTACTGCTCTCTTCTGTAATATAAATAAGGGCTTTATGTTGCTTTCATACGTGTTACCCCACACTTCCACACAGTAACTCAAATATGCTAGGATGAGTGAACAATATAATATTCGCATAGAGTTATAATCAAGCACATTCTATGCCTTGTTCAAAACAAAACACTCTTGGCTACCTTGCACTTTGTATCAGTCATTAGGATGGTCCTCTCTGTACCAAAGAAGACAATCACACATGTTGATTTTTATCCTTAACTCATTGCTAGGTAAGCTGCCCTTATATATCTCCAGACTTCTGTCCTTTTATACTTGCTTTTTTAATACCAGACGAGCAGCAAATGGGATGCTGTTAAATGTTCCTTTGATGCAGTCAGAGCTTGGTAAAGCTGCATTCTCCCACTATGCTCCCTTTTTATGGAATACGCTGCAAGTGAAACTTTGTCTACAGGCACTTCCTACTGTGAATGCTTTTAAAGGTATGCTACGATTAGCCCTTTATGAAACATGTAACTGTTTTACCTGATGCTATTGTTGATGTGATTATGCTCCTTGCCACTGCACAAATGACCCTCTGTATTTATATTTGAATTGTATGTTTTTTGTTTAATGCCCTGTTTTATGTTGAAACTTGTTGTGTGCTGTGTTGGTCAGGACTCCCTGGAAGAAGAGATCTTGTATCTCAATGGGACATTCCTGGATAAATAAAGGATAAATAAAATAAAAATTAAAATTCTCTAATTCTAATTCTTAATGTTACATCCAGACATTTAGGACATACCAGATTACAAATACAGCACTGTTTGTGAAAACAGTCCAGAAAATATATGTCTGTCCAAGCTGTTTTAACTGTTTCAATAGGGTATTTCAACCATCTTTAATTAAGACTTATTTTGGATATAGATCACCTCAAGGCCTGAATGTCCATATACTGTAGCATTGGTAAGCCTGCATTTTTAAGTCAACTTACCCTTACCAACATGCACATCTAACCCCCATTTAATGTCACAGTACCCTGAAATAGCACAGAGTGTGGGGAAAAGGCCTTTTTCAAAATAAAAAACTTTGAAACTGTACACCATTCACCACCCGAGCTGATTTTAAAGTTCCAAATTAAGGACATTTAAAGAATGAGAGGGGCTAATGTCCCTGCATCATTGCATAACGTGGTGTTATATTTTATATTTATGGCCTGACCATCTCCCCCATACCAACATCCTGCAGTTCATTAACTTCCTTCCTCTTTTTTACCCCCAATGTTTTTTGTATTATTCACATTAATTATTACACATATATTACACTATATATGATAGCTTAGACTTGGGCTGTAAATATAAAGTGCTGTAAATATCTGTCTTTTTGAGGATCAGGGTGTGAACAGGGGGCCTGTTATAGGTGTCAAAACGCTGCAAGGGGGTGTGAAAGTTTAGGGAACAAACAAACTCTGTATATTTGCTTGTAATACTCTGCATTTTACTCTAAACAAAACTAATAAAGTCTGTATTACAGCTAACTCTTTAAGTTTCAATAGTTTGGATTTAATAAATAATTCGTTGGTATGTTCTCTTGAATCTACATTGTGAACTATTCTTACTGCTCTCTTCTGTAATATAAATAAGGGCTTTATGTTGCTTTCATACGTGTTACCCCACACTTCCACACAGTAACTCAAATATGCTAGGATGAGTGAACAATATAATATTCGCATAGAGTTATAATCAAGCACATTCTATGCCTTGTTCAAAACAAAACACTCTTGGCTACCTTGCACTTTGTATCAGTCATTAGGATGGTCCTCTCTGTACCAAAGAAGACAATCACACATGTTGATTTTTATCCTTAACTCATTGCTAGGTAAGCTGCCCTTATATATCTCCAGACTTCTGTCCTTTTATACTTGCTTTTTTAATACCAGACGAGCAGCAAATGGGATGCTGTTAAATGTTCCTTTGATGCAGTCAGAGCTTGGTAAAGCTGCATTCTCCCACTATGCTCCCTTTTTATGGAATACGCTGCAAGTGAAACTTTGTCTACAGGCACTTCCTACTGTGAATGCTTTTAAAGGTATGCTACGATTAGCCCTTTATGAAACATGTAACTGTTTTACCTGATGCTATTGTTGATGTGATTATGCTCCTTGCCACTGCACAAATGACCCTCTGTATTTATATTTGAATTGTATGTTTTTTGTTTAATGCCCTGTTTTATGTTGAAACTTGTTGTGTGCTGTGTTGGTCAGGACTCCCTGGAAGAAGAGATCTTGTATCTCAATGGGACATTCCTGGATAAATAAAGGATAAATAAAATAAAAATAAAAATTCTCTAATTCTAATTCTTAATGTTACATCCAGACATTTAGGACATACCAGATTACAAATACAGCACTGTTTGTGAAAACAGTCCAGAAAATATATGTCTGTCCAAGCTGTTTTAACTGTTTCAATAGGGTATTTCAACCATCTTTAATTAAGACTTATTTTGGATATAGATCACCTCAAGGCCTGAATGTCCATATACTGTAGCATTGGTAAGCCTGCATTTTTAAGTCAACTTACCCTTACCAACATGCACATCTAACCCCCATTTAATGTCACAGTACCCTGAAATAGCACAGAGTGTGGGGAAAAGGCCTTTTTCAAAATAAAAAACTTTGAAACTGTACACCATTCACCACCCGAGCTGATTTTAAAGTTCCAAATTAAGGACATTTAAAGAATGAGAGGGGCTAATGTCCCTGCATCATTGCATAACGTGGTGTTATATTTTATATTTATGGCCTGACCATCTCCCCCATACCAACATCCTGCAGTTCATTAACTTCCTTCCTCTTTTTTACCCCCAATGTTTTTTGTATTATTCACATTAATTATTACACATATATTACACTATATATGATAGCTTAGACTTGGGCTGTAAATATAAAGTGCTGTAAATATCTGTCTTTTTGAGGATCAGGGTGTGAACAGGGGGCCTGTTATAGGTGTCAAAACGCTGCAAGGGGGTGTGAAAGTTTAGGGAACAAACAAACTCTGTATATTTGCTTGTAATACTCTGCATTTTACTCTAAACAAAACTAATAAAGTCTGTATTACAGCTAACTCTTTAAGTTTCAATAGTTTGGATTTAATAAATAATTCGTTGGTATGTTCTCTTGAATCTACATTGTGAACTATTCTTACTGCTCTCTTCTGTAATATAAATAAGGGCTTTATGTTGCTTTCATACGTGTTACCCCACACTTCCACACAGTAACTCAAATATGCTAGGATGAGTGAACAATATAATATTCGCATAGAGTTATAATCAAGCACATTCTATGCCTTGTTCAAAACAAAACACTCTTGGCTACCTTATTTTGTATGTACATTATATGAGGTTTCCATGTCATTTTCTCATCCAACATAACACCCAGCATTTTTTAACTCAGATACTCTTACAATATTAACTTCGTCAATACATAATGCCACATTGTCCTTCTTTCGATTAGTAAATATCATACATTTCGTTTTTCCAAATGTAGGGATATCTTATTGTTATTAAACCATATCTTAAGTTTACACATTTCATTTACAATGTCATCTGCTAATTTTTTAAGGTATTTTCCTGAACTGAAGAAATTTGTATCGACAGCAAATAAAACAAATTGCAATATGTTTGACACTTCACATATATCATTAATATATAAAATAAAAAGTTTGGGCCCCAGGACCGAACCTTGAGGGACAACACATTCAATATTCATACATTCAGATGTGTAACCAGAGAGTTGTACATATTGTTGTCTATTTTCAAGATAGCTACTTAACCAGTTCAACGCCACCCCTCTCACACCGTATGTTTATAATTTAGAAATTAAAATGTGATGATCAATCGTATCAAATGCTTTTTTAAGTCAATAAACACCCCTATTGTGTAATTCCTTTCATCTACGGTTGTGGTTATTTCTTCATATATATTCATTAAGGCTAAGGCTGTAGATCGATTTGCCCTGAATCCATACTGACTCTCACTCAGTAGGTTATTCTTTTCAATAAAACTATCTAAGAATCAAGAATCAAGAATCTTGGAAAAATGTGAAAACAAAGACAATGGTCTGTAGTTGATAAAGATGTTTTTGTCCCCTGATTTAAATAGAGGAATAAGGTAGTGAATCAATAGAATTTTCCCACAGGGATGAGGTTTATCTTATCTAAGTGTGCTAGTGTTTAATACTGCAATAGTTTAATACATTATTTTTTTTCCTCAAACAGACATGTTCATGTAACTTGCATCAATCCGATCATACTTATTATAATCTATACCCTTAATTTCAGTCACCTTTCAGCCAACTGTGTTGAAGATTTGTAGCCTAGGCCCTATTCCCCGTACCTGGTTCAACTAAGTCGATCAAGAGTCCCATTATCCAGATTCAGTTAACCCGATGTTTGAAGCCGGGATTTTCCTGTTCCTCGAAGGTGGATTCAGTCTTGTTAACTCGAACCAGACTTGAGACCCAGGATAAGTGCGCGCGGCCGCTTCAGTTGAAAATCCAGCACTTATCGATAGCAGAGATCCTGATTTTCTAACGGCATTGATTGATTAATTGATTTAAAACTTCATTATCAGATTGCAGTACGGCTCAATCGCCTCGCCGACAAGTTAAATGCGTTATCTATAGGCTAATTTTAAGTCCCTCATTACCTCAATCAATCAGATTATATTTCTTTAAACTTGCCTGCTGGATTGAATAATCAAATGAGATCTTGCTAGCGAAAATAATTAGTTAAACTCTTATACAGAATAAGGATACGGCTCTCTTACCCATTGATTGATGTATGGTGGATCTTTTACTTATCTGCACTGTGGTGTAACGGTTTCTTCTTTTGACTTTCACGCAGACGACCGGGGTTCGAATCCTAGTCTTTTCCTTCTTTTTGCAATGTAGGAATAATTCAATTTGGTGCACGTTGAGAGCTATATAAAGAATGACATCCTCAATGCATGTAGATTTATAATATTTTAACTTAAAACTAGGCTACTTTTGCGTATAATCATTAATATTATATTCCAAAAAATTATATTGGAAACGCGGGGTTTCGAACACCGGTCGCCCGGTTGCCAGGTTTGAGCACTACCGCTGCGCTACTGTGCAAGATGGGATAAATTCATTGTTTATACATTAATGAACGAGAGACCCGTGTTTAGAATATTTTTTCTTTTGAATGAAGTTTTATCTCTTTATTCTCAAATGCATTAATGTGACGTCAACGGCTCATTCAATTTCTCAAATCCGTCAAAAAGCGCATCTCATCAGACATTTTAATCCCAGTTACAATATCACACAAAATCCACAATCCACGCATAGACACTTCAATTTTATGCTTGAATGAAACAAAATCCAGGCGCTCCTCTCCTTCCTCGCTCCTCATCCACAGCGGAGAATATGAAAGGAATCAGAGCCAAACGAGTGATAGGTTTCAATCATTAAGGATATCCCCGCGGGATTCACATTTGCAATGCTGCGCGTTGTTAAAATAACCACATAATGTGTACATCGCACCTAGCGAGCGCCACGGTATATATAACGTGCATTATTTAGGACAAAGTGAATTTAGTATCAGCATTTTGGGTCTATTTTACATTTCAAAAGCCCCCTCTGGAAGAATGGAGCACAAAAACGTAATTCAGAATGGTATAATGTAGATCCTAGACTGTGAGAATCATTTCAGGAAACGAGCTGTCACTTCTTTGCGGGGCGTGGCCATGGTTCATCCGGCTAACTTGAACTTAACCCTGCTCTCGACCAGGCTCAAACTTTTTGATCTGTTGTCATGGTGATTTAGACAATCGCGCGTCGGGGAATGGGAAGGTCCGGCTTAAGTCAGGCTTGACCGAAAGTTATCCGGCTAACTCAGTTATCCAGGTACGGGGAACGGGGCCCTGGTCCTGAGTTTTTTTTTTACCTACCAGATAATCTGTAGCAGGCTAAATGTGAATAAAACACATTGAAAGCCAGGTCAAGAGGCTAAAAGTGAGGTTGGGTTTCTTTTTCAGAAACAAATCGTGCTTTTTTTTCTTTGAATGTCAATGATACACTTGAAATCGACATCTAAAACCATGAAACTGACCGATACACTTAAAACAGACATGTTCATGTAACATGCATCAATCCGATCATACTTATTATAATCTATACCCTTAATTTCAGTCACCTTTCAGCCAACTGTGTTGAAGATTTGTAGCATGGTCCTAGGATAAACATAAATTATAGACCTCTAAAATCATGAAACAGGTCGATTTTTAGTAGATTTAATCAATAGTCAGAAGGATAATGCTATTTTAGTCAAGGGTTGAGATATATCACCCCCATGACACATCCCTATTTTGTAAGACAAGCAGTTTGATGTTGTAATTTCAGTGATTAGGCTCGTTTGCCTGTATACATTTTTATCAATCTGCTTTTTGTGTATTTTTTAGGTGTTTGGTTATGTTTATCTGTCATTTTGACCAGGTCTAGCTAAAAGAGGGGATTTATGATGACTAAGGTTTACCAATTGTCATGCACGAATTTCAACTCTAACGTGTTACATAAGTAAAACAGACTATTTGCAAACAACATTGTTCTAAACAGTGTATCTACTATAGACAGTGTGTATTTATATTTTAGCTAAATGTAAAAAACATGAGAACATAATCCTAGTGAATTCTGAATTTGATGTTTATTGGTTGAATGTCAAGGATAAACATAAATTATAAACATCTAAAACCATGAAACTGACCGATACACTTAAAACAGACATGTCAACATAGTTTTTTTTACCTGTTTGCATAATGATAAGGTAAAAAAAAACAAAGTGCTTCAATACAAATGTATTTTTTAGAAGTTTAGTAATATCAAGCCACAAATGTATTTTATTTAACCTGATCTAAGGTACATTATACAACTCATTGCTGAATTACTTTGCAGTGTTTCGTTTTTTTTAGCCCCCCAGAGTTTTATGCTCTCAATATTGGATATGCATTAAATCCTACACACGATAGGAAATATTCAAACAGCTCAAAGATTATAATTCTAAGGCAAATACATTTTAACTCACTCACCATAGTTAGTGTATAGTATGGCTAACATGTATGAAAGTTGTTGATACAATATTATAATTCATAATAATTTTGCAGAAAAAAAGCTAAATGCACTGTATTACCGGCGAGGTTGTTTGATTTTTGTCCTGATGATTGAAGGAAATTCATTTTAAGAACTATTTAGCATGAAATATCTTAAAACAAAGATGTATTATAACCATGAAAATAATACAATGTTAGGTTTTACCGTGATTATAATGTTCACAGATAGGAATGTATCCTGGATACATTCAGTAACATCATTAACCCTGAACAGACTTGTGAAGTTAGAGATAGGAATGTATCATTCACATTCAATTATCCAAATGTACTCTGTTTGAGTCAAATTTACTCTGTGAAATGTACTCTGCGAAATGTAAGGTGTAGCAAAAACAATTCATATTGTTTCAGTGATGGCCTGGTTGATAGCTACATTGTCGAGTTGTCTTATTTTTTATTCTTATTTCATTGTATAGTGAATCCAGGGGTATAGTGGATCGATTATATTTAGTTTTTATAATATTTTATAATATAAAAGCATGTCTTATGTTCTATAACATGTTCTTATATATCTACAAGTCTTATAGAATGATGTAAAAAGAGTTCTACTAATATATTTCACTTAAAAAACGTGTACAGAAAGATAAATTTCCGACCCCCGGAGCCCTGTCAGAGTGTATACAGGTTCAGTACAGTATACCACATGCAAATCCCATATGGTCTAGCGGTAAGGATGCCCTGCTTTCATCAGGGAGGCGCGGGTTCGACTCCTGCTATGGGAATAACACCTTTTTCTATACATAGCAAATGTGTTGGTATGGTTTATTGTAACTGTTTGACTGTTTTAGTGCAACACTACTGTCACCAACATCTAAGAAGGGTCTATGGTTATCTCCTCAACACTAGGTCGGAGATGCATTTAAGTCCTATTGATAGTTTTTCCATACCTTTGCAAGGATATGTATGACTGTGTTGCATTCATTTATTTTAAATTTGGCGGACTTTATGGTATTTTATAGCTTATTCATGATTGTGATACTTCTTATTGAATTGTTTAAAGAATATGTGTATGACCCAAGGGTGCATTAATGTATAGTATGACCTTACAAATATGATTTGATCCCAACAAGTGGTGACATTTCGAAGTCTTAAAGGGATCACATTCACATACCTGAATATAGTTAGACAACAGGATAATATTTGTATTATAACTAGGATGAACTTAAAAAAGTTAGAGAAAAGGTAGAATGAAACGCAGTTGTGTATATTATATATTTTTTTATTAAAGAATATTACAAATCATGCTGCAACCTTTTTTATCAATAATATAAGCGTGCATAACATCAATAATGTGATTAATATCTAAAGTTTCTAAACACTTATGATTTTTCAGTTTAAAAGCCGTAACATCCACTATTACGGTGTAAAAACATAACAGGTGTGCACTGTTAAAATGACCATTCATATGATCTAAAATAGTAACTAAACCGTTTTCAGATAGAAGACTTTCATCCTCTGAGAGTGTCTCTATCATATATTGCCAATTATTTAACAAGCCTTTCTCTCTCACCAGCTTCAACATATTTTCAAAAAGCCTTAAGCGCAGGCTATTGACATTCCCGGTTACCCATCGATGTACAATTGTCCTGACAGCTCCGCGGCTGTCACTAAGGCTTTAATAGTAGCTACTTTGATTGGGAAGTGGAAGGTTTTTCTTCTAGTAGGACACAGTCTCTTAACCGTACCCCCGGTTGGGGATGGCAGTCCTGATGCTATGTTGGTTACATCAACGAGAGGTATTTCTTCGGGGTCAGGGTGGAATACATCAGATTCTGATGTAGGAGGGGTGTGCCAGGGGCTATTAGGAGGGACATCCATATGCCTGACGGGGTTTGGCGGTGATGAATCCGGCGACGAAGTCTCCCAAGGACCCGTGTACCAGGGGCTATTAGGATTCGTACACCTGACAGGGTTTGACGGTGGTGAATCCGGCGATGAAGTCTCCCAAATCCTTGAAAGAGGGCTGTATCTAGTCCTAAAGCTGTCTAGGAGGCTTAGCAATGAAGGAGTTTTAGTTGAACCATACAGGGGTACGGGTAATGTCTCAACTTCCTCGTCTGGAGCGTATAGTGGAGACAGGTTATCTAGTGTATCCAATCCATTCTTAGAAGGATCAGCCTCATACCAAGCAAAGTTTGGTTGCTGTGAAGGAGGGTCCATGAATCTATAACCGCCAGCGGGTATTGTCTCAACATCGTCAGGCGTGTATAGTGGAGACAGGCTATCTAGTGTATCCAATGCAGAGTTAGCAGGATTAGCCTCATGTGACACATACAAAGCCATGATTGCTATCTAAAAGTACAAAATGCACTGTAAGTCTTTTTAAAGGAGGATTTAGGGTTGACACGCCCCATCCTCCGCCCCCTCGCTGGGGTCAATCGTACTCCAGGTCCCCTGATTCGCTCGGTAAGAGCCTTCTCGCCGGATTCACCACCGTCAAACCCCGTCAGGTGTACGAATCCTAATAGGCCCTGGTACACGGGTCCTTGGGAGACTTCGTCGCCGGATTCATCACCGCCAAACCCCGTCAGGCATATGGATGTCCCTCCTAATAGCCCCTGGCACACCCCTCCTACATCAGAATCTGATGTATTCCACCCTGACCCCGAATAAATACCTCTTGTTGATGTAACCAACATAGCATCAGGACTGCCATCCCCAACCGGGGGTACGGTTAAGAGACTGTGTCCTACTAGAAGAAAAACCTTCCACTTCCCAATCAAAGTAGCTACTCTTAAAGCCTTAGTGACAGCCGCGGAGCTGTCAGGACAATTGTACATCGATGGGTAACCGGGAATGTCAATAGCCTGCGCTTAAGGCTTTTTGAAAATATGTTGAAGCTGGTGAGAGAGAAAGGCTTGTTAAATAATTGGCAATATATGATAGAGACACTCTCAGAGGATGAAAGTCTTCTATCTGAAAACGGTTTAGTTACTATTTTAGATCATATGAATGGTCATTTTAACAGAGCACACCTGTTATGTTTATACACCGTAATAGTGGATGTTACGGCTTTTAAACTGAAAAATCATAAGTGTTTAGAAACTTTAGATATTAATCACATTATTGATGTTATGCACGCTTATATTATTGATAAAAAAGGTTGCAGCATGATTTGTAATATTCTTTAATAAAAAAAAATATAATATACACAACTGCGTTTCATTCTACCTTTTCTCTAACTTTTTTAAGTTCATCCTAGTTATAATACAAATATTAACCTGTTGTCTAACTATATTCAGGTATGTGAATGTGATCCCTTTAAGACTTCGAAATGTCACCACTTGTTGGGATCAAATCATATTTGTAAGGTCCTACTATACATTAATGCACCCTTGGGTCATACACATATTCTTTAAACAATTCAATAAGAAGTATCACAATCATGAATAAGCTATAAAATACCATAAAGTCCGCCAAATTTAAAATAAATTAATGCAACACAGTCATACATATCCTTGCAAAGGTATGGAAAAACTATCAATAGGACTTAAATGCATCTCCGACCTAGTGTTGAGGAGATAACCCTAGACCCTTCTTAGATGTTGGTGACAGTAGTGTTGCACTAAAACAGTCAAACAGTTACAATAAACCATACCAACACATTTGCTATGTATAGAAAAAGGTGTTATTCCCATAGCAGGAGTCGAACCCGCGCCTCCCTGATGAAAGCAGGGCATCCTTACCGCTAGACCATATGGAATTTGCATGTGGTATACTGTACTGAACCTGTATACACTCTGACAGGGCTCCAGGGGTCGGAAATTTATCTTTCTGTACACGTTTTTTAAGTGAAATATATTAGTAGAACTCTTTTTACATCATTCTATAAGACTTGTAGATATATAAGATCATGTTATAGAACATAAGACATGCTTTGATATTATAAAATATTATAAAAACAAAATATAATCGATCCACTATACCCCTGGATTCACTATACAATGAAATAAGAATAAAAAATAAGACAACTCGACAATGTAGCTATAAACCAGGCCATCACTGAAACAATATGAATTGTTTTTGCTACACCTTACATTTCGCAGAGTAAATTTTACTCAAACAGAGTACATTTGGATAATTGAATGTGAATGATACATTCCTATCTCTAACTTCACAAGTCTGTTCAGGGTTAATGATGTTACTGAATGTATCCAGGATACATTCCTATCTGTGAACATTATAATCACGGTAAAACCTAACATTGTATTATTTTCATGGTTATAATACATCTTTGTTTTAAGATATTTCATGCTAAATAGTTCTTCAAATGAATTTCCTTCAATCATCGGGACAAAAATCAAACAACATCGCCGGTAATACAGTGCATTTAGCTTTTTTTCTGCAAAATTATTATGAATTATAATATTGTATCAACAACTTTCATACATGTTAGCCATACTATACACTAACTATGGTGAGTGAGTTAAAATGTATTTGCCTTAGAATTATCATCTTTGAGCTGTTTGAATATTTCCTATCGTGTGTAGGATTTAATACATATCCATAATATTGAGAGCATAAAACTCTGGGGGGCTAAAAAAAACGAAATACTGCAAAGTAATTCAGCAATGAGTTGTATAATGTACCTTAGATCAGGTTAAAGAAAATACATTTGGGGCTTGATATTACTAAACTTCTAAAAAATACATTTGTATTGAAGCACTTTGTTTTTTTTTACCTTATCATTATGCAAACAGGTAAAAAAAACTATGTTGACATGTCTGTTTTAAGTGTATCGGTCAGTTTCATGGTTTTAGATGTTTATAATTTATGTTTATCCTTGACATTCAACCAATAAACATCAAATTCAGAATTCACTAGGATTATGTTCTCATGTTTTTTACATTTAGCTAAAATATAAATACACACTGTCTATAGTAGATACACTGTTTAGAACAATGTTGTTTGCAAATAGTCTGTTTTACTTATGTAACACGTTAGAGTTGAAATTCGTGCATGACAATTGGTAAACCTTAGTCATCATAAATCCCCTCTTTTAGCTAGACCTGGTCAAAATGACAGATAAACATAACCAAACACCTAAAAAATACACAAAAAGCAGATTGATAAAAATGTATACAGGCAAACGAGCCTAATCACTGAAATTACAACATCAAACTGCTTGTCTTACAAAATAGGGATGTGTCATGGGGGTGATATATCTCAACCCTTGACTAAAATAGCATTATCCTTCTGACTATTGATTAAATCTACTAAAAATCGACCTGTTTCATGATTTTAGAGGTCTATAATTTATGTTTATCCTAGGACCATGCTACAAATCTTCAACACAGTTGGCTGAAAGGTGACTGAAATTAAGGGTATAGATTATAATAAGTATGATCGGATTGATGCATGTTACATGAACATGTCTGTTTTAAGTGTATCGGTCAGTTTCATGGTTTTAGATGTCGATTTCAAGTGTATCATTGACATTCAAAGAAAAAAAAGCACGATTTGTTTCTGAAAAAGAAACCCAACCTCACTTTTAGCCTCTTGACCTGGCTTTCAATGTGTTTTATTCACATTTAGCCTGCTACAGATTATCTGGTAGGTAAAAAAAAAAATCAGGACCAGGCTACAAATCTTCAACACAGTTGGCTGAAAGGTGACTGAAATTAAGGGTATAGTTTATAATAAGTATGATCGGATTGATGCAAGTTACATGAACATGTCTGTTTGAGGGAAAAAAATAATGTATTAAACTATTGCAGTATTACACACTATGTCCCTATACACTATTAAACACTAGCACACTTAGATAAGATAAACCTCATCCCTGTGGGAAAATTCTATTAATTCACTACCTTATTCCTCTATTTAAATCAGGGGACAAAAACATCTTTATCAACTACAGACCATTGTCTTTGTTTTCACATTTTTCCAAGATTCTTGATTCAAGATTCTTAGATAGTTTTATTGAAAAGAATAACCTACTGAGTGAGAGTCAGTATGGATTCAGGGCAAATCGATCTACAGCCTTAGCCTTAATGAATATATATGAAGAAATAACCACAACCGTAGATGAAAGGAATTACACAATAGGGGTGTTTATTGACTTAAAAAAGCATTTGATACGATTGATCATCACATTTTAATTTCTAAATTACAAACATACGGTGTGAGAGGGGTGGCGTTGAACTGGTTAAGTAGCTATCTTGAAAATAGACAACAATATGTACAACTCTCTGGTTACACATCTGAATGTATGAATATTGAATGTGTTGTCCCTCAAGGTTCGGTCCTGGGGCCCAAACTTTTTATTTTATATATTAATGATATATGTGAAGTGTCAAACATATAGCAATTTGTTTTATTTGCTGTCGATACAAATTTCTTCAGTTCAGGAAAATACCTTAAAAAATTAGCAGATGACATTGTAAATGAAATGTGTAAACTTAAGATATGGTTTAATAACAATAAGCTATCCCTAAATTTGGAAAAACGAAATGTATGATATTTACTAATCGAAAGAAGGACAATGTGGCATTATGTATTGACGAAGTTAATATTGTAAGAGTATCTGAGTTAAAAAATGCTGGGTGTTATGTTGGATGAGAAAATGACATGGAAACCTCATATAATGTACATAAAAAATAAGGTAGCCAAGAGTGTTTTGTTTTGAACAAGGCATAGAATGTGCTTGATTATAACTCTATGCGAATATTATATTGTTCACTCATCCTAGCATATTTGAGTTACTGTGTGGAAGTGTGGGGTAACACGTATGAAAGCAACATAAAGCCCTTATTTATATTACAGAAGAGAGCAGTAAGAATAGTTCACAATATAGATTCAAGAGAATATACCAACGAATTATTTATTAAATCCAAACTATTGAAACTTAAAGAGTTAGCTGTAATACAGACTTTATTAGTTTTGTTTAGAGTAAAATGCAGAGTATTACAAGCAAATATACAGAGTTTGTTTGTTCCCTAAACTTTCACACCCCCTTGCAGCATTTTGACACCTATAACAGGCCCCCTGTTCACACCCTGATCCTCAAAAAGACAGATATTTACAGCACTTTATATTTACAGCCCAAGTCTAAGCTATCATATATAGTGTAATATATGTGTAATAATTAATGTGAATAATACAAAAAACATTGCGGGTAAAAAAGAGGAAGGAAGTTAATGAACTGCAGGATGTTGGTATGGGGGAGATGGTCAGGCCATAAATATAAAATATAACACCACGTTATGCAATGATGCAGGGACATTAGCCCCTCTCATTCTTTAAATGTCCTTAATTTGGAACTTTAAAATCAGCTAGGGTGGTGAATGGTGTACAGCATAGGTGTCAAACTCACGGCCCGCGGGCCAAATCCGGCCCGCCACGTCATTTGATGTGGCCCCCCAAGAGCTCAGGTAAAAAAAAAAAAAAAATTTTTTTTTTTTTTTTACATTACTATTGGGTTAAAAAATAGCAGTGTTAAAATAATTGTGGGTTAATGCGTTAATAAAGCTTTAACTTTGACAGCCTTAGTTATTACACATTCTTACACATACATGTATGTTGAACATCTGAGGTAACAAAGGAAAAAAGCCAAAAGCACTTACTCCTCAGACATTCTTTGACAATTTTACAGCCCAAAATACAAATAAGATCCAGGCGGAATAGGTAACAAAGGGTTGAAAAAATATTGTCTGAACTGTCAGATGCAAACTGGCTGTGTGACATAACCGAGCATCTCGCTCAATTGAATAAGAAGCTGTAGGGACGCAAACAAGTCCCACCCAAAACTTGACCAATATAGTTGTGAACTGAGACAACCCTTATTTTGTTATTTTTTAGTACAGTTACAGTTGTGTGTTCATGCAGACACATAATAGCAATTTCATTACGAATTGAAAATGGGGGACCCTGATGTAAACAAGTCGAAAGTCTTTCTCTGGTCTGCATCCCCTTAACAATTGTGTGTATTGAGCTGTACTGTACTGTACCCATTCTGCAATCTGTTAATTAAAGTTAATTAAACTATCTTCCATTAGTTGGATGTATGGCCTCTGCAAGGTTGTGTGCAGCCATTTGTTTTTGTAACATCTGCTACATCTGTCCCACGTGTTCTTTGCAGCTCACAGTTGTTAGTTCTGCCCCTCTTGACTGTGACAAAAAGGTTTTGAGCAAACTTAATGTCATAGCTTGTATTTGATGATATTCTTCTTTGTTATTTACTTTAATGGTTTGATCATTGATTGGTGGAGTAATATGGGGTTCTGATAAACTAAAATTATTTGTTAAAATATCATAAGCTAACATATATTTTTACATTTATGCAAATGAATATGCAATATGTATAACTTGAATAAGTAATAAATACAGAAACACCATGTTTAACAATATGTAAATGTGTAGCTACATTTATTTTACATTACATTAACATTTATACGGTCTTTGGCCCTTTGAGGGCAACCATAATGCTGATGTGGCCCTCTGTGAAAATGAGTTTGACACCCCTGGTGTACAGTTTCAAAGTTTTTTATTTTGAAAAAGGCCTTTTCCCCACACTCTGTGCTATTTCAGGGTACTGTGACATTAAATGGGGGTTAGATGTGCATGTTGGTAAGGGTAAGTTGACCTAAAAATGCAGGCTTACCAATGCTACAGTATATGGACATTCAGGCCTTGAGGTGATCTATATCCAAAATAAGTCTTAATTAAAGATGGTTGAAATACCCTATTGAAACAGTTAAAACAGCTTGGACAGACATATATTTTCTGGACTGTTTTCACAAACAGTGCTGTATTTGTAATCTGGTATGTCCTAAATGTCTGGATGTAACATTAAGAATTAGAATTAGAGAATGGGGGACTCTGATGTAAACAAGACAAGTGTCTTTCTATGGCATGTAACCTCTTAATTTTAGTTTTAGTCTTACGAAATAAGAAAATAAGAATCACCACCGTGTCCCAAACTGTCAAATAGTTGGTATTACACCATTTACATTTAGTCAATTAGTTGACGTTTTTATCCAAATTATAATTATAATACATCTCTGTCAGCGGTGTAACAATATTCATCAAAGTGTAGGTTAGTTTATTAGGACATATGCATGTTTATGGGGAAATCTTTTAAAATATGTGTGAAAACAGGTGAACATTGTGTGAACTAAAAATATGCTATGAGTAAAATGTTGTACAATACTTGTACATGTACATGTTACAAAGATATAAACCATTTGAATGATGACTGTAAATGTGTGTTGAGTTTGCATGTCCCCTAATCTTCACGCCCCCCATGCTGTGTTTTAGCACCTAAGAAGGAGCCCTGTTCGCACCCCCAAACAGAGACACACACCTCACAGACCCAGATCTTTTCTGTACTTCATATTTTCAGCCCTACTCTTTAAGCTATCATATATAGTGTAATATATGTGTAATAATTAATGTGAATAATACAAAACACTGTAATGCAACCTTTTTAAAGAATCTATTTTAAATAAAAACACTTCACAGGACCGTATTAAGGATAATATTCAAACCCTAGACCCTTGCATGCTAATGAAATGGTGCACTTTGTCACCCAAAGAGCATTAAGGGGATACATTTGTAATTTTCTTTTTGCTTAAACACAAGTGTATAAAGATTATGTCTTTATCCAAGAAACTAATATATAGACATACTGTCATGTACAGAGGTCTATCGACCATACAAGATAGTAACTGGGCAGGTGGTACATGAGCAGAAACAACCCCCTCAGTAGAAAAATGCTTCTCAAACAGTCCCGGGTAGGCAGATAGTAAAC
This sequence comes from Notolepis coatsorum, assembly GCF_963971535.1. Taxonomy (NCBI): domain Eukaryota; kingdom Metazoa; phylum Chordata; class Actinopteri; order Aulopiformes; family Paralepididae; genus Notolepis; species Notolepis coatsorum. Next base: position 5,941,223 of record NC_140173.1, on the reverse strand, counting down.
AAAGACGTTTTCAAATGGTAAATTATGTTTTATTGCAATGTGGGGGTTTCAACCCACGGCCTTTCCCCAAAGGGAAAAGGGATGCTGTCAGTGGGGATTTCAACCCACAACACACACAAAGGGGAAAAGGTATGGGAGGACAAACAAGACATACATATGAGACAACTCAAACAAACACTTAGTATTCACGATACTACCTTGGGCCCATCCCAGGCCACCACAGCTGTGGAGTCTAACCCACACTCCATGCAAATAAGATGGCACCGTGCCACACAGTGTTGTGCTTAGGCCATAGATAAGCGAGACAGCAGCCTCCCCACTATACCATAAGGCAAGTGACTCCAGTAACGAGACTCCCGTGTGTGTGTGTGCTGTCAGCTACTTGTGCACCCGCCCCTCTTGATGTGATTGCCATCAGCTGTTCTTCATTAGGCAATCAGCACCCTTCAGTATAGGGACGGGCAGCACCTGACAGGCAGAGAAGAAGAGATATCATTAGCTCTCATGTTCACACACACACACACACACATACAAACGATACTAATCTAATGTTCACATGGTCTTCCAAATACAGTAATAATGATAATGACCAACCCACGTATGTCACACCTCCCCCCATAAGAGTGAACCCGCAGGGTTAGCAAAACATTATCACTTATTATCAACCAACATCCGATTAGTACCAACAGAACAAAAATAAATAGAAATCACACTCCATATAGACCACATGCCCCTATTTTGGGCCCACACGGTCAACCACCACCTCACCCAATACCAGACGCATCAGCCGCCGGACGTGGCTGGCACCTTCCTCATACCGAGGCCATGACGGTATACTGTAGTCAACCATACGCAAATTGCTCAATGGTGTTCGCACTCCCAACATCAACCCTGTGCGTCCTGTAAGGCACATTAGAACACAACACAGCATGTGAAACAACAGTCCTGTCACATCTCAACTCCGACGAGACGCGGGCAGGACTTTCCATTAGCCTATTCACATGACACCAGCGTGTCCTCCTCCGCCGCCCGAGCGTATGTAACATATACTTAGTGGCAGAGACCTTTCCTCTTACCACATAAGGTCCTGAGAACCGGGCAGTGAGCACCGTACTAGGCGTGGGCAGCACAATAAACACCTCATCCCCCGCCTCAAAATGCCTAGGGACAGCACAAATAGAAGGGACATTGGGGTGATTATTAATCAATGCATCACACAACAAGTTAGTAAACGGAGCGTCTCCAACCTCCAACACAGGGACGACCTTACCCCCAGCGATATCATTCCCCATGACGAAATCCACGCCCTTTACGGGAAAACATGGGCGAACCGCGACCGGAAAACAACCTGTGATCAGTGCAGACTGTACATGCACCTTCTGCAACGGCACGCGCACACACCCCATGCCAATACCTCTCACCAATCCGCTCGACCGACAGGAGTCCACATCCAATGGTAACACATCAGCCAGGATGAACGATTGAGAGGCTCCTGTATCACGGAGTATTCTCACTCGTTGGTAGTCCCCAACTTTACCCGACAGGGACACCCAACCATCAAACAAAAAGGGCTCAAAAGAGCTATGCTGGTCAGGACATGACACCGTACCAATCAACCCCACCCCTTTCGGTTCCTGGGCTGACTCCCTGGTCTCCTGTCGATCCCTTAGCGCATGACAGTCCTTCACAAAATGCCCTTCTTTTTTACAATAATGACACACCCTTTCAGACGGCGGAGAGCGTGATCGGAATGCTCGCTCGTCACCCAAGGCATTTCGAGACGGCGGTGAGCGAGGTCGGAATGGTCGCTCGTCACCTCCGCGATACGGCGGCCCCGACGGAGAAAACGCGCCCCCTCCTACATACACACCATTTCGTACAGAAACATTTTTGTGGATCATTGCCAACTCGTCACACAAAACTGCAGCTTCCTGGAGGGTAGAAACCTTTCGCTCCTCCAACTGTATTATCATGTGTTCGGGCACAAATTTTTTAAATTGTTCCATGAGGATTAACTCGCTCAAAGCCTCGACCCCATCCACCTTACACGCTTCACACCAACGAGTGAACATCATCCGTTGTTCATGGGAAAATGCCACATGTGTTTGCGAGGGAGCTTTACTTAGTCCCCTAAACCGCTGCCTATACGCCTCCGGCACCAGTTCGTATACGCGCAAGACAGCACCCTTCACTTTCTCATATACCATGCTGTCCTCCTTCGATAATAACTGGCATGCGTCCTGAGCCCTACCAGTGAGCTTATATTGCACTAATAGTGCCCACTGATCCTCCGGCCAATGCGCAGCCCCCGCTACCCGCTCAAAATTAACAAAAAATGCTTCCACCTCAGACTCTCGAAAAACAGGAACCATAGCAATATGCTGCCCAACATTAAAACTGCCCTGGTAACCTTCAGATGAGGGCGAAGAAGAGCCAACACTCTCCAGTTCCATCCTCTTTAATGTAATCTGGAGCTCTCTATCTCTCTCCTTTAGTGTAATCTCCAGCTCTCTATCTCTCTCCTTCTCCCTTCCTCGCTCTTCCCTGTCTCTCTCCCTCTCCTCTCTGTCTCGTACAGCTGATTTGTCCTCTCTGTCTCGTACAGCTGCTTTGTCCTCTCTGTCTCGTACCACTGCTTTGTCCTCTCTGTCCTCTCTGCGCAAAAGCGCTCTCTCCTCCATCTGGAGACGGGCAAACCGCAGACTAGAGCGTGCATGGCCAGAAGACGTGGATTCTTTATCCGAATCGCCCGCGCCCTCACTTTCAGCTCTGGGCATACTACCATTCTTCCTAATAGCACCACCCTCCGGGTTAAGATCACGCAAGGAAGAGTCAACCCATTCGCCAGTGTGTTCAACCTCCTGATCACTATGACTCACTACTCCCCGAGCCGTGCTAAACACCTGTTGCTCCACCAACCCCGCTATTACAGCTGCCTTCATATCCGCCTTGGATTGGGAACTTTGCACAGTAATATTATAATGCCTAGCAATAAGGCATAATTCCGCCTTAGTGCAACCTTTCACCTGATCCTCTGTCGGATCCGCCACGAAGACTTCAAAAACAAACGCCGACGCAGCCATATTATGTCTTTATGCGTGCGTAAAAAAAAAATATATATATATCACGTCCTCGTTTAATTAACCATGACCGTGCACAATAATAATAGACACATTCTGCTTTTATACCTCTTAACCAAAACAATCCAACTGACCACATCTACTAAATGAAAATAATAACAAATGGTCCTAACCACTCAACTAGGAGTCACCTGTGTCACTCTAGCCTATCCCAGATAAACTACTCCACTACCTGGATGAAAGGCTACACATATCTTCAGTTGCTTACCGATTTCATTGCGCGCTCCACCGGAATCACGACTCGTGCCCCCCACCCTCTAGCCAAGCAGGTGACCCCGCCCTGTTACCTATGTGGCAAAAAAATAGAATGGTTAAGAGCATCACAACAATAATGGTTTACATCAATCAACTGTGCACGGACAATGGAACCCACTAACTTACCAATTTAGTAAACGCTATCTTATTACACCTGATATGCTTCAATCGACAAGTCACCCCGTTATTTTACCAACAAGGAACCATACAATTGCGCAAACTTAACGAGCCCCCATGTCATGTACAGAGGTCTATCGACCATACAAGATAGTAACTGGGCAGGTGGTACATGAGCAGAAACAACCCCCTCAGTAGAAAAATGCTTCTCAAACAGTCCCGGGTAGGCAGATAGTAAACAAAGACGTTTTCAAATGGTAAATTATGTTTTATTGCAATGTGGGGGTTTCAACCCACGGCCTTTCCCCAAAGGGAAAAGGGATGCTGTCAGTGGGGATTTCAACCCACAACACACACAAAGGGGAAAAGGTATGGGAGGACAAACAAGACATACATATGAGACAACTCAAACAAACACTTAGTATTCACGATACTACCTTGGGCCCATCCCAGGCCACCACAGCTGTGGAGTCTAACCCACACTCCATGCAAATAAGATGGCACCGTGCCACACAGTGTTGTGCTTAGGCCATAGATAAGCGAGACAGCAGCCTCCCCACTATACCATAAGGCAAGTGACTCCAGCAACGAGACTCCCGTGTGTGTGTGCTGTCAGCTACTTGTGCACCCGCCCCTCTTGATGTGATTGCCATCAGCTGTTCTTCATTAGGCAATCAGCACCCTTCAGTATAGGGACGGGCAGCACCTGACAGGAAGAGAAGAAGAGATATCATTAGCTCTCATGTTCACACACACACACACACATACAAACGATACTAATCTAATGTTCACATGGTCTTCCAAATACAGTAATAATGATAATGACCAACCCACGTACGTCACACATACATACATACATACATACATACATACATACATACATACATACATACATACATACATACATACATACATACATACATACATACATACATACATACATACATACATACATACATACATACATACATACTTATTGTGGTTACAAGTTATCACTTTTTTTTTTTTAGATTCAAAAGTATTTTCTTTTATTTAGACTTTTGCTTAAACACATTAGACACATACATTTGTAATTTTGGAATACAGAAATTGTATTTTACATTTAGCATTTGGAATACACAAAATGTATTCAACCTTGTAACTTCTGTAACTTAATTCTCACACAGTTTAAATGTTTAATCTGTAAACCTTGGAATACACACACAGACACATACACCCACCTTGGGGGCAGTTTTTTCTACAGAAACGGGAAGTCGCAGAGTCATAAATCTGCTTTTGACAGATGGTTTTGAGTCATCTCATTGGCCCTAGTCATTCTCCCGCCTCCTATGACATCTACAGGGGGTTGTCACTATCAGAATTTTCAGAGAACCTGCAGCTTTTCATTTCAGTCTACTGAGAGACATTTGAGAGAGGAGACAGCCTACAGTGTGAAGACACACAGAGCAGGGGAGAATTATTTCTACACACCAACAGCAAACAGACAGAGAGAGGGTATTTCTTAAGATACAAACATCACTTGGAAGAAAATGCACTTTCTTAAGAAATACACACTCACCATTTGAAATAAATGCACTTTCTGAAGAATAATAGATTCATACACAAAATGTATTTTACATTTGGCTTTTGGCATTAAGAAAACACACACACATTTGAAATAAATGCACTTTCTGAAGAAAACACACATTGTATTTTACATTTAGCATTTGGAATACACAAAATGTATTTTATTCTGAAGATATACATATATTCTTAATTGTGTAGCTTAAACCACACACATTTATTCTTAAGATTGTTGTGAAACTATATTCTGAAGATACACATAAAACATATTGTGAAGATATTGTATTTTTCTGAAAAACCTTGGAATACATATCGTGAAGATACACATAAAACATATTGTGAAGATATATTCTTAAGATTCTTTTGGAATACAGAAATACATATTCTGAAAACCTTGGAATACATACAATCTGAAAATTAAAAAAACGTTTGAATAAAAAAAAAATATATTTGAATCTTTTATTTTGAAGGACTTTTTTTTGAAAAAAATCTGAAAACTCCTCCCCTTCCGTAACCAGATGGCCCTCCCCTTCCGAAACCGGATGTCCCTCCCTCAAAACCGGATGTCCCGCCTCCTTATATCCTCGACCAATCAGAGAAGCCATCAAACTTTGATATATGCCCTTATAAGGTATGACATACCCCTAAGTCCCGCCCCCTTAAACCTCTCGACCAATCAGAAGGCTCCGAAGGCCAAACTTTCCCACACTGTACCGAAAACCCGTACCGAACCGTGACTTCAAAACCGTGTGTGTCAGTGGGGGGGGGGGGGGGGTTTAGTCCAGGTTCTTTGGAGGCAGGTAAGAGAGGGGGGGGGCTGGGTGTGTGTGTGGGGGGGGGTTAGTCCAGGTCCTGTGGAGGCAGGTAAGAGAGGGGGGGGGGGGGGCTGTGTGTGTGTGTGGGGGGGGGGGGGTTAGTCCAGGTTATGTGGAGGCAGGTAAGAGAGGGGGGGGGGAGCTGGGTGTGTGTGTGGGGGGGGTTTAGTCCAGGTTCTGTGGAGGCAGGTAAGAGAGGGGGGGGGGGGAGATGGGTGTGTGTGTGTGGGGGGGGGGGAGTTTAGTCCAGGTTCTGTGGAGGCAGGTAAGAGAGGGGGGGGGGGGCTGGGTGTGTGTGTGTGTGTGGGGGGGGGGGGCTGGGAGAGAGTTCAGCTTCCTGACAGCCTGGTGTATGAAGCTGTCTCTTAGTCTGCTGGTCCTGCAGCTCGGAGGCTCCTCATTCTCCTCCCGGAGGGCAGCAGAGTGAAGAAGCGTTGTGAGGGTGGTCATTATGTAGTCTGGGTGGTCATTATGTAGTCTGGGTGGTCATCATGTAGTCTGGGTGGTCATTATGTGTAGTCTGGGTAGTCATTATGTGATCTGGGTGGTCATTGTAGTCTGGGTGGTCATTATGTGGTCTGGGTGGTCATTATGTGTAGTCTGGGTGGTCATTATGTAGTCTGGGTGGTCATTATGTGGTCTGGGTGGTCATTATGTGTAGTCTGGGTGGTCATTATGTGTAGTCTGGGTGGTCATTATGTGTAGTCTGGGTGGTCATCATGTAGTCTGGGTGGTCATCATGTGTAGTCAGGGTGGTCATCAAAAAACGTGGATGAATAAGAGAAATCGTTTTTAGGACATCCGGTTTGAAATGTCTGAGTGAGCAGCCTTTGAAAAAAGCTCCCGGTCGCAAATCAAAACAAACGTGGAATAACATGATCTGAAAATGAAAAAAGTAAGCATTCAATGACAAAAGCGAGGAAGAACAAGTGGACATATGAGAAAACAAAAAAGACCCAAGAAGAAAAGGAAATAACGAGGCGACGTGAAGGAATAACGAGAGGACGTGAAGAAATGGCGCAGCTACAACAAACCAACACGGAGATCCCCAGCTGGGCTGTGGAACTCGGAGCTAGTATTCGGGACATACAGGCAAGCATGCAAACTAGCGTGAAGGTAAACGAAGCGAACATGCAAAGCAGGGCCGCCTCAGGGGGTGTGCGAGCAGTGCGGTCGCACAGGGCCTCGCGGGAAGGGGGGCCTCGCACAAAAAGAATTAAAAAAAATAATTATTATTTAAATTTTTTGCGAGGCACCCCTCCCGCGAGGCCCTTTTTCATCACAGACCTAAAATCCTTTTTGCTTATATGCTTATATATTTCACATTAGACACGTTCCTGGAACTCTGAGGCTCTGCAGGCAGCAGAATTGGTTTCAATGAGGGGTTACAGCCAGGTAAGGTAGCGTCTGTTGAGTTCATTGTGTGTGTCTGTGTGCGTGCCGGGGGGGGGGGGGGGGGGGGGGGGGGGGGCGTGAACCGACTCATTGCCAGACGTGAGCGATTCGACTCACGCTCACGGCAATGAATCGGCTCTTATGAACGAGTCGCTCATGACCGACCCATCACTAGCGTCTGACTATTTCGCGCGTGCAGCATTGGAGCCTAGGTTATGCCAGCCAAGATGAAGAGGACATCGTTCGGCAGATGGACTGAAGATGAAAGTTGTTGCATGTTAGACAGTTCAGTCAGGCTAGCCATCCCGGCTAAAGACAGGGACAGCTAGTTAGCTTTAGCTACGTTATAATATTAAGTGTGGTTCAGTCGGGATATAGCCATGATGATGTCGGCTAGTAGCTAGCTTAGCTAAAGGCTAACTAGCGTTAGCTAACCTAGAGACAGCGCGTGCAGCATTGTTATGCCAAGATGAAGAGGATGGTCGTTCGGCAGATGAACTTCGTCAACTCCGCGCGGTTGTCTCCATCCTCTTGGACGTTTGGTGAGTTTTTAATGCACTCTATTCTATTCCCGCCGTGGATATCTCTCTCTCTCTCTCTCTCTCTCTCTCTCTGGAGCCAAACTGGCCGACTAGCTGTTGTAGTACTAGTAGCTAACGGTGTGTGGCCTGGTGTCAGCACCTGTATTGCTTTTCTCATGTTGTACAGTTTTTCAGTGGTAGCCGCATAGCTTGCTTCTGCGTTAGCTAATGGTTAGCGATAGCCGGGTTGAGCTAACTGTTAGCCAGTTAGCTGTTTAGCTACGACGTTAGCTGCCGGCTGCGCTCGGCTGGGAACGTTAGTTTGATGCTATCAGTTAGCCTAGAGTTAGCTGTTAGCTTGTGCTACGACCATTGACATTAGCCATGAGAATAGCAGGGGGTTCTGGCACTCTGACTACGACATCATCTTTGACAGAAGATGTAGTCGGGCCTGCACCATGACAAGGCTCCGGCCATAGCTTCTTTTTGTCCCGCCAGCGAGAGGCCTTTCGTCAACGTGGAGACCTGTGTTGCAACCTTTCGCCCTGCGTTCCTCATTCAGGTAAGATGTCATGACATTACCCCACTCTTCCTTCCTTCCCCTCCCGAATGTTTTGTTAATAACGATGTTTTTTTCCAGGCAAAACATATGTTACTTCACAACATTTGAAGATACGACATGTGCTGTGTGTGAATTGTCTTGGTCGTTTGTGTAGCTTGGGTAGCGTTAGGCCGTTGGCCAAAGCTGTGTGTGGCCTGGTGTCAGTACCTGGCTAGCCTATTTAGCTGAATGCTGTTTAGCTGTTTTCTCTGGTATAGACCCTCTTCTCTTTGGATTTAAGTGTTGATCTTTGTCCTTTTGGATCTATGTATATTCATGTTGCCTTTGTGAAGTTATCTTTTCCTTCTGTTTTGTTCTTCCATTAAAAGTTGAATATCCTTTTAGGGGCTCATCTTTGCTTATCTCTCTCATACATGCTCTCTCTCTAACACACACATACGACAAACACACATGCTCTCTCTCTCTCTTTCTAACACACACAGTCTGCCTATGGCTGCCTTTCTCGATGGCTAGGCTGTGCTCGCTGAGTCTGTACCTAGTCAAGGATCTTCAGTCACAGTGCTCAGGTATTCTGCCACTGTGTACTCTCTGTTTAGGGCCAAATAGCATTTCAATTTCTTTCCAATGTGTCTCTCTCTCTCTCTCTCTCTCTCTCTCTCTCTCTCTCTCTCTCTCTCTCTCTCTCTCTCTCTCTCTCTCTCTCTCTCTCTCTCTCTCTCTCTCTCTCTGTACACTGTATATTGACTGTAGAACAGGAGCTCTCTCTCGCTCTCTCTCTTGCTATATGTTGACTGTATCATGCCCAGCCTCGGGCAGCGCTATTATTTAAGAATATGTTGACTGTATACAGAAAGCATACAGAAAAGTATAGACAGACTCAGAGAAGAAGTAAAGAAAGGACAAGACGAACTCAAAGAAGAAATAAATAAGAGACTTGAGTCAATTGACGAAAAGTTTCTGAAACAGGAGAAGACACGGTGGCGTTGGAAGAGAGAATGGCCGAGACTGAAGAATGGAGTACAGACGTACAGAAGATTCTAATGGAGACTCTCGAGGAACAAGGGAAGATGAGAGAGAAGTTAACTGACTTGGAGGGGAGATCAAGAAGAAACAATATAAGAGTGTGGGGTCTGAAAGAAGGGCTAGAAGGAGCCTCGATGTCCAAATATATGAAAGCCTAATCCGAGAGAAACTGGACATGTCACTGTCAGAACACACCGATATGGGAATACAGAGGGCACATAGGATACAAGCACCGAGACCTCAGACGAATGGACCACCGAGAGCAGTCATAATTAACTTCCTGAGGTTTGAAGTCAAGGAGAACATTCTTAAGATAGCCTGGCAGACGAAGATCGATGTGGAAGGACAGAGAATATCCTTTGACCACGACTATGCAGCGGAGGTGGCTGCAAAACGCCGAAGTTACGCGGAAATAAAAAAGATTCTAAAAGAAAAGGGATTCGGTTCCAATCACAGATGACCGCTCTGAAAGTGTACTGGCAGGAAGGCACCAAAACCTACAGCAGCGTACAAGAGGCAGCGATGGACATAAATCGGGATGGAGAGAGGACGCCGGGACGAAGAGAGGGGGGAAAACCCACATATACACCCACCCCGATGGAGAGACTGGAGAAGATGCGCAGGTGGAACAGACTCGAGAAGAGGAGGACGGATGAGAGATGTGGATTGGAGATGATTCGAGACAGAGCAGCTGAGGAGAGTGACAGAGGGACATCGGAGAGAAGCACAGGAAGAGCGCGAGGGACCACAATACTTCAAAAGGAAAGATAAGTACAAAACAAAACAAAAACATTTAACTAAGACCATGACTAAATGTGAAAGATACATAGAAATACACACAACATAGAATATGAGTAATTGTAAACATAAAAAAAAAAAAAAAAAAGGCATGTGATACACAGTACAAATGAATGTGGACATGAAAATGACTGAGTCTATGTCTCTGAAAATGACTGATGGAGAGAAAAACACACGTTGGACAGATTGTGTATGTGTGTGTATGTATATATATATATATATTACCGGGAGCTCAAGGACAGAGCAGCACACAGACAATGCTGGACTTACATGGTGAGCTTTCTTTTTTAGCCACTAGGGGGAGCCCTCTCACTAGGAGAGCCTTTTCTCCCCACCCCCCAGCAGCGGATAGAGGAAAGAAAATAATTACCTCTGACACCATGGGAATTGTCAAACTTTGTGAATGTTGTACATGTTTATTATAGTTCTTTGAATGTAAGTCGAGTAGAGTTAGCAGTGGCTACAACTACAAATATTATTTTATGTGACATGGGTAGAACGGGAGATCATTTCGAATGGAAAGATGACACAAATGAAAGGTATTAAGATGATGTCGCTGAATGTTAATGGAATGAATAATCCAATCAAAAGGAGTAAGGTGATGACGAAGCTTAGAAAAGAGGAGGCACAGGTTATTTTTCTACAAGAAACCCATCTAATACAACAAGAACATGAAAAACTGAAGAGATTCGGATACGAGAATATGTTTTATAGTTCTTTTAAACAGAACCTTAGGAGAGGAGTAGCTATATTGATTAAGAATGCAGTGAAGTTTGAATTGATTAAAGAAGTGAGAGATAAAGAGGGGAGATATGTAATGGCCAATGGGAAAATGGAAGGCCAAATGGTAACATTAATGAATATATATGCACCCCCAGACAGTGAGAAATACCTATTTGAAACAATCTTTGATATTATAGCAATGGAAGGGGAAGGCGTTTTAATCTGTACAGGAGACTTCAACGTAGTATTGAATTACGACATGGACACAACAAGCACAAAGAGATGGAGAACACACATTAGCAAATATATGAATATACAAATGACAGAATTAGGAATCACGGATATATGGAGAGAAACACACACACTAGACAGGGAATACACACATTATTCACATCCACACACAACATATTCAAGGATAGATTACTTCCTCATGACAACAGGGGACAGATACAGAGTAGAAGATTGTAGAATTGGGGTAACAGACATATCAGATCACAGCGCAACATATCTGACAGTAAATCTGAAAAGTAGACAGAGAAACACAGTCTGGAGACTGAACGTAGGTCTATTGAATAACAAAGGCTTAGTAGACGAAGTAAAAGAAGACATAATAAGATACAGAGAGGAAAATGATAACGAAGAGGTAGATCCAAACATTCTATGGGATGCAATGAAGGTAGTAATACGAGGAAAATTGATAGCAAAGGCAGCACTACTCAAGAGGGCCAGAATAGAGACATACCAGAACTTAGTAAAGAAACTGAAAGAATTAGAGAAAAAACACCAAAACTCAAAGAACCAAGAGACACTTAGGGAAGTAAAAGACGTTAGAGAAAAGATAAACAAGGAATTACTGACAGAAATTGAGAAAAAGGCTAGATATGTGAAACAGACATACTATGAAGGAGGAACGAGAGCGACCAGACTCTTAGCTAGACGAATCAGAATATAACAGAAACTAAATACAATACACACAATAAAAGACACAAACACAAACAGGTTACTAAGAGAACCAGCTGAAATAGAGAAGACATTTGTAGAATACTACACTGTAAACCCGCATGTTCAAAATAATCAATTAGTTTGAGTAGGGTATACTCAATATTCTATGAAAGTTCTACTAACTTGAATGTATTGAGTTCGTGTGACGTGTTCTTATGTTTTGAGTAAATAAAACTCATAGTTTTTGATTGATTTGGAACTATTCACTTATTAAGTAAGTATAATGTAAAAGCATAACTTAAGTACAACTTAAGATAATTAAGTGGATACAGACTGTAAACCGCATTATGTTTTGAGTAAATAAAACTCATAGTTTTTGATTGACTTGGAACTATTCATTTATTAAGTAAGTATAATGTAAAAGCATAACTTAAGTACAACTTAAGATAATTAAGTAGATACAGACTGTAAACCGCATTATGTTTTGAGTAAATAAAACTCATAGTTTTTGATTGACTTGGAACTATTCACTTATTAAGTAAGTATAATGTAAAAGCATAACTTAAGTACAACTTAAGATAATTAAGTAGATACAGACTGTAAACTGCATTATGTTTTGAGTAAATAAAACTCATAGTTTTTGATTGACTTGGAATTATTCACTTATTAAGTAAGTATAATGTAAAAGCATAACTTAAGTACAACTTAAGATAATTAAGTAGATACAGACTGTAAACTGCATTATGTTTTGAGTAAATAAAACTCATAGTTTTTGATTGACTTGGAACTATTCACTTATTAAGTAAGTATAATGTAAAAGCATAACTTAAGTACAACTTTATTAACATGGGTATAGAGGGTATGGGTATAGAGGTGTGATAGGTGTGAGAGGTGTGATAGGTGGGATTGGTGTGAGAGGTGTGATAGGTGTGAGAGGTGTGAGAGGTGTGATAGGTGTGATAGGTGTGAGAGGTGTGATAGGTGTGATAGGTGTGATAGGTGTGATAGGTGTGATAGCTGTGAGAGGTGTGATAGGTGTGATAGGTGTGAGAGGTGTGATAGGTGTGATAGGTGTGAGAGGTGTGAGAGGTGTGATAGGTGTGAGAGGTGTGATAGGTGTGATAGGTGGGATAGGTGGGATCGGTGTGAGAGGTGTGATATGTGTGAGAGGTGTGATAGGTGTGATAGGTGTGAGAGGTGTGATAGGTGGGATAGGTGTGATAGGTGTGAGAGGTGTGAGAGGTGTGATAGGTGTGATAGGTGTGATAGGTGTGAGAGGTGTGATAGGTGTGAGAGGTGTGATAGGTGTGATAGGTGTGAGAGGTGTGATAGGTGTGAGAGGTGTGATAGGTGTGAGAGGTGTGATAGGTGTGAGAGGAGTGATAGGTGTGAGAGGTGTGATAGGTGTGATAGGTGTGATAGGTGTGAGAGGTGTGATAGGTGTGAGAGGTGTGATAGGTGTGAGAGGTGTGAGAGGTGTGATAGGTGTGATAGGTGTGATAGGTGTGATAGGTGTGAGCGGTGTGATAGGTGTGATAGGTGTGAGAGGTGTGATAGGTGTGAGAGGTGTGATAGGTGTGAGAGGTGTGATAGGTGTGAGAGGAGTGATAGGTGTGAGAGGTGTGATAGGTGTGATAGGTGTGATAGGTGTGATAGGTGTGATAGGTGGGATCGGTGTGATAGGTGTGAGAGGTGTGAGAGGTGTGAGAGGTGTGATAGGTGTGAGAGGTGTGATAGGTGTGAGACGTGTGATAGGTGTGAGAGGTTTAGGTGTGAGAGGTGTGATAGGTGTGAGAGGTGTGAGAGGTGTGAGAGGTGTGATAGGTGTGAGAGGTGTGATAGGTGTGAGAGGTGTGATAGGTGTGAGAGGTGTGATAGGTGTGATAGGTGTGAGAGGTGTGATAGGTGTGAGAGGTGTGAGAGGTGTGATAGGTGTGATAGGTGTGAGAGGTGTGAGAGGTGTGATAGGTGTGAGAGGAGTGATAGGTGTGAGAGGTGTGATAGGTGTGAGAGGTGTGATAGGTGTGATAGGTGTGATAGGTGGGATCGGTGTGAGAGGTGTGATAGGTGTGAGAGGTGTGAGAGGTGTGAGAGGTGTGAGAGGTGTGATAGGTGTGAGAGGTGTGATAGGTGTGAGAGGTGTGATATGTGTGATAGGTGTGAGAGGTGTGAGAGGTGTGATATGTGTGAGAGGTGTGAGAGGTGTGATAGGTGTGATAGGTGTGAGAGGTGTGATAGGTGTGATAGGTGTGATAGGTGTGATAGGTGTGAGAGGTGTGAGAGGTGTGAGAGGTGTGATAGGTGTGTGAGGTGTGATAGGTGTGATAGGTGTGATAGGTGGGATCGGTGTGAGAGGTGTGAGAGGTGTGATAGGTGTGAGAGGTGTGAGAGGTGGGATCGGTGTGAGAGGTGTGATAGGTGTGATAGGTGGGATCGGTGTGAGAGGTGTGATAGGTGTGAGAGGTGTTCGCTTTTTATGGGTTTTCTTGCTAATGTCCTGTCATGCCTCCGGTCTAGCGGATACGGTGACGCGTCATACAGGAGTCATACAGGCATACATGCATATAGTTGCATATGGCATGTTCTCAATGAAGATATGACCTGTGCCTGTATGCTAGCATGATATGGTTGGTATCTATGAACTGTGCCTGTATAATGACACGGTTGGTATCTATGACCTGTGCCTGTATGCTAGCATGACACGGTTGGTATCTATGACCTGTGCCTGTATGCTAGCATGACATGGTTGGTATCTATGACCTGTGCCTGTATGCTAGCATGACATGGTTGGTATCTATGACCTGTGCCTGTATGCTAGCATGACACGGTTGGTATCTATGACCTGTGCATGTATGCTAGCATGACATGGTTGGTATCTATGACCTGTGCCTGTATGCTAGCATGACATGGTTGGTATCTATGACCTGTGCCTGTATGCTAGCATGACATGGTTGGTATCTATGACCTGTGCCTGTATAGCATGACAAGGTTGGTATCTATGACCTGTGCCTATGAATATGAGACATTTCTTTCGTCTTTCTTTCATTCCTGATTTTTAATTTTATATTTTTTTAGGAGATACAAGATTGTTGGTTCCATATTCCAGCCCAGGTCTGTTTTCTTCAATATTAGGCCACTGGGTGTAGAGTGATTTTCCGAGTATTCAACTCTTTTACATTAATACAAAGAGAGACAGAGAGAGAGAGAGAGAGAGAGAGAGAGAGAGAGAGAGAGAGAGAGAGAGAGAGAGAGAGAGAGAGAGAGAGAGAGAGAGAGAGAGAGAGAGAGAGAGAGAGAGAGAGAGAGAGAGAGAGAGACAGAGAGAAGGAGAGAGAGAGAGAAACAGAGAGAGAGACAGACAGAGAGAGAGAGACAGAGAGAGAGAGAGAGAGAGAGAGAGAGAGAGCATTTTTATTTTTATTTTTTTGAATTTTAACAACACTTTATTTATAAATCATTCCAGCATTACAACAAAACGTATTACACAGTCAACTGTATAACACTCGTCTTTCTTTCAATAACACCTACAAACAATTTGACAATACATTTTTAAAAGCACAACAACAACAACAACAAAACAACAAAAGCAAACACCACCAACAACAAAAAAAACAACCACAACAAAGAAAAATCTCAAATCAGCTCAATTGCCAACACCAACTCATCTTCCATTACAGAGCACAGCACTCCTTTATGTGCCCATATATCAGTGAACTGATCTAGGTTGTTCAATGCTCTATAATAATAAAAATCTATGCTCAGTCTGGCTTTGATCATTTTTCTGAACAGACATACAGCATCATGATCCAAGATCTATCCTATCTTATTCCTCCTACTGAGATACACAGCCATCTTTGCTCTCCCTAAAATGAAATTAAAAAGATGACACTTGCTTCTTTCCCTTCTACAGTATTTAAAACCTAAAATGTACCTCTCTTTCGAGAACACCTCTTCACCGGACTGGAAAAGTCTCTCTATTAACCCTAGCAGAGGCAGCAGCCATGAACAGTCCAGAAAACAGTGGAAAACTGTTTCCCTTTGCGCACAAAAAGGACAGTCATGTGAGACGTTAGGGTTCAATATGGAAATAAAAGAATTGACAGCCACTATACCATGTAAAACCCTCCACTGCAGATCGCCAATTCTTTTGAATAACGGTGGTTTGTACAGTGCTCGCCACTCTGGTTTCACCTCATCACTGAGACCAAGGTGCGCTCTCCAGGGAGTGTCACCTCTCCCGTTGAGCTTCTCCTTGTTGAGAACCTTGACTAACAGTCTGTACAAACATTTTCCATCACCCTCATCAAAAAACACACCAGAAACATCTCCCATTGCTAAAAGAGGCCCTGTGCAATTTTTTAAATCAGGCTGCAGGTTAAAACTAGGAAACACATCCTTATCACTAGGACGAAGAACCCCGTTTTTAAACTCTGTCAACATGCAACGTTCTATCTCATTGAGCCCCTGCTTCCATTTTCCCAGCATCATGCTGACCGTCCTGATGGATTTCACTCCCAGGCGTGAAGCAAGAGCAGCCGCATTGTCCATGTTCGCTCCTGTCAATTCCACAACATGGCCCAGTGTTGTGATCTTTGACCTGCAGAGCTGCCCGGAAAATGTCAGACCTGGCCCACCAGCTACGTCCAAACATGCTCCCAGCACAACTGGTTCCTTCAAAAGCCAGAACAGTGATTTTGAGTAATCCAGCGGTCCTTTATCGAACAAACTCCATGTTTTAAAAAGTACACGGTAAAAAACAGGCAGAACATTTAACCGAGCACCGCTAAAATCCATCAAAAACAGAGAATTCGACAGTCCCAGCCCTCCAAGCTGTCCACACCAATTATTTTGGTCCATAAAAAAGTCTCTGAATGAACTGGAGTCGAAAAGTTGCACCCCTACTGCACAGATGCACAAGACCCTGCCCACCCTCCTCCTTGGGCAGGTACAAAACACTCTCCTGAGAGGAGCTTGTATTCTGTACACAAAAGTGAGACAGGTCTCCAGTTCCTGATCTCCATTAAGTCTCCCTTCTTTGGCAACAGTGTGAGTACTGCCCTCCTGCAGCTCAGCGGCAGCTGCCCTCCAATAAGACTGTCTCCGAGCACCATCAGGAGATCTTCTCCCAACACTGCCCACATCGTCTTATAAAACTCAACAGGTAATCCGTCTATACCCGGAGCTTTCCCATTTTCCATGCTCTGCAGGGCAGTATGGAGCTCATCAAGAGACACGTCCGCCTCCAACTCTGCACTGGACTCTTTCTCTACCTTTGGTAGGCCTTCATAGAAACCATGAGATTCCTCCTGCTCCTCTCCAAGTTCAGACTGGAAAAGGCTACTATAAAAACCCACAGCATGCCTCCTGATGTCAGTGGACTCAGACAGTATCTGACCTGTGTCTGAGCGCATGCTGTGGATGAGCCTCTTCTGCCCATTCTTGCGCTCCAGACCGAAAAAAAAACGGGAAGATGCATCCATCTCTGAGATGTTTCTGAAACGTGACCTCACCAGAGCACCCTGTGCTGAAATACCTAACAGGTCAGCCAGAGCAGACTTTTAAACTTTGAGAGCTCCAATATGGCCTCGATCTCCTGTGGATTCTGCTAGCTCTTGAAGCTCCTCCACATCAATCTCCAGAGCCTTCATAGACCTGGCGATATCCCTAGTAACATTTAGAGTGTACTGTTGGCAGAACTGCTTAATTTTGCACTTCCCCACATCCCACCACTGCTGTAGTGAGATAAAACTGGCCTTTGTCTGCTTATGAACCTTCCATAAGAAGGTAAAAGCATCCACAACATTTTTATCAGTTAAAAGAGACGTATTAAAATGCCAGTAAGCACTTTGTGGCTTTACACCAGGGCTATTCAACTAAATTGTTCAGGGGGCCACATTGTCAGAAACCCAAGGGGCCAGGGGCCGGACTGCCACGGCGCCTCCCCGTGCTATGAATATATGTACACTTGACACAACACGCAACCACATTTTCACAACTTTTATTTAAAGGGGAACTATTTTACTATTTCTTTCACTATTTGGGCACTTTTACACAATTCCTGTGGGTTTATGGAACACCTCTGTAATATATATTTTTTTTAATTCATTGTTTTGTATTTCTAATCAAGTACTCAAAAACACGTTTTGAGCCTGGGCTCCAACCACTGTGGGAACTGTGTGGAAACTCAGCTGATTATCATGCAGCAGTGTCTCTCTGACATCACAAATCAGCACATTTTCAGATGACTCAGTTCAGTGAGGGTGAATATTGTGAGAGGAGAATTGGAAGAATGCGCCAATATGAGAATTAGAGACATAGATCATATTAATATAAGTCCACATAGCTAGGAAACAATGCTAAACACTGAAAAAGGCCATTTATAAGATAGTTCCCCTTTAACTACATTGCAAAAGTAGTATACTTTTCAAAAAAAGTGCTTCATTTATGTGCCACATCTGCAACATCTCCTGCAAAAAGTGCTTCATTTATGACTGTGCAACAACTGCAACATCTCCTCTTCAACATTTCAATATAAAAATAAAATAAAAAACAAACAAGTGCATGATCTGAACATTCTAACATCAACACTTGAACAAAAAAACACATTTATAGTGCAGCTGAGCTTATGAAAAAGTGCTTCATGTCTGTGCAACAACAGCAAATCACAGCATCTTATTAGCACTTATTGTCGACTCTTAACTCTCAAACATCAGGGGGGTGGGGGGCAGACAGGCCTAGCCTACATACACACATCTAATGAGAGCGATTGCACTTCTTTGACTGGGCAATGGCAGAGAAAGAGGGTTCATAGGAAGTGAGGGCTACCCGCAAACAGTGATGCAAATGCTCATTTGTCAAGGAGGCATGGTTGCTTGTTTTAATGGCATTCATGTGAGAGAAACTGGATTCACAGGTGTATGTTGAGCCAAACATTGTTAGCACAGATATTGCCAGCGTTTTTATTTTGGGGAATGTCTTGACATGCATACACTTTATCCAAAATGTTGTGGTGGATTCATTCTCAAGTGCCTGCTTCAGAGCAGATGATGCTTGCATGTCAATTATTTCAAGTTGCAGGAGACCTTCATCAATGTGAAGTGATGCAAGGAACTCTTGTCCTTTTGTGGAAATAGCAGCTACATTGGCAAATGGGTTGCTCACAAAATGCATCAATTATCTGGACATGTCAAATTCATCAAATCGACTTGCAAAGTTTTCCCTCAATTTATCAATGAAATCTGTCATTAATTGAGTGACTTTTGGCTCAATTGTGCGTGTTAACGTTGACATGAAAAAAAATAGTAAAAAAAAAATAATAAAAAAAAATATTTAAAAAAAATATTTTTTTTATATATTTTTTTATTATCATGTAATCTTTGGCGGGCCGGTCAGAATCATCCCGCGGGCCGGATCTGGCCCGCGGGCCGCCAGTTGAATAGCCCTGCTTTACACACTTGATAAAAACAGAACAGTACACAAGAGAATGGTCAGTAAAACCAACAGGGGTTATATAACAATTATTAAAAACACTAAAATGGTGTTTAAAACAATAAAACCGATCAAGTCTGGCCAATGATAATGAATTATCTCTAGTGTGAACCCATGTGTATTGCCTCTGCTTTTTATGCATTCGTCTCCACACATCACTCAAGTTCAAGTTCAAGTTCTTTAATAGTTGTCATACAGAAGTACAGAATACTTTCATACAAAATGCTTCTTACTGTTACGCTCCAGAGACTGTGCTAGACAAGATAGTATCAAATAACATAATAACATAATATAGCATGAATTTAGAAGAAGAAAATGAGGTCACAGTGTTCGGTATAGACATATGTACAATGTTCTGAGTTACCATATAATATACAATACACAATACTATGCAGTGTACTAATGTACAGTACTATCTAGTGCAAAGCAGAAATGGGATGAGGTACAATTTTAGGTACAATTTACAGTAAGGTGTACGAGTTGTAGTGCAATCCTTCATCCATAAATATAAAGTGTGGGGAGTGGGTGCTACAGTGTGTTTGTTTAAAGTGGGTGTGTGCTATAAAGTGTGTGGAGTGGGTGCTACAGTGTGTTTGTTTAAAGTGAGTGTGTGCGTGTGGATGTGTGTGCTATGTGCGTTTGGTGGTTGTTGTTGTGTAGTGTTCATTCATTGTTCGTTTAGCAGCCTGATGGCCTGGGGATAGAAGCTACTTCTGAGTCTTTCTGTGCTCGCCTTGAGACTCCGGTATCGCTTGCCTGACCGCAGCAGTTCAAAGAGGCAGTTGTTCGGGTGACTGGAGTCTTTAATGATTCTCTTAGCCTTGCCCTTGCAACGCTTGTAGTAAATGTTCTGGAGGGTGGGGAGCCCCCCTCCAATTGTGCGTTCGGCTGAACGTGTCACTCTTTGTAGTCTGCTTCGGTCTTGTGCAGTGCTATTCCCAAACCAGGAGGTGATGTTGCCGGTCAAGATGCTCTCTATTGTACATGAGTAGAAGTTCTTAAGGATCTTCTGGCTGACATGGAACTTCCTTAGGCGCCTGAGGAAGTAGAGGCGTTGTCGTGCCTTCTTCACCACACTGTTAATGTGTGTGGTCCATGTCAAGTCCTCGGATATGTAGGCTCCGAGGTACTTAAAGCTGTTGACTCTCTCAACCGGTGCCCCGTCGATGCTGAGGGGGCTGTAGTCCTTGACCCCCGACCTCCTGAAGTCCACAATCATCTCCTTTGTTTTGCTGACGTTCAGGGAGAGGCTGTTTTCCTGGCACCATCCCGCCAGGACCTTGACCTCTTCCAGGTAGGCCCTCTCGTCGTTGGCAGAGATCAGGCCCACCACCACTGTGTCGTCAGCAAATTTGACGATTGTATTGCTACTCCGCTGAGCCACACAGTCGTGTGTGTACAGGGAGTAGAGGAGGGGACTCAGAACACAGCCCTGGGGGGCCACTATGTTGAGGGTGATGGATGAGGAGGTGCAGTTGCCTGCTCTCACCACCTGGGGTCTGCCAGTCAGGAAGTCCAAGACCCACTGGCAGAGGTCATAGCCCAAGCCCAGGTCCCTGAGCTTGGCTATGAGTATGGAGGGGACTATGGTATTGAATGCCGAGCTGTAGTCGATGAATAGCATTCTCACATAGTTCCCCTGCCTCTTGTCCAGGTGTGATGCTGCTGTGTGCAGCACATGGGATATGGCGTCCTCCGTGGACCTGTTGGGGCGGTATGCAAATTGCAGGGGGTCCATGTTGATGGGGAGGGAGGAGCAGATGTAGCCCTTTACTAGCTTCTCAAAGCACTTCATGGCTATGGAGGTGAGAGCTACAGGGCGGTAGTCGTTGAGGCAAGCAGGCTTGGATTTTTTGGGTACAGGGATAATAGTGGACTTCTTCAGGCAGGTGGGGATGACAGCCTGTTCTAAGGACAGGTTAAATATGTCAGTGAATACTGGGGCCAGTTGGTCGGCACAGACTTTTAGGACGCGGCCGGGGATGCCGTCCGGACCTGCTGCCTTCCTGATATTCACTTTTCTAAAGGTCCGCCTCACCTCATGCTCTGTTACCCTGAACACTGCGCCTCCATCAGCAGCCGACCCCCCCCCCCCCCCCATTGCCGAGGCTTGTGAGCTGGTGTTGTTATTACCAGCATCAAACCTCGCATAGAAGGTATTGAGGTAATTTGCTAAGGAGATGTCACTGTTCAGTTTGAGGGAGGCGCCTTTGTAGTCTGTCATCGTTTTGAGCCCCTGCCACATAGCTCTAGAGTCAGCTTGTTCAAACTGGAGTTCAATTTTATCCCTGTAGCGCCTTTTGGCCTCTGACACTGTCCTCCTTACGTTGTGTCGCGCCACCTTGTGGTCATTCATGTTGCCTGCCACTAGGCCGTCATTGTATGCTTTGGTGCGCTCTCTCAGAGCTTCACGGACGGATTTGTCTACCCAGGGTTTTTGATTTGGGTAAACTTTCATTTTGGTAGTGGGGATTGTTTCTTTCACCCTAGTACAAACATAGTCCAGCACTGTCTCCGTGTAGACATTAATGTTATCTGTGTCGCGGAACACATTCCAGTCTGTGTAGTGAAACACTGACCGGATCGTCTCTTCTGACGTCAAATCCCATTTCTGCACCTCTCGCGAGACTACGGGAGTACTTTTAATTCTCTGTTTGTACTTTGGTGAAAGAAAAATGGACGCGTGATCTGATTTACCAAAGCCACTATCAGAATGAGCCTTGTAGCCACCTTTAAATTGCGTGTAACAGTGATCTAGGATGTTACCGCCTCTGGTGTTGCAAGTCACATGCTGATAGAAGTCAGGCAATACCTTTCTCAGATTGGCGCTATTGAAATCTCCCAGCACTAAAATGGCGGCGTTAACGTTAGCCACTTGTATTCTATTTACCTCGTCGTGTAGTCTGGAGAGCGCAACCTTGTTGCTGGCTTGCGGTGGAATATACACTCCGATCAGGACGATCGCCGTTAACTCCCTCGGGAGGAAGAAAGGACGACACTTGATGGTTATATATTCCAGTTCTGGGGAGCAGTGGTTGGATAATTCCTTCACGTTAGTTGGATCGCTCCAATTTTTGTTAAACATGAAGGCAATACCTCCTCCACGTTGTTTACCGGACTCTGATGACCGATCCTTGCGATGGATAAAGAAGTGATCCGCTGGTTGAATTGCGTGATCTGGAACCTCCGGTGTGAGCCATGTTTCGGTGAAGCAGAGGATATTGCAGTCCCTAACGTCTCTTTGATATTGAATCCTTGCTCGGATGTCATCCAGTTTATTGTCAATTGATTGTACATTGGCTAGCAATATACTGGGCAGTGGTGTACGGTGGCGTCTGGATCTCAGCCTGTTACGGATCCCAGCCCTCTTTCCTCGTCGTCTTTTCCTGGGCTCTGGGAACAAAGGATCTGGTCCTAATCTCCGGAGAATTTCTTCAGGCCATTGATGCGGTTCGGAAAGCTGATCCAGTGAGTAATCCAGTTGGTAAATTTCCCGTAATCCAATGTCTATGAGTGACTGACGGTCATATACATTAAATGCACCAACAGTTGGTACGAACAAAACTCTAAAAACTATAAATATTAACAAAAGTAAACACAGTCTCGACGGAGCGAACAGAAAGGCAGCCGGTCGGAGCAGCGCCATCACTCAGCTCATACGTCTCAATCACCCTAGAGAGACGACTACGAGATGCAGAGTGAGGCTCTTGATGGTTCCTATCTAAAACGGGGTTAACAGTACAGTTAAAATCCCCTCCCAGAAATAAAAACTCTTCGTTATCACAACCCTTAATAACATCAGCCAAAGAATCTAAAAAACACATTCTTTCCAAACCAATATTTGGGGCATAAACAACAATAAATACCATTTTCACCTTCTCATATAACACTCTTACTTTTAAAAGATGTCCCTTTACAACCTCCTCAATCTCACATGACTGCGGCAAAAATTGTCTGGAAAATAAAATCCCCACTCCACCACTAGTACTGGTGTTATGGCTTAAAACTATTTCTCCATTCCATTCTCTTTTCCAAGCCACTGTATTATCCTCAGTACTGTGTGTCTCTTGGACAAGCATCACATCAATATTTTTTAAATCCATTAGTTGATAAAGAGATGCCCTCTTCGCATCATCTCTTGCACCATTTAAATTTAGGGTACCTACTTTAAATTCTGCCATGAGAAAATATCCAAATTGCAGGACATAAAATAATAAAAGGAGACGAGATAACTTAACCATCATTGGAGATTTTTGATCTTGACTTTTGCACATGTTTCCTTAAACGATAAATCTCCTGATCAGAGAAACCTTCGTCACTCCTGTCACTGCGTTTCATTAGCCACTTAGCGGACTCAACAAACAGCTTTACATCAGGAAAAAAACTTTCCACCTTAACTGCCCTTGAGCCTTTAGTATCCTGTAGAAAATGTTTTATTCTAGTTAAAGAATACCCATCCCTCCTGTCAGCCTGAGACTGAGTGGGAGGCAGAGACTCCGCCTCATCACTGAAGTCAGAGTCTCCACTGTCACTGTCTACCTGCTGCTCAGGTTGACACTCTTTTTTTGCTTTAGAGTCAGATTGACTGACCTCAGTTTTCCTTTTTTGGGAAATTTTGGTAATATCAGCATCAAATTCCATTCCCTCCTCATTTATGCTACACTCTACTTCTCCAGCAGCTGATCCAGTGCATTTGCCCAATCTGATTCTTTCCTCACCTCCGACCCCTGTCTTCTGACCTCCCACTTCTTCACCCTCCTCAACCACAGTGATCTCCTCAACAGCCTTCGCTCTTCCCCTTTTCTCCACTTTTTTCCAATTAGAATTCACACTTAATCCTGCCTCCGCTACCAAACCTCTTTCTTCCTGCACCTGCTCACCCTGTTCTGCCCCCTCTACCAGGTCGCGTGTAACTGTTCCGCAACAGTAAGTTACTTTCGGGGTAGGCCTGATTGGCCCCGAAAGCACGTGACAGGCGCGGCCACGCCCCCGCGGCCGCCTCAGGACGCGCAACGAGGCTGCTGCTTTCCGCCTTCAACGCCGCCCGCCGCAGAGGAGGAAGAGGCAGGCGTTCGCATATGAAATAAAATAGTATAGAGACATATGTACAGCGTCGCGATCATCAGTCATAATAACATTTGAAAGGCATACATTGTTGTATGAAATAAAATAGTATAGAGACATATGTACAGCGTCGCGATCGCAGTCATCAGTCATAATAACATTTGAAAGGCATACATTGTTGTATGAAATAAAATAGTATAGAGACATATGTACAGCGTCGCGATCGCAGTCATCAGTCATAATAACATTTGAAAGGCATACATTGTTGTATGAAATAAAATAGTATAGAGACATATGTACAGCGTCGCGATCATCAGTCATAATGAATGGGGGACCCTGATGTAAACAAGACGAAAGTCTTTCTCTGGTCTGCATCCCCTTAACAATTGTGTGTATTGAGCTGTACTGTATTGTACCCATTCTGCAATCTGTTAATAAAGTTTTCAATCAATCAATCAATCAAAAACCTTATGTGTGTTGTCGCTCTCAAAGAGCACCTACGGGAGACTGCAATTCGAAACTGGCCCCTGTAAATGTCCTAACCCAACCCCCTCCAATGTACAGTAAATTACCAAGTATGGTTGTCAATATTCCAATGTAGTTTTGCTTGTACAGTTGTACAGTGTCCCCCACCCACCCTAACCACCTCCAATGTACAGTCCCCACCCCACCCAATTACCCAACCTCCTCCAATGTACAGTTTCTACGTCAAATGTATATACTCTTTTCTGGACTCTTTTTGTATCACAAACAGTATTTGCAAATCTGGTACGTCATAAATGTATAGATGTAGCAGTACTGTATCTGTATGTCGTGTATATCATATATGTTATGATGAATTGAAAATGGGGGACCCTGATGTAAACAAGACGAAAGTCTTTCTCTGGTCTGCATCCCCTTAACAATTGTATGTATTGAGCCGTACTGTACTGTACCCATTCTGCAATCTGTTAATAAAGTTTTCAATCAATCAATCAATAATAACATTTGAAAGGCATACATTGTTGTATGAAATAAAATAGTATAGAGACATATGTACATAAATGTATAGATGTAGCAGTACTGACTATCTGTATGTCATGTATGTCATATATGTCCTGATGAATTGAAAATGGGGGACCCTGATGTAAACAAGACGAAAGTCTTTCTCTGGTCTGCATCCCCTTAACAATTGTGTGTATTGAGCTGTACTGTATTGTACCCATTCTGCAATCTGTTAATAAAGTTTTCAATCAATCAATCAATACAGCGTCGCGATCATCAGTCATCAGTCATAATAACATTTGAAAGGCATACATTGTTGTATGAAATAAAATAGTATAGAGACATATGTACAGCGTTGCGATCGCAGTCATCAGTCATAATAATCGCGCCGCAGTCGACAGTCATGCAATCATTTATCATAGAGACATATGTACAGCGTCGCGATCGCAGTCATCAGTCATAATAATCGCGCCGCAGTCGGCAGTCATGCAATCATTTATCATTTAACATTTGAAAGGCATACATTGTTGAAGGCAAGATCTACGCATTGAAGCGCTGAGAGAAAAAGACAGCCAAGATTGTACTTTAAACTAAATTACTTTTATTTGCCTGTATTCTAATTACATGCGCTGCTTTGGTCCAACATTAAAACGTCAAAGTAGAACTATTATGTACTTTCTCATATTATTAACATTGACAAACATATTTACAATTAGCATTTTATAAAGTAGAACTGTAATGTGTACTTTCTCAGACAGTGCTAAGTGCAGTCAGTGCTAAGTGCAGCATCATTTTCACATCAAAACAAATGTAGAACTGTAATGTGGACTTTCTCAGACAGTGCTAAGTGCAGTCAGTGCTAAGTGCAGCATCATTTTTGTAACTGAGGGGTACAATTCCCTGACTGTATTGATAAGTATGGTATCATTAAACCACTACCGCTTTATGTACTTTAATTACTGGCCATACAGTACACGATATCTAAGTATGATGAACACTTTCCCACATATGAAATCAGGTCCACACAAAGGTAATAGTCAAATATTTAATATATAGCAAAAGGTACATATAATAATTACTTATTACATTTATGATTTGAATTGAATGCTCTTGTAAGGCAAATTAGTACTCGTATGCAAATCAACACTGAATGTCCAATCTCTGGTTACACAGGAAGCAAGTATACAACCTGGCTCTTAGGGGATTATAGCGATGGTCACTTAATGATTATAGCTGGATAATATACTGAAGGGGTCCCGCCGGTCGTAAGCCAGTAGGGGGGGTAGGAGAGCCGTCGGCTGTATCCCGTCTGGTCAACGATTTCCAGGGAGAATTCAGGTACAGAAAACAGTGCCCGTGGAACCTTGATCCACAGATGAATACACTTGGGCTCTCTTGTAGACGATAGCTGTAGCTGTCGCTGTCGGTCCACAACGAAGAAGAAGCGAGGCGATCTCAGTCTGGTCTGAGCGCCGTCTCACCTTGGCTCCTCTCGGGGTAAATCCAAATTCACAAATCAAAGCACCAAAGCAAATAGATATTCCATGCCGTATAGGGCTCAGCAGTCGTCGGGGTAGGTAATCCAATGTGCAGGTCCACTCGTCCTCGCCCAGAACTCCTCGGATGAAAGCACCACGTGTGGTCTGCCCAGCCTGGTTAAGACTCTAGATAACGCGAGGAAACGATGGGGGTGCTGCTCACTTTAGAACTCTAACTGAACGATGCACCATACATAATAGACTATTATTACTTAATAGAAATACGGTGCCAAACTCTGGCAATTCAGCTATTAATTCGCACGAGGTCTCACTGCTATTCTAAGGCCAAACAGGCCGTACTACACCGCACGCGGTATCGTGGGGTGAGGCTTCACGTCTTGTTACTTAGTTGGGTAGAAGGGTAAAGGACTAAGAGGAATTCTACATTTCTTGCGCCATATTTATATGCACAGTGGACAAGTAGTGCCGCTCTGCTTTCGGTAGCCGTATTCCTGCGCGGAGCTGAGGCTAGTAAAGGCATGTCTCATCGGTACCTTTGAACTTGAACGCCAGGGGCTTGTCCCTGGCGCCTGGTCCTTTTGTCCAATAAGAGAATGAACTATTATGGGCTGTAGTAGAATAAAGGGATATTCAGTGTATATGTACAAGGAATATACAAGGGATATCAAACGATATACAAATACTATTAAATATATATCCATAAATAAATATATATATTCGGTTTAATCTGATCCTTCACAACAATTTTTACATCAAAACAAACGTAGAACTGTAATGTGGACTCTCAGGGTAAGATAAAAAAAAAAAAACTTTGACCGTTACACTATTAGCTTCAATGTTTTTTTGCCCCACTAGTGTTCAAAGCCACCGACGCGCTCAGGCTGTGTTGCTTTGCAGGTCGCCCAGCTTGAACGCGTCTCCTTGAGCCAGCTGGCAACTTCCTGCGCGCCACTGCAGTTGGCTGACAGCCAATGATCGGGCCTTGCCGCCGCGCAGCCCGGCGTAATGTGAAAGCCCTCGTTGACAGGCTCCCGGACTTGCCGAATGTGCGTAAGGCTGACGACATTGCGGAAGGGTTTCTCTTCAGCAGCTGATACTGTTTTGACCAGGCCTTGCAGTCAGCAGTGAAGAGGGGGTCCTGACTGCGTCGCCGCATATCTGACAACGACTCCTCGAAATCACAGTCGTCATCATCTGAATGTGTGACAATAAGAAGGGAATAGGTTTATTTTGAATGTCACAGGGTTTGAACAACTTCAAGATGTACATCCTTCATATTATTATATCCTATTTAACACTTGTGGCTGGAGTAGGGAATACACGCGCATATCAACAACTACAGTATCTCACATCTTATGGTGGCGTCTGTTTGATCTGTCGCCGTACCGCTTGGCCCAGGGGTGGCGTCTGTTTGATCTGTCGCCGTACCGTTTGGCCCAGGGGTGGCGTCTGTTTGATCTGTCGCCGTACCGCTTGGCCCAGGGGTGGCGTCTGTTTGATCTGTCGCCGTACCGCTTGGCCCAGGGGTGGCGTCTGTTGACACAAAGACACACGCATATCAACAACTACAGTATGTCACATCTTATGGTGTGTGTGTGTGTGTGTGTGTGTGTGTGTGTGTGTGTGTGTGTGTGTGTGTGTGTGTGTGTGTGTGTGTGTGTGTGTGTGTGTGTGTGTGTGTGTGTGTGTGTGTGTGTGTGCGTGCGTGTGCGTGCGTGCATGCATGCGTGCATGCATGCTGCAAGGGTGGTATTACTTACCCTGGAATGACTGGCATGCTGGCTGAGCAAGTCTCAGGGGCTGAGCAAGTCTCAGGGGCTGAGCAAGTCTCAGGGGCTGAGCAAGTCTCAGGGGTTGAAGGAAGCCCAAGGGGACGGTTGCTATAGTATACAGAATATAAGAATAAGCGGCATTGCGTTCAGTGTAGGAAAGGTCTATTATGGTTTATTGTAGGGATGTGCGATATTATCGGCCTACCGATATTATCGGCCGATATCGGCATTAAAATGTGATATCGGAAAATATCGGTATCGTTTTTTTTTACATTTCTATAATTTTTATTTACCCAGGCAAGCGCGTAAGAACAATTTCTGATTTCATTTATTGTCAAAAGTATGCATTAATTCCACAACAAGAGATATGTAATGTTAATTACCTGAAATTATTCCATTTTTTGGGGGGGGGGGGGGACTCTGCATATATCGGTATCGGTTGATATCGGTTGATATCGGTATCGGAAATTAAGAGTTTGACAATATCGGTATATCGGTATCGGTAAAAAAGCCAATATCGAGCATCCCTAGTTTATTGTGAAAAGAAAGGTATTAGCTTTACCTCCTGCTGATGTTAATTTGAGCAGTACTCCCCTCATCTCCGGAGTTGTCGGGAGAAAAGTGTTGGACATATCCACAGGGTAAAACTTGGCCACTGCTGCCAGATGTTTACAGGGGGCCCCAGTTTGTCCTGCCGGGCATGAGCACAGCTCCATCTCCGCGTCCACAATGTACGCCCCCGTCACCGAGCCCTTCACCTCGTACCTGTTGCCCTCAAGCTATACAAATCATGCGTCATACAAGGGACATTACACAATGGCTAAATCTGCACGCTAAATCTGCACTGGTTACTGTAGTTATCTCTAAAAGTATGCATTTGATATAGTACCTGCTGGATCTGAGATTCAGTGATGTTGGTAACCTGCGGAAGGAATCTCCTCCTCTGATATGTCCGCCAGCGTCCGAGGGCAACATCCACAATGCGGGCCTCATAGTAGACCTCCAGCTGTTTGGTCAGGATGTCAAACAGTTGGCCTGGATTGAAGGTTTTCGTCCTCTGGAGGATCCCGTCTTTGAGGACGCGCATCGCTGCTTCAGCGTAATTGTTGGTGTTATTTCCCCGGGTAAGGAGACCGTGGCTGCCCCTGTAGCTTAGTGCCCAACACTCCCTGCGACTGTACAGGCGCTCAATGTACTGCAGGTACTTTTCATACCTGCAATTGATCAAATAAGGAAACAAACACAGAAAATGCACATACATCGATGTAATGACAGCAGGCTCATGAAGAGGTAGACACATGAAGTATGCAAATGCAAGCCTCCTGACTTTCTTGCACCGAATTTGCAAGACTGCTGTGTGATTGTGGGATGTGATTGTGGGAATGTCTAAGCACTAACCTGACAGCAACAGGGTGCTCTCTCGCTGCAGAGTACAGCCTGTCCACCTCTGCTGTCTCCTTTGAGTAGAGCATCCCTTTAACCAGAGTGAACAGAGTTGGCCTGTCTCTGCACTCCACCAGACTCGCCTTGCTCCACAGCCATCGCCATACTGCTTGTAGCACATGGAAAATGCACAGGACGCAAGTGGCTTGTGGGAATGCCCTCCCTAAAGCTCCCCTCTCTGCCGCGCAGTCGTCCGTCATGAAGATCTGTGGCCCAGCTTCTCCCCTGCCAGCAAAGGCCCTCTCTCCAATCAAATTCTTCAGCAGCTGTAGCCCTTCAAAAATAGTCTCCTCATCCTCAGACTGGCAGAAAAGGATCCCCAATGGTAGACCTCCGGCAGGGCTGTGGGTCAGCAACAAAAAAACTCTGATGTTCTCCCTGTCCATGTTGCCGGAGGAATCTATGAAGCAGAGTTCGCCACTGTGCTTCAGCTGACAGACCGACAAACACAGATGGACAGACGGACAGACAGACGGACACAGAGGCAGGCATAGTTAGTGTTAGTTAGTGTGTTGTTTAGAATAGAATAGAGCAGAATAGAATAGAATAGAATAGAATAGAATAGAATAGAATAGAATAGAATAGAATAGAATAGAATAGAATAGAATAGAATAGAATAGAATAGATCTTTATTGTCATTGTTACAGTTGTTACAACGAAATTTAAAATGCAACCCTAGGTGCCCTAGGTGCTAGTAAAAAAATAAAAACAGTCCTAAACACAGTATTAAATATAAAAACAGGGGTGGGGCATAAATAACATTAATATAAACAGGGGGTGTAAAAGATAATTGTTAATGTTAATGTTGTGTGTGCGTGTGCGTGGGGGGGCAAGAGCAGCCGTGCGTAGCCCCCCCCGCTCTCTCCAGATGGGACAGGGTAGAGTGGAGAGTCGTGGCGATGGCGTCCTCCGTGGACCTGTTGGCTCTGTAGGCGAACTGGTAGGCGATTTAGTTAGTTGCCACCTCAGCACCACTGAATGGAACACCATGACAAAATCACAGTATACAGATACAAATAGCCAAAATACCTGGTGGTGCACTCGCTTCATGAGGGGAGAGGCCACTGCGACTAATGGGCCCCCGCGAGAAGAGGTTCCCATTACAGCACAGCTGTCCTGGCACGCGGCGTTGTACGCGTCCACCTGATTCCCGAGGGCTTCCAACATACTTGCACCACGCTGGGTGCCATATTTGTCCTTGGTCAACGCTCCGGACAATCTGGCAAAGAACACTAATTTAGTAACTGCATACAATTCCAATTAAATGAACATCTACGCGGTTATGAATATTTTGGCAGTACTGTATAACTGAACGTCTACCTTTGCACATAGGCCAGGTCTGGGCAGATCTCTCTGTTGGCTGCAGCATAGACGTAGTCGTCTCCGTGTTCAATTGCCAGATTCTGCTTTAGCACAAACAAAGCAGAAGGAGGCGTGTGGCCTAACTCTAATAACCCGGTCAACACGTCTATGGCCTTTTGTCCAACATCTCTATAGCGCATGGCATCTGCGACATGGAGATTGTGATTGTGCCTATTCACAATGCGAACTTCCAATGGGAAATGAGCGATATGTGGGTCTTTGCTCCTGTGAAACAAAATCAACTTAACAATTTAAAACTAGGCCCCAACTGTTATGTCCATAAAAATAATTGAATTATAAGTATTGTATAGTTCAAACTCACAGGCTTCTTCTATTTTTCATTTTAACTTCCATGGTAGCTTGGCAGCCGGTGTTTTTAAATGTCACGTGCCGCGTCTTATGCTGGCACCGGTAACGTTTCTGCAACATTTTGATTGAATGCAGTATGGGTTAGCAGTATGGCCTGCGTGTATGGCCTAGCAGTATGGGTGAAAGACAGAAATGGTAGTAACAAATGACAGTAAGACGTTTTGACAACGCAATTCTTACGTGGAATAGGACCCTGCCCTCCGGCAATGGTCGGGTAGCCTCCACTCGCCATGTCACCCCAGATGACGCGTTCACCAATGCCGCCCACTCCTTGGCCTGTTCCACAGTGCGGACATCCGCGCGTACTGTAGAGACGAAACCAGTGTGGTCTCCTAATGGGCGTACCTCGCCTTCATACTTGCACACATGAAGTGGAAACTTGTCAGGCAGCCAACCCTGCGTACAGGAGAGATGCAATTAGCCTACTGGTAATTTGCGACTAGGAATGATCATAATCATAATCCACGACAGCGATTACCTTTAACTGTGGGTAGTCCTCTATATTCGTCTCTTGTGCTCTCGCTGGGTGGTCACAAACCCCACCACGGCGTCT